>NC_057796.1:69523361-69894092 GCF_018294505.1 Triticum aestivum
CTATTAGTGCCATTAGTTCTTTATGAAAATTCTTTTTACTGTATTTAGTTTTTTTTTTATTTTCTTTTTTGCTATATTTATTTTGTTTTATTTCTACTTACAACAAAAAACTTATTTATTTTATTTTATTTTGTTTCTAATTACTTATTTATTTTACTTTATGATAATTCTTTCTGCTATTAAAGTTTCTATCAAAAAGTTCTTTATGAAAATTCTTTTTGCTTTTAATGATTAAAAATAAAAAAGAGGCGCAATGCGCGTTGATTTGCTTCAAGCCTTTCGGAATAGTGTAGACTGCACTGCACATAGCTCGATGCAGTCTACCTTATTCCTCAAGGCTTGAAGCTAAGCAACGTGAGCATTGTGCCTCTTCTTCATCGTCTCTGCACTCAGGGCTTATAAACCGCTCCTAGTGCCTCTCAGCTAGCGAGGTGGGACTAAAAAATTGCTTAGCTAGTAAGAAACTCTAGTACCGGTTCGTGCCACGAACAGGTACTAAAGGTGCTCGTGGGGCCACAGCCTCATTAGTACCGGTTCGTGGCACCAACAGGGACAAAAGGGTGGAATTGGTCCCGGTTCGTGCCAGCAACCGGGACCAATGGCCTTGCACAGCGGCGTGGTGGTGAGTTTAGTCCCACCTCACTAGCTAAGAGAGAGCCGCACCTGTTTATAAGGTGCGGTGCGCCTGAGCTGTCGAGCTCCTCTCTAAAGCAGGCTTACGGGCCTAACCTCTCTGCACTCAGGGCTTATAAAGCATTTCAAATGAACTCTGAAAAGGTTGAAAGTTGGCATGGTATCATCATTTCATCCACATAGCATGTGCAAGAAAGTTGAGAGGGTTACGGCAAAAACTAGATGCACTTCTTGTACAAAACGGACAATGGTATCATACTCGTCTATTACAAAGTTGGCATGCTATCATCATAATAGTTGCGGGAGAAAGTCTTCACTTTTTCTTCGCTTGTGTCATTTGCTTCTTGCGCCGTAACCATGGATAATCTTCATCGTTTATCAGGATGCTTGGGTCAGCCTTGACTTTGAAGGGAGGAATTTCATGAAACTTTTCATAATCTTCAGACATGTCTGTCTTGCCCTCCACTCCCACAATGTCCCTTTTTCCTGAAAGAACTATGTGCCGCTTTGGCTCATCGTATGATGTATTCGCTTCCTTATCTTTTCTTTTCCTCGGTCTGGTAGACATGTCCTTCACATAGATAACCTGTGCCACATCATTGGCTAGGACGAACGGTTCGTCAGTGTGCCCAAGATTGTTCAGATCCACTGTTGTCATTCCGTACTGTGGGTCTACCTGTACCACGCCTCCTGACAGATTGACCCATTTGCACTTAAACAAAGGGACCTTAAAATCATGTCCATAGTCAAGTTCCCATATGTCCATTATGTAACCATAATATGTGTCCTTTCCCCTCTCGGTTGCTGCATCAAAGCGGACACCGCTGTTTTGGTTGGTGCTCTTTTGATCTTGGGCGATCGTGTAAAATGTATTCCCATTTATCTCGTATCCTTTGTAAGTCAATACAGTCGAAGATGGTCCCCTGGACAACGAGTACAACTCATCACAAACAGTGGTGTCACCTCTGAGACGTGTTTCCAACCAACTGCTGAAAGTTCTGATGTGTTCACATGTAATCCAGTCGTCACACTGCTCCGGGTGTTTGGAGCGCAGACTGTTCTTGTGTTCATCGACATACGGGGTCACCATGGTAGAGTTCTGTAGAACTGTGTAGTGTGCTTCAGACCAAGAATATCCGTCCCTGCATATTATTGAGTTCCCCCCTCCAAGCGTGCCTTTTCCAGTCAGTCTCCCCTCATACCGCAATTTAGGGAGACCTATCTTCTTAAGGCCAAGAATGAAGTCAACACAAAACCCAATGACATCCTCTGTTTGATGGCCCATGGAGATGCTTCCTTCTGGCCTAGCGCGGTTACGGACATATTTCTTTAGGACTCCCATGAACCTCTCAAAGGGGAACATATTGTGTAGAAATACGGGCCCCAGAATGACAATCTCATCGACTAGATGAACTAGGACGTGCGTCATGATATTGAAGAAGGATGGTGGGAACACCAGCTCGAAACTGACAAGACATTGCGCCACATCACTCCTTAGCCTTGGTATGATTTCTGGATCGATCACCTTCTGGGAGATTGCGTTGAGGAATGCACATAGCTTCACAATGGCTAATCGGACGTTTTCCGGTAGAAGCCCCCTCAATTCAACCGGAAGCAGTAGCGTCATAATCACGTGGTAGTCATGAGACTTTAGGTTCTTGAACTTTTTCTCTGGCATATTTATTATTCCCTTTATATTCGACGAGAAGCCAGTCGGGACCTTCATACTGAGCAGGCATTCAAAGAAGATTTCTTTCTCTTCTTTCGTAAGAGCGTAGCTGACAGGACCTTCATACTGCTTCGGAGGCATGCCGTCTTTTCGTGCAAACGTTGCAGGTCCTCCCGTGCCTCAGGTGTATCTTTTGTCTTCCCATACACGCCCAAGAAGCCTAGCAGGTTCACGCAAAGGTTCTTCGTCACGTGCATCACGTCGATTGAAGAGCGGACCTCTAGCTCTTTCCAGTAGGGTAGGTCCCAAAATATAGATTTCTTCTTCCACATGGGTACGTGTCCCTCAACGTCATTCGGAACAGCTAGTCCGCCGGGACCCTTTCCAAAGATTACGTGTAAATCATTGACCATAGCAAGTACGTGATCACCGGTACGCATGGCGGGCTTCTTCCGGTGATCTGCCTCGCCTTTGAAATGCTTGCCTTTCTTTCGACATTGATGGTTGGTCGGAAGAAATCGACGATGGCCCAGGTACACATTCTTCCTGCTTTTGTCCAGGTATATACTTTCAGTGTCATCTAAACAGTGCGTGCATGCGTGGTATCCCTTGTTTGTCTGTCCTAAAAGGTTACTGAGAGCGGACCAATCGTTGATGGTTACAAACAGCAACGCGTGCAGGTTAAATTCCTCTTGTTTGTGCTCATCCCACGTACGTACACCGTTTCCATTCCACAGCTGTAAAAGTTCTTCAACTAATGGCCTTAGGTACACATCAATGTCGTTGCCGGGTTGCTTAGGGCCTTGGATGAGAACTGGCATCATAATGAACTTCCGCTTCATGCACATCCAAGGAGGAAGGTTATACATACATAGAGTCACGGGCCAGGTGTTGTGATTGCTGCTCTGCTCCCCGAAAGGATTAATGCCATCCGCGCTTAAACCAAACCATACGTTCCTTGGGTCAGCTGCAAACTCAGCCCAGTACTTTCTCTCGATTTTTCTCCACTGCGACCCGTCAGCGGGTGCTCTCAACATCCCGTCTTTCTTACGGTCCTCACTGTGCCATCGCATCAACTTGGCATGCTCTTCCTTTCTAAACAGACGTTTCAACCGTGGTATTATTGGAGCATACCACATCACCTTCGCAGGAACCCTCTTCCTGGGGGGCTCGCCGTTAACATCACCAGGGTCATCTCGTCTGATCTTATACCAATGCACCGCATACCGGGCATGCGTTCAGATCCTTGTACGCACCGCGGTAGAGGATGCAGTCATTAGGGCATGCATGTATCTTCTGCACCTCCAATCCTAGAGGGCATACGACCTTCTTTGCTGCGTGTGTACTGTCGAGCAATTCGTTATCCTTTGGAAGCTTCTTCTTCAATATTTTCAATAGCTTCTCAAATCCTTTGTCAGGCACAGCATTCTCTGCCTTCCACTGCAGCAATTCCAGTACGGTACCGAGCTTTGTGTTGCCATCTTCGCAATTGGGGTACAACCCTTTTTTGTGATCCTCTAACATGCGATCGAACTTCAGCTTCTCCTTTTGACTTTCGCATTGCGTCCTTGCATCGACAATGACCCGGCGGAGATCATCATCATCGGGCACTGGTTCCTCTTCATCTTCAGCAGCTTCCCACCTTGCAGCATCATTGGGCACATCGTCTGGTTCCTCTTGATCTTCAGCAGCTTCCCCTGTTGCAGCATCACCGTATTCAGGGGGCACATAGTTGTCATCGTCCTCTTCTTCTTCGCCGTCTTCCATCATAACCCCCATTTCTCCGTGCCTCGTCCAAACATTATAGTGTGGCATGAAACCCTTGTAAAGCAGGTGGGCATGAAGGATTTTTCGGTCAGAGTAAGACTTCGTATTCCCACATGTAGGGCATGGACAACACATAAAACCATTCTGCTTGTTTGCCTCAGCCACTTCGAGAAAATCATGCACGCCCTTAATGTACTCGGAGGTGTGTCTGTCACCGTACATCCATTGCCGGTTCATCTGCGTGCATTATATATAATTAAGTGTGTCAAAAACCATTACAGAACATCATGAATAGATAATTAAGTGACCAAATTAATAGAAGTTCATCATCACATTAGAACCAAAGTACATACATAGTTCTCATCTAACAACATATATATAGCTCTCCAGAGCATCTAATTAATTAAACCATACATTGAAACTATGTAAAACATTTCAATGCGAAAACAAATGCGATCATAATCGCAACTGAAAGAACATGCGGTGCCCCCATGTTTGGTTTTGGTAATTGATGACAATCTCTATGGACTAATGGTTGCCTTGAGTTATATTTGAAGGATTTGTCCATAGGCATTTCTTGAAGTCCATGTGTTGGTTTCAAGGTTGATCAAGACTAAGTCAAGAGTGTATCAAGTTGATCAACACACAAAGCGCACAAGATGTACCGAGAGGGATCATGCGATCCCATGGTGTGGTAAGCATTGTCGATTACGCTTTGTGTACTAACCCATGATCTTCGTGAGAGTTCTTTGTGGGGTTAGGTTGCGGTGTGCAAGTTCAAGTGAAGCATCATGAAGAGATCAAATGCTTGAAGCTTGCCGTCCATTGTGGTGACAATGGACTTGTGAAGATGTGCGGAAGAGTGGCTCACCAATAGTGGAGTATGGGGGAGCAATCAACTAGTCTCCATCGAGCCAACACAACCAAGAAAGGTGGTCCAACTTGAGGGAGTCAAGATCGTCATCATCTAGCTCAAGTGGACCATGTGCAAGGCAAAGGTTTGCTCTTGATAGGTTTTCTATTTTACCGGTCTCATGATGGTATTTGGGAGACCGGGTTATAGGATCGATTGCCGTACTATCAAGGGGGGCTCTCGATGAGTAGCTTGATCGTATCGTTCATAGAGAGCTCAAACCATTGCATCCTTGCATCATCTTTGTTGGTTCTGGTTTGGTTCTTCTCTTTGTGAGTTTTGGAGCTTATGGTCATCTTGATGACAAGCTCGAGTTCATCAAAAACGGAGTTCACTCGCATCTTCTATGATGTTTTCGATGTTGGAGGTTATGCCGGTTCTTCTCGGTTGGAGGTTTCACTCCTCTATTTGTTGGCATACCTCCCCTGCCTCTTCTTACTATAACCACTCGCTGTTTTGATGCTACTCGTCTTTCTCAATCCAACAAGCTTGAGTTTGCTCAATTCGGAGCTCATATGCAGAAGTTATGGCAGTTTTGGTTTCCTAGCGGTAGTACCGCGGCCAGAGCTGCAGTACCGCTTATCGCCCCAAGCGGTAGTACCGCTGTCCAAAGCGGTAGTGCCGCCTATGGCCATAAGCGGTAGTACGGCTACGGTTCCGCGCTGGTACCGCCTCGATTTTGGGTCTTGCATTTTTCGTGTCGAGTTTTGTAGTAGTTGCACGGCAGTACCGCCCCGATGGGCGGTAGTACCGCCTGTAAGCGGTAGTACCGCTCCGATCGGGCGGTAGTACCGTTACTGCATTTTTGGTCCCGTGTTCTGCTCCTCCAGCGGTAGTACCGCTGGGGTGCGCGGTAGTACCGCTTATAAGCGGTACTACCGCCCCAAGGTTCATGTTTGGTTGCTCCTTTTCCCTGCTTCTTCCGCCAGAGCGGTAGTACCGCTCGTGGAGCGGTAGTACCGCTCGTGTGCGGGCTGAGCACATAACGGTTGGATTTTTCCCTTTCTATAAAAGGGGGTCTTCTTCCCCAATGAACCTTATCCTTTGAGCTCGTGTTCTTCCCCCATTGTTGACCTTCTTCGAGCTTGCTAACTCTCAATCCCTCCATGGATTCTTGCTAGTTTTTGAGGGAAAAGAGAGAGGAGATCTAGATCCACATTTCCACCAATCACTTTCTCCTCTATGTGAGGGGAACCCCTTGGATCTAGATCTTGGAGTTCTTGGTGTTCTCCTTCTTGTTCTTCCTCTCATTTTCCTCCCTAGCATTAGTTGCTTCGGTGGGATTTGAGAGAGAAGGACTTGGGCACTCCGTGTGCCCTTGCCATTGCATTTGGTGCATCGGTTTGAGTTCTCCACGGTGATACGTGGAAGTTACAAGTTGAGAAGCTTATTACTCTTGGGTGCTTGGTGCCCTTGAGCTTGTTCCTCTTGGGTGCTTGGGCGCCCTAGACGGTTGGTGGTGTTCGGAGCTCAATCATTGTGGTGTAAAGCTCCGGGCAAGCGTCGGGGTCTCCAATTAGGTTGCGGAGATCGCCCCGAGCAATTTGACGGGTACCGGTGACCGCCCCCAAGGGTTGCCAAAGTGTACGGGTTCGGTGACCGCCCCCAAGGGTTGCCATTTGTACGGGTTCGGTGACCGCCCTCAAGGGTCCCTTAGTGGAATCACGGCACCTTGCATTGTGCGAGGGCGTGAGGAGATTACGGTGGCCCTAGTGGCTTCTTGGGGAGCATTGTGCCTCCACACCGCTCCAAACGGAGATTAGCATCCGCAAGGGTGTGAACTTCGGGATACATCGTCGTCTCCGCGTGCCTCGGTTATCTCTTACCCGAACCCTTTATTTATGCACTTTACTTTGTGATAGCCATATTGTTTCTTGCTATCACTTAGTTGTTTATCTTGCTTAGCATAAGTTGTTGGTGCACATAGGTGAGCCTAGTTGTTGTAGGTTTTGTGCTTGTCAAATTAACCGCTAGGTTTATTCCGCATTTGTTCAAGCCTAAACCGTAATTATTTTAAAGCGCCTATTCACCCCCCCTGTAGGCGACATCCACGATCTTTCAGCAACCAAGGTAACAATTGATCCAACGGCATAATGATACCAAGCCTCGGTATGAATGGCATATTTTCTAATCTTTCTAATCTTCAAGTGCATTGCATCCATCTTGATCTTGTGATCATCGACGACATCCGCAACATGCAACTCCAATATCATCTTCTCCTCCTCAATTTTTTTTATTTTTTCCTTCAAGTAATTGTTTTCTTCTTCAACTAAATTTAACCTCTCGACAATAGGGTCGGTTAGAATTTCCGGTTCAACCACCTCCTAGATAAATAAAATCTATGTCACGCTGGTCGGTATATTTGTCATAAACAATAAATGAATCAAATAGTTATAAAAAGATAATATATACCACATCCGAATCATAGACAGGACGAGGGCCGATGGGGGCGGACCAAAACCATCGCACTATATAATAAGAAGGAATAAAATAGTAAGAAAATTAGACAAGTATCTATCTAAAGTAAGAATTTTTTTCTTTCAAAAAGAAGATAAGAACAAGAGGCTCACCACGGTGTTGCCGGCGACGAGATCGGCGCGGGCGGTCGACGGCGGTGAAGACGGGAATGGGACGTGACGGGCCGCTAAACCTAGACAAATCTCGAGGAAAATGGAGCTTTGAGGTCGAGCTTCGAGAGGACAAAGCTTAACTAGTGTGGCTCGGGCATTTCATCGAACACCTCATGTGCATAGGAGGTGAGCTAGAGCACCACAAAGCCCTCCCCTCGCCGGCCAGAGAAAAACAGAGCACTGGAGTGCTCTGCTCGCGGGCGAGGGGTATATATAGGCACCTCATTGGTCCCGGTTCGTGGCATGAACCGGTACTAAATCCGGGCCTTCTGTCCCGGTTCATGCCAAGAACCGGGACAAATGGTTGTGGGCCAGGAGCGAGGACCATTAGTCCCGGTTCGTGGCTCGAACTGGGACAAATGGTTCCATACGAACCGGGACCAATGCCCACGAGGCCCCGGCCGGCCCCCTGGGCTCACGAACCGGGACGAATGCCCCCATGGGTCCCGGTTCGTGACTGAACCGGGGCTAATGTGAAAACTGCCCTCTGACCTATGCCCTGTTTTCTACTAGTGCAAATCAACCGATCGGACGTTCGATTCCCATCCTCACCCTTTCCTTTTTCTCGCTCCGAACATGCGTTACACTTTAGGCGTGCTGGCGACCCTACGATCCAAATCCAACGACGCGTGGGTCGTTCGGATCTGTTAGCGAATTTCCAGTCGACCTGGCGACCCTACGATCCAAATCCAACGACGCGCGGGTCGTTCGGATCTGTTAGCGAATTTCCAGTCGACTGGAAAATAGTTTTCTCGTTTCTTTTAAGCACTGTACCACTGAAACTAAAAATGTCTTGTTGTTGGCCTGGGACAATCTTGGTAAAAGGAGGCATGGTGCACCATGTTGAGTTCTTGTGAGGCACTATGGAGGGCTGGACAACGTACATGCACATCATACATGTGACATGTTGAGTTCTTTTGATGGAAACCGTGTTAGTGTCAAAAACGACAGCTTTCGAAAACTCATTAGAGCATGTATGTATCAAACTCTAGCGCGTGTCACGGATCAGTTTAGTCCCCGCCTAGCTAGCTTCACACTCTGCTGCACGCCATCCACTGCAAGCAAAGCATCAATTTTTGCACTGGAATGGATCTGCATGCATGAAGCCATGACCACCAAAGCAATCACGTAAGTAGTAAAAAGACAGGACTGCATCAACAGAGACGGAGACGATGGAGACGTGATCGAGGGTAGTGGCCCTACCTCAGACCCATACGTGAAGCTTCTCGGAAACAGGGACCGGCTGAGGCATGGCTCGCCTGTCGAGAGTCGATCGATTGTCGGGATTGGGCTGACGTGCTTGTCATCGGTGCCGTCAATGATAACATTAAGAAAAATAATGCTGATTTTTTTACAAAAGTGTTGTTACACTTCGATTGAGTGGAAACTTGACCAATGGAATTAATAACGACACAAATAACAATTGCTATAGTAAATACCCCGCCCTTCTATTCTTTTTTCTTTTGGAGAAACACATATATATTTTTTCATACTTATACCAATTACAGTACACTGACTTGGGTTTTAAATTCAAGAAAAATACAAAGTAATTTCTATGACTAAGAATTAAAATGAAATATCTTGAAAACACATTTTTCACGGTATCAATCTCTGCTACTAAAAGAAATGCTCCAAAGACTTCGGCAAGGTCATTCTTCACTGGACAAAATCTGAGAAGATGCAAAAAAGAAAAGGGGTGGATGGAGTGCACGTGAAAGTCTAGTCCCACCTTGCCCCGGGGCAAATAAGTCTGAACTTCTCAATTTGTTTAAATTTGTTTAGCATTGTGAGTATACCATAGTTCAACCTATAGCAATAATAATATTTCCTTCATGGAAATCGTCAAGCATAGCTTTTAGATCTCATTTAATTATATTCCAAAATCTTTGATAAACTCAATTGGAAAACCATCAGGTCCAAGGCTTGGCCAGGTATTGTTTTGGCCATGAGCCCTAAACCCCTGGTCCTCCCGTCCGAGACCACGACACATTCTTCTTCTCATGTCCAAGAAAAAGTCTCACACAGTTTGAGCAAAATTTGTCAAGCTTAAACAATTGTACTAGCTAGCTACTACCCAGCACTCCCACTCGCAGTTTCAAAGACCCCCACACATACATAATTGATAATCCCAAGCATGCATATATCCGGTGCAGTGATAATCATACATAAACTTACGACGGTACAGTGATAATCAGACATAAACTTAACGACTACAGCAACTTGCTACTACTAAGCTACTGTACTACTTAAGTCAAATCTTTTCTTTCTTTTTTTGCGCTGGAAAGTCAAATCTTCTTCAAGTTGCTACCACCGTGGAGTCGTGGACAGGATGCAGCTAGCTAGGCAGGGTTGCTGGAATTGGCTCCGTCTTGACAGGCTGCAGCAGCTGCATGCCGGTGTGACGGCCGCTCGTACTCAGTCGAGGTGGACCTTGTGGACGACCTCGTGGTGGTGGTTCTTGCACACCATGTAGACCACCGGCTGTGCCACCAGCGTGAACAGCACCACCGCGCTGAGAGCCACCGCCGTCGCCGCCCCGTAGGCCACCTGGAACCCGAGGCTGGGGCCCAGCGCGTCGTCCACCGCCAGAACCGGGAAGGCCACCAGCACGGCGAAGATGCAGCCGTCGAGCGTGACGAAGACGCCGGCGGCCGCCCAGAACTTGCCGGCGAGGAGCGCGCGGCTCTTGCGCAGGGCGCCGAGGAGCATGGTGTCCTCGAGAAGGGACACCACGCAGGCCAGCTGGCACACCACGGCGACGTAGGCCGCACCGGCGAGGCACGCGGCCCATCCCAGCAGCTGCATCGGCAGCATGATCTTGTCCGGAGCGCCCAGCAGCTCCTGGGGATGGAACAAGGCGGAGACGAAGAGGGAGGTGCAGATCACAAGAAATGGGCCTGCGGCGAGGAGGAACGTGCAGAGGAGCCGCGCGAGCGGGACCGTGGGGAACCCCCTGACGACGCGATCGGCGGCGCGGAGGTCGCCCCCGGTGCAGTAGAGGGAGGCGACGCAGAAGACGTAGGCGGCGGTGCAGAGGAGCATGAGCAGGAGGACAAGGCCGGTGGAGACGGCCACGAAGAGGAAGAAGGCGAGCCGGTCCGTGACGAGGCGGAGGAGGCTGGGGCCGTCGTGGTGGAGGTCGGAGAGGACGCGGGAGCGGAGGATGTGGATGGCGGCGGAGGTGGCGAGCAAGAGCGCGGAGAGCAGCGGGGGAACCAGGTTGACAAAGTCGGGGGGCATGGCGCGGCGGATCACACGGCAGGTCTCCCGGCAGACGCCGGCGAGGCCGAGGCCCCCGAGAGCCTGCTGGTCGGGCGTCCACTCCATGGATCGATCGAGCGAGCACGGAGGGTGGTTTCGAGAAGGAAAGTGCGCTGCTGAAGTGAAGGGGAGAGGACGGGCAGACTGGGGGGAGCAGAGGAAGGGGAATGAACATCGAAATGCTCGCCTGTTGCCTGTTGGTGGCTGTTTTTTTTTTTTTTTTTTTGCGGGGATTAGTGAGAGAGAGAGAGTTCAGGGGCGAGTGCATTGGGACTTAATGCATGGAATTATGTGGCCTTATTCACCCACGCGAGCACAAGGCTCAAGGCGCTCCCCACTGGTTTCCTCGTAGGATGGTAATGGGTAGGGTACGGGCGGGTACAATCTTTTTCTGCCCAAACCCATACTCACAAAAACTCCCTATACCCATTCATTTTAAGATCCATGGGCACAAATTGACACCCATACCTATACCCATCGGGTATCCCATACCCAATGGGTATCCGATGGGTATAGTATATAGCATTTACATGTTGAGAAATTATAGAAATGAGTCTAAAATTCAAGTGATGATTGGTGATCAGTTTAGCATCGACATTGCCTCCTGCGATATGGGCCTATTAGAGGTGGAAAGGGAGTACAATAAGTGGTTGGTAGAAGGCCGACACAAAGAGAGGCGGCCATGAGAACTAGGGTATATTGCTCCGAGTGTTTGGCAAGAGTCCGTTGCTGATTAGTCAAGATTTCATTATTTCGATGAGTCACATAGGTTGGAGGAGGGGTGGTGATCTATAAGTTGCGATCCTATGACTATGGCCGGTTTATGGAATAAGGGATTGAGGGTTTGGCCATAGAAGTTACTTTTTTCTGGGTATCCACTGGATTACCCATGGGCACAATTTCTTACCCATGCCCTACCCATATATTTTGCGGGTATGGATACCCATACCCATGGGTATCAAATCTTGCCAAGTCTTACTCATGCCCACTATTTTAGGGTAGGGTACCCACGGGTACCCATACCCATGGGTAAAACTGCCATCCCTATTTCCTCAGCCCAACTCCACCGCGCGACCCCAAACGGACGTCCGGTTTGGCCGGATTTTTTCCCTTTGGGGCGTCGATGGGTTCGCCCGTGTCCGCGTTTGTCCGATGGGTCGTGGGTGCACCCAACGCGCGGCCGCACCCCAAAACATGTTTGGGATGGATGTGAATAAAAAAATATAAAAACTAGAATGAAATGACTAAAAAAGTAAATAAACGCATTAAAAAAACATAAAACATATATAGGGGTCACGGCCACAAAACGGCCCAGTTTCTCAGTCCTCTTAAACGGCCCAGTTTAATAATTAACATAAAAACAAAATAGAAAACGCCTCCCGCGCGCTCCTGTCGCGCCCGTCGATGTCGTGGTCGTCGCCGTCTTCACTGGCCGCCGGTGTCGTCGTCGTCGCTGACGAGGTCCATGTAGGCCAGCGGCGTCCAGAGGTGGGCCGGCGGTGCGTGGTAGACGGGGGCGGCGGGCTGGACGGCGGGAGGTGCCTGCACCACCTCCTCCCGTGGCGACGGCTCCCGCTCCGGTGACCGCGGCGTCGTGGGGCACCAGTTCACGCCCACGGCGTCGGCCATCTCCGGGGCCGTGCACGACCAGCCCCACCCCTGGCCCACCAGGGCCGGGTGGAACGCGGCCACCGGCGGCTCCTCCACCACCTCCTCCTTCGCCACCATCTCCAGCTCGGGTATGGCGACCTCGCCGGCGGCGGAGTGGGCCAGCATCTCCTCGAGGCCCTCCCACTGGCGCTCATCTTGCGTGCGCATGGAGTCCTCCATGACGCGCGCAACGAGATGGGCCTCCTCTTCCTCCGTCATGCGAGGAGGTGGTGGTGGCGATGGAGATGGCGACGGCGTGGGCGTGACGCCGCGCACCCGCCTACGCCCGCGCTTCTGGGGAGCAGGCACTGCGCGCTCCCGACGTGGCCGCCACGGCCCCGTCAACATGCCGGCGAAGAACGACGCGCGCCTGGTGTCGTGCTCGTCACGAAACCAGGTGTCCCAGAGCCCGGAGTCGGGGCCGTGCCTGGGTCGTAGAAGAGGTCGTTGGGAGGAGGCGGCGGCGGTGCTTGATCTCCTCGTCGCGCGCACGGCCGCTCGTCGGGACCGGCGGGATCGGGACCCGGTCGGCGGAGAGATGCCAGTTATTAGGGAGAAGGACGCCGCTCCAACCGACGCGCGGATGTAATGCCGGTCGCGCTCGCCGGCAGACGTGGGCGCGATGGAGAACGCAGGCGGCGCGGGGGCCCGGCGTGGTGGCAATGGCGACGCGGGCTCCTCCTTCTCCCAGCCGCGGCGGCGTCCCGACGAGGAGCCAGCCTCGCGGTCGTGCTTGCCTTTCCGGCCGTAGTTCCATAGCCCCATGGCTGCGGGCGGCCGGCCGGCGAGTTCTTGGCTAGGGTTTGGGACTGGCGCTGTCGGGTTTCGAGAAGGCCGCGGGGTTGCGTGGGGCAGTGTGGACGATGACCGGTCCACGGTTCCCACTTAAAAAAAGGACGGCGACCTTTCGATGTGCGGATGACAGGTGGGGCCGTCCGCTCGTGCGCATTGATGTCGACGGGTGGGAGGTAGGTGGCCGCCTGCCACGCGGTCCCGACGCGGACACGGCGCGCGTCCGTTTGGTGTCCGCCGCGACCCAAACCCGGAGCAAGTTTGCGCTCGAAATGGGTCGGCCCGGACACAAAATGGACAAGATGGGTACGGGCCGTCGCGCGCTGGGCCGCCTCGTTTGTCTCTTTTACCTCAAACGGACGGGGTCGGACAGGATGGGTCGCGCGGTGGAGTTGGCTTCATGTAGCTGGTCTATGTTCTCGGAGGCTCTCTTGCACCGCTGCATGCACCGGAATGGAACGGCATGGGATCAGGGGCACATGGCACCATAAAGCTTGCCTCTGCGACGCGCACCATAAATAAAGCTTTGCTCCGGCGCGGAATGGAAACATGGTGTGGAGACAGCTCGATCGTAACATGCATCTTTGATTCTTACACGAGAGATGCATTCATGCACACATACACCACCATGATAGACACCCACACTTCCGCGAGCATCGATCACCTATCTCTATCTGTCTTCATCACGTAAATGTTATTCGTCTGCGTTACATTTTTCAACTCCAAAAACGAGCACTGGGATGGAGAATCCCTCGGTCTACTATCTCCGTCCTGGTTTATTAGTCCCTTACGTATTTTATATCAAATTTTGACTAGAGATTTAACTAACAAAATATTAATGCATGTCATTAAAAATTATATCGATGGATTCATATTTGAACATAGTTTTTAGTTATATTATTTTTTAGATATGCATTAACATTTTGTTGGTTAAATTAAAAAATTTGGCACAAAATATAAAGGGAACCAATAAATCAGCACGGAGGTAGTAATTAAACAGGCTGCAATTAATGGTTAGTGTAGGTTGATGTAGTAGGGAAAAAGAAAGGAGTACTCTAGGTAGCATCAGTCACCAACTCGCCATGTGCCCTTCATATTGTTGACACCACCTTTTCCTACTGGAGCATGCATATTTCCGTATAACCTACGAACTGTAGCAACGGTGCATATTCAGGGAGAACAATTATACCTTGAAATTTAGTGAGGGATCATCTTATAATGCTACCACCGTACTAAGCAAAATAAGATGCATAAAAGATAAACATCACATGCAATCAAAATATTTGATATGATATGGTCATCATCATCTTGTGCCTTTGATCTCCATCTCCAAAGCACCGTCATGATTTCCATCGTCACCGGCTTGACACGTTGATCTTCATAGTAGGATCGTTGTCGTCTCGCCAACTTTTGCTTCTACGACTATCGCACCGCTTAGCGGTAAAGTAAAGCAATTACATGGCGATTGCATTTCATACAATAAAGCGACAACCATAAGGCTCCTGCCAGTTGCCGATAACTTTTACAAAACATGATCATCTCATACAACAATTTATATCTCATCACGTCTTGACCATATCACGTCTTGACCATATCACATCACAATATATATGCCCTGCAAAAACATGTTAAACGTCCTCTACTTTGTTGTTGCAAGTTTTACGTGGCTGCTATGGGCTTCTAGCAAGAACCGTTCTTACCTACGCATCAAAATCACAACGATTTTTCGTGAAGTGTGCTGTTTTAACCTTCAACAAGGACCGGCCGTAGTCAAACTCGATTCAACTAAAGTTGGAGAAACAGACACCCGCCAGCCACCTGTGTGCGAAGCACGTCTGTAGAACCAGTCTTATGAACGCGGTCATGTAATGTCGGTCCGGGACGCTTCATCCAACAATACCGCCGAATCAAAGTAAGACATTGGTGGTAAGCAGTATGACTATTATCGCCCACAACTCTTTGTGTTCTACTCGTGCATATATCATCTACGCATAGACCTGACTCTGATGCCACTGTTGGGGAACGCAGTAATTCAAAAAAATTCCTACGATCACGCAAGATCTATTTAGGAGATGCATAGCAACGAGATGGGAGAGTGTGTCCACGTACCCTCGTAGACCGAAAGCGGAAGCGTTTAGTAACGCGGTTGATGTAGTCGAACGTCTTCACGATCCAACCGATCCAAGTACCGAACGTACGGCACCTCCGTGTTCAGCACACGTTCAGCACGATGACGTCCCTCGAGCTCTTGATCTAGTAGAGGGTCGAGGGAGAGTTCCATCAGCACGACAGCATGATGACGGTGTTGGTGATATGATCCGCGCAGGGCTTCGCCTAAGCACTACGACAATATCACCGAGGTGGTAAACTATGGAGGGGGCACCACACACGGCTAAGAACAATTGATGTGCTTTGGGGTGCTCCCCCACCCCCGTATATAAAGGAGGAGGGAAGGAGGCGGCCGGCCTAGGGGGCGTGCCAAATGGAAGAGTCCAACTAGGACTCCCAATCCTAGTTGGACCCCCTTTCCTTTTCCGGAGAGGGGAAAGAGGGAAGGGAGAGGAAGAGGAGAAGGAAAGGGGGGGTCGCGCCCCCCTCCCAAGTCCAATTCATACTCCCTATAGGGAGGGGGCGCGGCCACCCCTTGTGGTCTGCCTCCCCTCTCCCCTATGGCCCATGTAGGCCCAATATTCCCCCGGGGGGTTCTGATAACCACCCGATACTCCGAAAAATACCCGAACCTTCCCGAAACCATTCCGGTGTCCGAATACCTTCGTCCAATATATCAATCTTTACCTCTCGACCATTTTGAGACTTCTTGTCGTGTCCGTGATCTCATCCAAGACTCCGAACAAACTTCGGTCACCAAAACACATAACTCATAATACAAATCGTCATCGAACGTTAAGTGTGCGGACCTACGGGTTCGAGAACTATGTAAACATGACCGAGACACATCTCTGGTCAATAACCAATAGCGGAACCTGGATGCTCATATTGGCTCCTACATATTCTACGAAGATCTTTATCGGTCAAACCGCATAACAACATACGTCATTCCCTTTGTCATCGGTATGTTACTTGCCCGAGATTCGATCGTCGGTATCAACATACCTAGTTCAATCTCGTTACCGGCAAGTCTCTTTACTCGTTCCGTAATGCATCATCCCGTAACTAACTCATTATTCACATTGCTTGCAAGGCTTATAATGATGTGCATTACTGAGAGGGCCCAGAGATACCTCTCCGACACACGGAGTGACAAATCCTAATCTCGATCTATGCCAACTCAACAAACACCTTCGGAGACACCTGTAGAGCATCGTTATAGTCACCCAGTCACGTTGTGACGTTTGATAGCACACAAGGTGTTCCTCTGGTATTCGGGAGTTACATAATCTCTTAGTCAGAGGAACATGTATAAGTCATGAAGAAAGCAATAGCCATAAAACTAAACGGTCATAATGCTAAGCTAACGGATGGGTCTTGTCCATCACATCATTCTCTCTAATGATGTGATCCTGTTTATCAAATGACAACACATGTCTATGGTTAGGAAACTTAACCATCTTTGATTAATGAGCTAGGCAAGTAGAGGCATACTAGGGACACTCTGTTTGTCTATCTATTCACACATTGTCGTGGTTTTGTCACGGCAGATGTCCTTAGTGTCAGGACTTAGTCGCGAGGCCAACGCATCTATGTGGTAGCTTGAGAGGGGTTGAGTGGGACGAGAGACGCAGGGCGGATCAACACACAAGACAAGGATTTAGACAGCTTCGGGCCCCGGGAAACATCATCGGGTAATAGCCCTACATGCTGTTTGTGGCTAGGTCTCATTATCATCACGAGGGAGTCGCCGTAAACCGGCTCTTTGTGTCTAGCCCTAGAGATTGTTTCCTCTTGCTTGTCCCTCTTGGGGTGCCCTGCCCCTCCTTATATAAGTTAGAGGGGCAGGTTACACGTGGAGTCCTATTAGGATTAGGACTAGTCTAGCTTGTAATACAAACCGGATACAAGTCCGGGTCTTAACTCCTTGTAAGGTAAATATTCCTCACGCCTTTCCTCTTAAACCGGCCCACCATTAACATAAACCGGCCTTCTGAGCCTTGGGCCTTGTCATCCGTCTGTCCCGCCCGCCGGGTTACCAGTGAGTCATAATGTTCAGGCAAGTTGCTTGTAAACCGTCTGGTCAAGGCGGGTCGCCAGTGAATCGCCAAGTGTTAGCGGGGTCTCAAATAAACCGCCAAGTCCGGCCGGGTTATACTTCCGGCCGGTTTACGCCGCGGGGTATATCCCCGACATTAGCCCCCAGTTTAATTTGGATTTATCCATGTTAAACTGATCCTGCAACATAAACACAAGAACGAATTTGACAGATTATGCTCCGGGTTAAGAATTCTTGTAAACCGTCTCCTGATCATCCTTAATTCCTTGTCATTTCCTTCTTCTAGAAAATCCAGGTCAATAAGCCAGCTTCATACTCAATTTGCTGATATTGGTTTCTCACAGAGAAATATTGTGAAGAATAATCCACTTGAGTCAGCTTCCAAAGCGCCGGATTAAGAAATATTGGTCTTGAAATACTCATCTGATATTCAGCCGGTTTGAAGATGTAAAACTTGCCGGTTTAATATTACCAAAATTACCGGTTTGTAAATATGGATGGCACCGAGTCATAATTGTTACCGACGCCGGGTCATAATTGTTGCAGACACCGGGTCAATCTGGTTTGCTCAGAACTAAGAATTTGAAGATTTTTCTCCCTTATATCCATATTACGTGTAGCCCCCAAGTCTTGAGCAGAACAAAGTGATGGCTTAAGACTTGTTTCCATATAATTACTGCCACTTTGAAGAAATTCATGTTGTTCATCTCAGCCACTATTAAAAACTGAATACTCCATATATGTAGCCCCCAAGTGCCGGGTCATTATGCAATAATGAGAAGGGACTTTATAAATATGATCATGTAGATTTCAACAATAACGTGTAGCCCCCAAGGGCCGGCTCAGTAAGATAATATTGAGCTGGTACTTTATATATACTTATTTGAAAACAACATCATATAATGTAACCCCCACCATAGGGCTTGAACCCACGTCCACAAGGTTAAGAGCTTTGTGCTTTACCAACTGAGCAATGGACCTTTCAATATAATGGTTTTAAGACTTGTGTACCTTGAATTGTTGACAGGAGCAATTGGTAGCCCCCAAGGGCCGGCTCATTATGATGTGATGAGTCGGGTCTTCAATAAGGCCAATAAAAATGACTTTGCATTAGCCCCCAAGTGTCATGGTGCATGCTTGCAGCGACATGAGACTTGCATGTAATCTCAATTTGAATAATGTAGCCCCCAAGTGTCGGGTCGTAAGCCTGCAGCGACTAAGGACTATTCCTTCCATTGTAGAATAAATCATATCCTTTGATAAAATAATAGCCATTGCGCTAAAGCGACTTTGAAAACCTCAATAATACTGGTTATTAATAACCATAATAAAATCCAGCCATGTTGGCTATTCAAGATAATATAATCCGGTATGAAAACCTTATTCATTCAATATCATAATGAAAATTCAGCCAAGTTTGGCTATTTGAATAATATAACCCAATGATTTATAAGCGCATGATTCCAATGGCGCAATCCAAATATATACTGGCGACTTATAGTCCAAAGCCGGCCTGTTTAATAAACGCCGGATAATTTCTCATCATATACTAGCGACTTATCGTCTTAAAGCCAGGCCGGTTTAATAAACACCGGATAATTTATCATCATACTGGAGACATATAGTCGAAAGCCAGGCCGGTTTAATAAACGCTGGTGATTTATAATCATGCTTTATTCAACCTGTTTCTGCATACAACAAGTTTAAAGTGTCCTGGCGGTTTACCGCCGGACGGGTCATAATGCCCAACATATAACCTGGGTTTATAACGGCTGCACTTAAGAATAATTAAATATGAAATATATCATACATGTGACATTGAATCACATCGTTGGTTTACCAACTTTTTGTAGTAAGGGTGATAACCCAAATTTTGAGTACTGATAACTCCTCCCAAATTGTGCCGGTTTATGATAAAACCGTACCGGGTTGTGATAGACACCGGATTATCCGTATATAATACTGGCGACTTGTAGTCGAACCAGACCGGGTTAATACTCGCCAGATTATAACTGGTCATGTACTGACAACTTGTAGTTGAAGGTCAAGCCGGGTTAATGAACGCCGGTTTATCAAAAACATCATAAGCCTTATCAAAAGAGAGAAAAAACTTAGCAAAAAGCAAATAAAAAACCCTTGTAGTCGAGGCTTTTCATGGGCTGCCAGGCCACTGAGTTAAACCATTTCACAAAGCCTTTTAAGATGGTCCTCAATCCTTAACCAATCATCGTTTTAACTTGACAAGTTCAGGGTCCATTTTTGGAGTAACTTGTCAAAGTTCGAAGGGTCATACCAGGTTTACCTGGGCTGAGTGACTTACTTAAATAGGCAGGCTAACTCGGGGTTTTAGGTGTATACACCAGGCTTCCAAGCCATGGCTTGATAACCTATTACAAGTGTAGATTCTTTGTTCATTTCGACAACAAAGAATCCCCAAGTAACATTTTGAGCTGTTCAGTGGGTGCCTATGTTTGAGTTGTTGTTTTACAACACTCTCTTTGGCCCCGGAGTAATTTGGCTTTGAGCCGATCAAGAGGTGTGACTATGGTTCGGATATGACCAAGCCCCCAAGTGATGTTGTGGCATTGCGCCGATCAAGAGGTGTAGCTATGGTTCCGATATGACCAAGCCCCCAAGTGATATTGTATAAAGCTTTGATAAGTTGAATCAAGGGTAAACCGGACGCCGCTTTATGAAATAGAAAACCCCCACGTGATCAATAATATGATAAGCCAATAAGGCAGGATACCCATGTTTGAACCGCGCATCATGGCAGCAGGTCCTCTTCGGCAACCTTTAACTATTTGCAAGAGATAAATTATTCTTGAACCAGGATTTTGAACCGGATATTGACAGCTTCAAAGCTTTGTGGGAGACACATTTCCCTTGAACCGGATTTTAAACCGGAATCTTCATTTTCAGCCGGAAATTTTCTGACGGCCTTTAAACTCGAACTTGCGAGAAGTTAATTCCTTTTTGAACCGGACATTTTCAAACCGGATTTGAGAGCTTCAGAGCTTTGTGGGAGACAGATTTCCCTTGAACTGGATTGTAAACTGGATATTTGAGAGCTTCAGTGAGACTGACTTCCCTTGAGCCGGATTTTAAACCGGAATCCGTTCTGATGACCCGGAACTTCTTCATTGAGCCGGGATTTTGTAACTGTCATATACTTTCTAAGCCGGAAATTTTCTGACGGCCTTTAAATTTTCATCAATATAGTAGTAGCCTCCGGGACCGGGTTATCTTTCCCTCCATCGTCCTGGGGTTCTTAAATTTGCTGAAACTGGCAAGATTTGCTGGGTCATGTCATCGTAGCCCCCGAGTCTCAAAGGTGACTCGAGGAGTTGGCTTGAAACTCTCCATATTTGACCGTGATATAAACTGGCATAACTTGTATATCATTGGTGTTGATAGCACGATGTGAATCCACAGAAGGTTGAGGTGACTGCGGCGGGTTGTAAATGATCCCGTATGAGCCGTGTCAGCAACTCGGCCAATGGTTCCTTCCAACTGATGATTTGAAGTTAACCAAACTGTAGTGGCGGCGACTTGTGCGCCTGCCCATTGAACCACCCAGTGCAGACGGCAGTTGATAGTATATGATAATTTGCCTCTATTTTGTTGAAAGAAAACCGGGCTACCCAAGCTGTGACTTGCTCATACTCAATAAACAGCTCATGCAGACAGGTGCGGCCCGGTATGTTGATGTAGACCAGGCCGCGAGAGACGGACGACAAAGACGACCGCAACATCAGAGGCGGCTCGGACAGATGAGTCGGCCGCGGCATTGTAAGCCGGTGCGGACGGGCGAGTTAACCACATCATGTTGATGTAAACTGGGCTGCAGAATGGCGGCTTGCAGATATATTCACCGAGCTTGATGATGTGGTCAGATGCTAGCGCATTATAATGGTGGTGCAAGCTATACATCCATGACACGGCCATAACTTTTGCGATGAACAATTGCTCCTGCATAAATAATATCGCAAGCCGGAGTAATTTGTTCTTTTTTAAAGAAAGCAATATATAATATACAGATATAATGGATGGATTTCACCTGATACGTCAGGCCAGTAGTTATCCTCCTCGTAGTAAACCGGTGTGGACGCGTGAACCGGCTTCGCGGCCGGGCGAGTCGTCCGTTGCATTGTAAGCCGGTGCGGTCGCGAGAGACGGCCACAGTGTTGGAAGCTGGTGTGGGAGTCCATTGAGTAACAGCGACCACCTGTGCCGAATGATGTTGGCACGCCTCCATCTCCGCGGTATAATGTCATTTTGTAATGAATAATTCTCCTGCATATAAAATACAGCAGGACCAAGTAATTTTGCTCGGATGAATTAATATGTACTTAAAAATAAATAGGGTAAATAGCACCTGGTATTTTTCGTCGATGACCGTGGATACCGGGGATCAAAACCATATCAAATGTCTGACGTGACCCTAGCACCGTAGCCCATGTTCCTTTATATGATGACAAACCGGTTGCAGCACCTCTACTAGCTGATTATGTGAACAGTAGCAGGAGTAGTCGATCCAGCTTGCCTCTGCCCATTGCCGCGTTGACTTTCACGTGCAGCAGTCTTCTAGTTAAAATAACCAGAGAAATAGTGCCATGCTGGAGATGCCTGCGTTTCTTTTTTTTTACTGGGCAAGACCGACAGCGGTGAGGCAACTTGTGCTGCGCTGGCAAAGTAGCAGAAAGAGCAGCTTTAAAAACATCCAATGACTCGCCAGGAGGCCGCAGCGCAAATTATCTTCTTCTTCCTTTGACTAATCTCTTGTGCAAACATGTCGTCTTCCTTCTTCCCATATTTGTCTCTAACCCGGGACGCCCAGGGAGCGGGTGCAGCGACTTGGTATCTTCGTTAGGCATTTGCGCAAGGCAATGGTTGGCATCAGATGGCCCGCCTGCTGTGGAGATAAGCCGGCACAACAGCTCATGGCAGCGGCGGGTCAGTGATGTGATGAGGTCGCGGAGGAAATGTAGTGAGCCGGCGATGTGGTGGGCCTGACGCGCCGTGTGGGCGCCGGCATTTCACGGAGGCAGCGGCGGTTCTCATCACAGCATGAAGCAGCGGCTCGCTTGTGCCGCGGGGGCCAAAGCGAGCAACAGGGGGGCAGGAGCGGTCCAGCCCTCTCGAGGTGAGTCGGCGACGTGACGCTGCCACGGCGCCTCGGCAGGATCCAGTAGTTGGCGAACACGGCGGCGACTCGGAATAGCGGCGCGGCGAGGCGGATGCGGTAATGAAAACCGGTGGCGGCTCGGTCGCGAAGGCCTGATGCGGCTCAACACGAACAGCGCAGGGCAGCTCCCCGGCCGACGGACAGCATGCGGCGGCTCTTCGGCCAACAGACAACGCAACGTTCACATTACAAGCAGCCATCAATTAGTACTCATACAAATCCACCGTGTCTTCGAGTAATTTTTGGTCAAGTAGTACTTTTTGGTCTCCCACGCGATTCTGAGCTTTGGAGGCCATGCTTCTGTCAATGAATAAGGCCGGCGTAGGCGGCATCTTTGATCAATAATTTTCCACCACAGGGCTATACTAGGGACAGAAAACGCAGAGGTCTGTGTCAAGACCCATGGCCACCCTAGGCACGGCGGATAGCGATTACGCTACAACAAGTTTGGTATTAACCAATCTCGGATTCGACGACTTGGACTTCTGCTTGGAATCGGTGTTGCGGCCTCTGACCCAGATACGAGCAGCGGGATTAGATCGAAACCGCAACGAAAATTTCTGTTAACTTGGCGACTTGCGGCAGCGCACAGACACACAACCTTAATTCTCGCCCGAATTTTGCTCGCACCGCTCGATTGTTCATCAATGATGCAGATTCTTCCAAACCGGCTTCTCTTCATCCGAAAAATTGCGAACCTCTCGATCCTGGGGAGAGATCCCTCCAAGAACTCAACACCACCGTGCGCGTGCCCCACGGTGGGCGCCGACTGTCGTGGTTTTGTCACGGCAGATGTCCTTAGTGTCAGGACTTAGTCGTGAGGCCAACACATCTATGTGGTAGCTTGAGAGGGGTTGAGTGGGACGAGAGATGCAGGGCGGATCAACACGCAAGACAAGGATTTAGACAGCTTCGGGCCCCGGGAAACATCTGTTGGGGAACGTAGTAATTTCAAAAAAAATCCTACGCGCACGCAAGATCATGGTGATGCATAGCAACGAGAGGGGAGAGTGTTGTCCACGTACCCTCGTAGACCGACAGCGGAAGCGTTATCACAACGCGGTTGATGTAGTCGTACGTCTTCACGATCCGACCGATCAAGTACCGAACGCACGACACCTCCGAAGTTCTACACACGTTCAGCTCGATGACGTCCCTCGAACTCCGATCCAGCCGAGTGTTGAGGGAGAGTTTCGTCAGCACGACGGCGTGGTGACGATGATGATGTTCCACCGACGCAGGGTTTCGCCTAAGCTCCGCAACGGTATTATCGAGGCGTAATATGGTGGACGGGGCACCGCACACGGCTAAGAGATCTCAAGGATCAATTGTTGTGTCTCCGGGGTGCCCCCCTGCCCCCGTATATAAAGGAGCAAGGGGGAGGCAGCCGGCCAAGGGGAGAGGCGCGCCATAGGGGGGAGTCCTACTCCCACCGGGAGTAGGACTCCTCCTTTCCTTGTGGGAGTAGGAGAAGGGAAGGGGGAAGGAGAAAGAAGGAAGGGTGCGCCCCCCTTCCCTAGTCCAATTCGGACCAGACCATGGGGAGGGGTGCGGCCACCTTTTGAGGCCTTTCTCTCCTTTCCCGTATGGCCCATTAAGGCCCAATACGAATTCCCGTAACTCTCCGGTACTCCGAAAAATACCCGAATCACTCGGAACCTTTCCGAAGTCCGAATATAGTCGTCCAATATATCGATCTTTACGTCTCGACCATTTCGAGACTCCTCGTCATATCCCCGATCTCATCCGGGACTCCGAACTCCTTCGGTACATCAAAACTCAATAAAACTGTCATCGTAACGTTAAGCGTGCGGACCCTACGGGTTCGAGAACTATGTAGACATGACCGAGACACGTCTCCGGTCAATAACCAATAGCGGGACCTGGATGCCCATATTGGCTCCCACATATTCTACGAAGATCTTTATCGGTCAGACCGCATAACAACATACGTTGTTCCCTTTGTCACCGGTATGTTACTTGCCCGAGATTTGATCGTCGGTATCTCGATACCTAGTTCAATCTCGTTACCGGCAAGTCTCTTTACTCGTTCCGTAATACATCATCCCGCAACTAACTCATTAGTCACAATGCTTGCAAGGCTTATAGTGATGTGCATTACCGAGTGGGCCCAGAGATACCTCTCCGACAATCGGAGTGACAAATCCTAATCTCGAAATACGCCAACCCAACAAGTACCTTTGGAGACACCTGTAGAGCACCTTTATAATCACCCATTTACGTTGTGACGTTTGGTAGCACACAAAGTGTTCCTCCGGTAAACGGGAGTTGCATAATCTCATAGTCATAGGAACATGTATAAGTCATGAAGAAAGCAATAGCAACATACTAAACGATCGGGTGCTAAGCTAACGGAATGGGTCAAGTCAATCACGTCATTCTCCTAATGAGGTGATCCCGTTAATCAAATGACAACTCATGTCTATGGCTAGGAAACATAACCATCTTTGATTAACGAGCTAGTCAAGTAGAGGCATACTAGTGACACTCTGTTTGTCTATGTATTCACACATGTATTATGTTTCCGGTTAATACAATTCTAGCATGAATAATAAACATTTATCATGATATAAGGAAATATATAATACTTTATTATTGCCTCTAGGGCATATTTCCTTCAGTCTCCCACTTGCACTAGAGTCAATAATCTAGTTCACATCGCCATGTGATTTAACATCAATAATTCACATCACCATGTGATTAACACCCATAGTTCACATCTCTATGTGACCAACACTCAAAGGGTTTACTAGAGTCAATAATCTAGTTCACATCGCTATGTGATTAACACCCAAAGAGTACTAAGGTGTGATCATGTTTTGATTGTGAGATAATTTTAGTCAACGGGTCTGTCACATTCAGATCCGTAAGTATTTTGCAAATTTCTATGTTTACAATGCTCTGCACGGAGCTACTCTAGCTAATTGCTCCCACTTTCAATATGTATCTAGACCGAGACTTAGAGTCATCTAGATTTAGTGTCAAAACTTGCATCGACGTAACCCTTTACGACGAACCTTTTGTCACTTCCATAATCGAGAAACATATCCTTATTCCACTAAGGATAATTTTGACCGCTGTCCAGTGATCTACTCCTAGATCACTATTGTACTCCCTTGCCAAAATCAGTGTAGGGTATACAATAGATCTGGTACACAGCATGGCATACTTTATAGAACCTATAGCCAAGGCATAGGGAATGACTTTCATTCTCTTTCTATCTTCTGCCGTGGTCGGGCTTTGAGTCTTACTCAATTTCACACCTTGTAACACAGGCAAGAACTCTTTCTTTGACTGTTCTATTTTGAACTACTTCAAAATCTTGTTAAGGTATGTACTCATTGAAAAAACTTATCAAGCGTCTTGATCTATCTCTATAGATCTTGATGCTCAATATGTAAGCAGCTTCACCGAGGTCTTTCTTTGAAAAACTCCTTTCAAACACTCCTTTATGCTTTGCAGAATAATTCTACATTATTTCCGATCAACAATATGTCATTCACATATACTTATCAGAAATGTTGTAGTGCTCCCACTCACTTTCTTGTAAATACAGGCTTCACCGCAAGTCTGTATAAAACTATATCCTTTGATCAACTTATCAAAGCGTATATTCCAACTCCGAGATGCTTGCACCAGTCCATAGATGGATCGCTGGAGCTTGCATATTTTGTTAGCACCTTTAGGATTGACAAAACCTTCTGGTTGCATCATATACAACTCTTCTTTAATAAATCCATTAAGGAATGCAGTTTTGTTTATCCATTTGCCATATTTCATAAAATGCGGCAATTGCTAACATGATTCAGACAGACTTAAGCATAGATACGAGTGAGAAACTCTCATCGTAGTCAACATCTTGAACTTGTCGAAAACCTTTTTGCGACAATTCTAGCTTTGTAGATAGTGACACTACTATCAGCGTCCGTCTTCCTCTTGAAGATCCATTTATTCTCAATTGCTTGCCGATCATCGGGCAAGTCAACCAAAGTCCATACTTTGTTCTCATACATGGATCTCATCTCAGATTTCATGGCCTCAAGCCATTTTGCGGAATCTGGGCTCACCATCGCTTCTTCATAGTTCGTAGGTTCGTCATGGTCTAGTAACATAACCTCCAGAACAGGATTACCGTACCACTCTGGTGCGGATCTTACTCTGGTTGACCTACGAGGTTCAGTAATAACTTGATCTGAAGTTTCATGATCATCATCATTAACTTCCTCACTAATTGGTGTAGGTGTCACAGAACTGGTTTCTGTGATGAACTACTTTCCAATAAGGGAGCAGGTACAGTTACCTCATCAAGTTCTACTTTCCTCCCACTCACTTCTTTCGAGAGAAACTCCTTCTCTAGAAAGGATCCATACTAAGCAACGAATGTCTTGCCTTCGGATCTGTGATAGAAGGTGTACCCAACTGTCTCCTTTGGGTATCCTATGAAGACACATTTCTCCGATTTGGGTTTGAGCTTATCAGGATGAAACTTTTTCAATTAAGCATTGCAACCCCAAACTTTTAAGAAACGACAACTTAGGTTTCTTGCTAAACCTCAGTTCATAAGGCGTCGTCTCAACGGATTTAGATGGTAGCCTATTTAACGTGAATGCAGCTGTCTCTAATGCATAACCCCAAAACAATAGTGGTAGATCGGTAAGAGACATCATATATCGCACCATATCTAATAAAGTACGGTTACTATGTTTGGACACACCATTACACTGTGGTGTTCCAGGTGGCGTGAGTAGCGAAATTATTTCACATTGTTTTAACTGAAGGCAAAACTCGTAACTCAAATACTCTTCTCCACGATCAGATCGTAGGAACTTTATTTTCTTGTTACGATGATTTTCCGCTTCACTCTGAAATTATATGAACTTTTCAAATGTTTCAGACTTCTGTTTCATTAAGTAGATATACCCATATCTGCTCAAATCATCTGTGAAGGTCAGAAAATAATGATACCTGCTACGAGCCTCAATATTCATCGGACCACATACATCTGTATGTATGATTTCCAACAAATCTGTTGCTCTCTCCATAGTTCCGGAGAACGGCGTTTTAGTCATCTTGCCCATGAGGCACGGTTCGCAAGCATCAAGTGATTCATAATCAAGTGATTCCAAAATCCCATCAGTATGGAGTTTCTTCATGCGCTTTACACCAATATGACCTAAACGGCAGTGCCACAAATAAGTTGCACTATCATTATTAACTTTGCATCTTTTGGCTTCAATATTATGATTATGTGTATCACTACGATCGAGATCCAACAAACCATTTTCGTTGGTGTGTATGACCATAGAAGGTTTTTATTCATGTAAACAGAACAACAATTGTTCTCTAACTTAAATGAATAACCGTATTGCAATAAACATGATCAAATCATATTCATGCTCAACGCAAACACCAAATAACACTTATTTAGTTTCAACACTAATCCCGAAAGTATAGGGAGTGTGCGATGATGATCATATCAATCTTGGAACTACTTCCAACACACATCGTCACCTCGCCTTTTACTAGTCTCTGTTTATTCTGCAACTCCCGTTTTCGAGTTACTACTCTTTAGCAACTGAACCAGTATCAAATACTGAGGGGTTGCTATAAACACTAGTAAGTACACATCAATAACATGTATATCCAATATACCTTTGTTCACTTTGCCATCCTTCTTATCCACCAAATACTTGGGGCAGTTCCGCCTCCAGTGACCAGTCCCTTTGTAGTAGAAGCACTTAGTCTCAGGCTTAGGTACAGACTTGGGCTTCTTCACTTGAGTAGCAACTTGCTTGCCGTTCTTTTTGAAGTTCCCCTTCTTCCCTTTGCCCTTTTCTTGAAACTAGTGGTCTCGTCAACCATCAACACTTGATGTTTTTCTTGATTTCTACCTTCGTCGATTTCAGCATCACGAAGAGCTCGGGAATTACTTTCGTCATCCCTTGCATACTATAGTTCATCACGAAGTTCTACTAACTTGGTGATGGTGACTAGAGAATTCTGTCAATCACTTATTTTATCTGGAAGATTAACTCCCACTTGATTCAAGCGATTGTAGTACCCAGACAATCTGAGCACATGCTCACTAGTTGAGCGATTCTCCTCCATCTTTTAGCTATAGAACTTGTTGGAGACTTCATATCTCTCAACTCGGGTATTTGCTTGAAATATTAACTTCAACTCCTGGAACATCTCATATGGTCCATGACGTTCAAAACGTCTTTGAAGTCCCGATTCTAAGCCGTTAAGCATGGTGCACTAAACTATCAAGTAGTCATCATATTGAGCTAGCCAAACGTTCATAACGTCTGCATCTGCTCCTGCAATAGGTCTGTCACCTAGCGGTGCATTAAGGACATAATTCTTCTGTGCAGTAATGAGGATAATCCTCAGATCATGGATCCAATCCGCATCTTTGCTACTAACATCTTTCAACATAATTTTTCTCTAGGAACATATCAAAAATAAACAGGGAAGCAACAACGCGAGCTATTGATCTACAACATAATTTGCAAAATACTATCAGGACTAAGTTCATGATAAATTTAAGTTCAATTAATCATATTACTTAAGAACTCCCACTTAGATAGACATCCCTCTAATCCTCTAAGTGATCACGTGATCCATATCAACTAAACCATGTCCGATCATCACGTGAGATGGAGTAGTTTCAATGGTGAACATCACTATGTTGATCATATCTACTATATGATTCACGCTCGACCTTTCGGTCTCCGTGTTCCGAGGCCATATCTGTTATATGCTAGGCTCGTCAAGTTTAACCTGAGTATTCCGCGTGTGCAACTGTTTTGCACCCGTTGTATTTGAACGTAGAGCCTATCACACCCGATCATCACGTGGTGTCTCAGCACGAAGAACTTTCGCAACGGTGCATACTCAGGGAGAACACTTTATACTTTGATAATTTAGTGAAGGATCATCTTATAATGCTACCGTCAAACAAAGCAAGATAAGATGCATAAAGGATTAACATCACATGCAATCAATATAAGTGATATGATATGGCCATCATCATCTTGTGCTTGTGATCTCCATCTCCGAAGCACCGTGCTTGTGATCTCCATCTCCGAAGCACCGTCATGATCACCATCGTCACCGGCGCACCGTGTTCGCGATCTCCATCTCCGAAGCACCGTGTTCGTGATCTCCATCTCCGAAGCACCGTCATGATCACCATCGTTACCGGCGCGACACCTTGATCTCCATCGTAGTATCGTTGTCGTCTCGCCAACTAATTGCTTTTACGACTATCGCTACCGCTTAGTGATAAAGTAAAACTATTACATGGTGATTGCATCTCATACAATAAAGCGGCAACCATATGGCTCCTGCCAGTTGCCGATAACTCGGTTACAAAACATGATCATCTCATACAACAAATTATATCACATCATGTCTTGACCATATCACATCACAACATGCCCTGCAAAAACAAGTTAGACGTCCTCTACTTTGTTGTTGCAAGTTTTACATGGCTGCTACGGGCTTAGCAAGAACCGTTCTTACCTACGCATCAAAACCACAACGATAGTTTGTCAAGTTGGTGCTGTTTTAACCTTCGCAAGGACCGGGCGTAGCCACACTCGGTTCAACTAAAGTGAGAGAGACAGACACCCGCCGGTCACCTTTAAGCAACGAGTGCTCGCAACAGTGAAACCAGTCTCGCGTAAGCGTACGCGTAATGTCGGTCCGGGCCGCTTCATCTCACAATACCGCTGAACCAAAGTATGACATGCTGGTAAGCAGTATGACTTATATCGCCCACAACTCACTTGTGTTCTACTCGTGCATAGCATCAACGCATAAAACCAGGCTCGGATGCCACTGTTGGGGAACGTAGTAATTTCAAAAAAATTCCTACGCACACGCAAGATCATGGTGATGCATAGCAACGAGAGGGGAGAGTGTTGTCCACGTACCCTCGTAGACCGACAGCGGAAGCGTTATCACAACGCGGTTGATGTAGTCGTACGTCTTCACGATCCGACCGATCAAGTACCGAACGCACGGCACCTCCGAGTTCTACACACGTTCAGCTCGATGACGTCCCTCGAACTCCGATCCAGCCGAGTGTTGAGGGAGAGTTTCGTCAGCACGACGGCGTGGTGACGATGATGATGTTCCACCGACGCAGGGCTTCGCCTAAGCTCCGCAACGGTATTATCGAGGTGTAATATGGTGGAGGGGGGCACCGCACACGGCTAAGAGATCTCAAGGATCAATTGTTGTGTCTCTGGGGTGCCCCCTGCCCCCGTATATAAAGGAGCAAGGGGAGGCAGCCGGCCAAGGGGAGAGGCGCGCCATAGGGGGGAGTCCTACTCCCACCGGGAGTAGGACTCCTCCTTTCCTTGTGGGAGTAGGAGAAGGGAAGGGGGAAGGAGAAAGAAGGAAGGGTGCGCCCCCCTTCCCTAGTCCAATTCGGACCAGACCATGGGGAGGGGTGCGGCCACCTTTTGAGGCCTTTCTCTCCTTTCCCGTATGGCCCATTAAGGCCCAATACGAATTCCCGTAACTCTCCGGTACTCCGAAAAATACCCGAATCACTTGGAACCTTTCCGAAGTCCGAATATAGTCGTCCAATATATCGATCTTTACGTCTCGACCATTTCGAGACTCCTCGTCATATCCCCGATCTCATCCGGGACTCCGAACTCCTTCGGTACATCAAAACTCAATAAAACTGTCATCGTAACGTTAAGCGTGCGGACCCTACGGGTTCGAGAACTATGTAGACATGACCGAGACACGTCTCCGGTCAATAACCAATAGCGGGACCTGGATGCCCATATTGGCTCCCACATATTCTACGAAGATCTTTATCGGTCAGACCGCATAACAACATACGTTGTTCCCTTTGTCACCGGTATGTTACTTGCCCGAGATTTGATCGTCGGTATCTCGATACCTAGTTCAATCTCGTTACCGGCAAGTCTCTTTACTCGTTCCGTAACACATCATCCCGCAACTAACTCATTAGTCACAATGCTTGCAAGGCTTATAGTGATGTGCATTACCGAGTGGGCCCAGAGATACCTCTCCGACAATTGGAGTGACAAATCCTAATCTCGAAATACGCCAACCCAACAAGTACCTTTGGAGACACCTGTAGAGCACCTTTATAATCACCCATTTACGTTGTGACGTTTGGTAGCACACAAAGTGTTCCTCCGGTAAACGGGAGTTGCATAATCTCATAGTCATAGGAACATGTATAAGTCATGAAGAAAGCAATAGCAACATACTAAACGATCGGGTGCTAAGCTAACGGAATGGGTCAAGTCAATCACGTCATTCTCCTAATGAGGTGATCCCGTTAATCAAATGACAACTCATGTCTATGGCTAGGAAACATAACCATCTTTGATTAACGAGCTAGTCAAGTAGAGGCATACTAGTGACACTCTGTTTGTATATGTATTCACACACGTATTATGTTTCCGGTTAATACAATTCTAGCATGAATAATAAACATTTATCATGATATAAGGAAATATATAATACTTTATTATTGCCTCTAGGGCATATTTCCTTCAGTCTCCCACTTGCACTAGAGTCAATAATCTAGTTCACATCGCCATGTGATTTAACATCAATAATTCACATCACCATGTGATTAACACCCATAGTTCACATCTCTATGTGACCAACACTCAAAGGGTTTACTAGAGTCAATAATCTAGTTCACATCGCTATGTGATTAACACCCAAAGAGTACTAAGGTGTGATCATGTTTTGATTGTGAGATAATATTAGTCAACGGGTCTGTCACATTCAGATCCGTAAGTATTTTGCAAATTTCTATGTTTACAATGCTCTGCACGGAGCTACTCTTAGCTAATTGCTCCCACTTTCAATATGTATCTAGACCGAGACTTAGAGTCATCTAGATTTAGTGTCAAAACTTGCATCGACGTAACCCTTTACGACGAACCTTTTGTCACTTCCATAATCGAGAAACATATCCTTATTCCACTAAGGATAACTTTGACCGCTGTCCAGTGATCTACTCCTAGATCACTATTGTACTCCCTTGCCAAAATCAGTGTAGGATATACAATAGATCTGGTACACAGCATGGCATACTTTATAGAACCTATGGCCAAGGCATAGGGAATGACTTTCATTCTCTTTCTATCTTCTGCCGTGGTCGGGCTTTGAGTCTTACTCAATTTCACACCTTGTAACACAGGCAAGAACTCTTTCTTTGACTGTTCTATTTTGAACTATTTCACACCGTAAACCGGCTCTTTGTGTCTAGCCCTAGAGATTGTTTCCTCTTGCTTGTCCCTCTTGGGGTGCCCTGCCCCTCCTTATATAAGTTAGAGGGGCGGGTTACATGTGGAGTCCTATTAGGATTAGGACTAGTCTAGCTTGTAATACAAACCGGATAAAGTCCGGGTCTTAACTCCTTGTAAGGTAAATATTCCTCACGCCTTTCGTCTTAAACCGGCCCACCATTAACATAAACCGGCCTTCTGAGCCTTGGGCCTTGTCATCCGTCTGTCCCGCCCGCCGGGTTACCAGTGAGTCATCATGTTCAGGCAGGTTGCTTGTAAACCGTCTGGTCAAGGCGGGTCGTCAGTGAATTGCCAAGTGTTAGCGGGGTCTCAAATAAACCGCCAAGTCCGGCCGGGTTATACTTCCGGCCGGTTTACGCTGCGGAGTATATCCCCGACACACATGTACTAAGTTTCCGGTTAATACAATTCTAGCATGAATAATAAACATTTATCATGATATAAGGAAATATAAATAACAAGTTTACTATTGCCTCTAGGGCATATTCCTTCACTACGCGCAAGCTGTCCCAAAATATCTACCCACCTAACGGTCATATCATTGAAGGGCATTTATGTCTTATCATGTCGGGCTGCTCCCTAGGCTATAAATAGCCGCCCCCTACAACCACTAGTTGGTTTGCTGCTCCGAGAGAAATTGCCACTTGTCATTGAGAGCATCCCACCCTCCGAGGACTTTGAGCGAAAATCATCAAGTGAGGAAAACCCAAACCCAAACACCTACAAACCCAAAGTGATTGAGCATCACTGAAGAGATTGTTCCTGTGTGAAACCGACGCTTGTTACATTTGAGGACTGTGTATCCTCCAGACGGTTAGGCGTCATGGTCTAGAGCATCCAAGAGGAAATTGTGGATCGCCGAGTGACCGAGTCTATGAAGGTTTGGAAGTCACCTGAAGACTTGCCACGAGTGATTGGGCGAGGTCTGTGTGATCTTAGCTCAAGGAGAATACAGTGGGGACTGTGTGTCCTCAGGTTTAAATACCTAGCCGCTCCAACCAGACGTACAACTGTCACAGCAGTTGGAACTGGTCTACCAAATCATCGTCTTCACCAAGCTACTGGTTCTATTTTCTCAACCCTTCATTTCCTCATTCTTGTGTTGATGTACTTGATCATTACTGTTTGGAGACTTTGACTGAAGACTTTCTCAATTTCCTCAATCCTAATTCTTCAGTCACTTTGTCTTCAGCCTGCTTATCCTGGTTATATGCTTCCTATACTCTGCGCTTGTTTTCATTTTACCATGATGATTCTGTTACTACTCTGTTACGCTTGCATCTGAGTACTTATTGCGATGTAGTTGTTCGTGACTTAGAAATTCCTCACCTTGAATTTCCTCAGTGACGAATTTGTAAAAATCGGCTATTAACCCCTCCTCCTCTAGTCGATATAATGCACTTTCAAGGAACATGCAATCCGATTTGGTACAACCACTCCCCCGTGGTCATGCACGGGGTGGGATGGGTGGTAGCACGTTGACTCATGGCATGTTGTGGATCGTGAGAGGTGAAAAAGGATACAAGCCCCATGTAGTCAATCAAGAAAAATTAATGAAAGGTTGTTCGGTAGACAATCATCATAAAACTAGATGATGCCCCATACATTGCTGCAGGAAATCTTGCAAAATAAATGCATAAATATTTGTAAAAAAGACATCAAAACTAATGAAAGAAAAATGTAATCTGAAAACATACAAAGGGTATAAAAAAATTAAATTTCAATTAAAATAATACCGTTTCGAGCAAAAATGTAATAGGTCAACGGCATAGATATGCTAGAATCACCCAACATATATATCCTCAATACAAAATCTAGTGCAAAAAATAAATTGCAAATAATTGACATGCATGAATTTATGATTTGGCTGCATTGCATGCAAAGTGTAATGCAAATAATAGGATTTATGACTTGCTTGTGTGGCATGGTTGCATGGCTAGAAAAAATAGGTAATGAGTTGTAGCTATTTAGGAATAGAAGATTCCCAACTGTTAGAGACCTACTGTCCGACGGCTCATGATAACCTTGGCGTGCAAGTTAAACTCCCACCAAATAGATAGTTTCCTTATTACAGTCTCATTATATTTATACCAAACTATGTAACTCTCATGTATATTATATAAGAAGGGGCTAAACCGAGGCAGGCATCAAGCTGCCCAGTTTATCAATCTTACATGGTATCAGATCACTCCGATCCTCCTCCTCTAGACCCCAGCCGCCGCATCTCCCTTGCCCTAGCAACAACAGCCGCTGTCCTATCCCTCCACCATACCCTGCCGCTGCATCGCTCCAACACCCCAACCCCTCCCACCTCGCCATGGCGTCCGCTGATAAGCTCAAGAAACTTGAAGACGAACTCAAGAACCGCGAGTCCCTCCTTCAGGCTCGCGAGGAAGAACTCCAGCGCCAAGCCGATGAACGAGGAAAGGCCGTCCTTCCCCCTGCTGCCTCTACATATGCTGCCTCTGTCAAGACGTTCGTCCCCATCACCCTCGATCTCCAGGACTCCAACTATGCCAAGTGGCGTGAGCTCTTTCTCGTTGCTCTCGGCCGCTACGGACTCTCGGCGCACGTTCTCTCCGAGAGCACCCCATCGGACACCTCCTCCAATTCTGATTGGGGCCGCGACGACTTCACTGTCCTCTCTTGGATATATGGCTCAATCTCTCTCGAGCTCTTCGGCACCATCATGAAGCCCGGCTCCACGGCGAAGCAGATTTGGGATGCCATAGCCAACCTCTTCCGCGACAACAAGAAGAGCCGTGCCCTAGCTGTCGATGCTGAATTCCACAATAGTGCTCAAGGGGACATGACGATCTCCGACTATTGTGCAAATCTCAAGTCTCTCTCCGATGCTCTCGATGATGTTGGTCAGCCGGTCACCGACGACACTCTCGTGCTTACCTTGCTTCGTGGACTCAACGAGCAGTATTCCCATCTACGCTCGTTCCTGCCGTTCCAAGTGTCATTCCCGTCCTTCCTTCAAACTCGCTCTGCCCTCATTCTTGAAGAAGCCCAGAAGAAAACCGACGCCAAGAATTCTGCCGCCACCGCCTTGTGGGCCAGTGGCAACAGCGTCCTTCCCAACTCCGGTGGCAAACGCGCTCCACCTCCCAGTGATGGACGCAACTTCTCCAATGATCGCCGCGGCTCCCCATCCTTCTCTGTTGGATGTGGGGGAAGCAACACCAGCAGCCGTGGCCCCGGCCGGGGCGGCCGAGGCCGCCATGACACTCCCTGGATGTACAACCCTTGGACCGGCCAGCCTACTCGCCTTCATCTTCTATAGCAGTCGTCATCATCGCATCAACACCTCCAAGCATCTCCTCCAGCTTGGTCGCCTCGCCCCTGGCTCCCCTCAGCTCTGGGGGTCCTCGGTCCTCGACCCACCGTGCCCTCGCTCCAAGCCTATGCGCCCTACGGTCACGGCCATGCGGCAGCACCTTCCGGCTACAGCATGAGCAACCATGCAACACCCTACAACAACTTTAATCAGCAGCAGGTCAACCCGGCTCTCACCACCGCGCTCAACAACATGCAAATCCGGCAACCAAGAGTGGTACATGGACTCCGGTGCATCCTCCCACATGGCATCTAACCCTGGTATACTCTCCACTTACACCACTTCTAATGCTCACACAATCACCGTCGGTAACGGTGCTTCCTTACCTATCTCTCATATTGGTTCCCACACTCTACCCTCTCTGTCTCAACCTCTCTATTTAAATCATGTCCTCGTTGTTCCTCACATAATCAAGAATCTTCTCTCTGTTCGTCAACTCACAACTGATAATTATGTTTCTATTGAGTTTGACCCTTGGGGTTTTTCTATGAAGGCACTTCCTACTCGGATCGAGATTCTTCGATGCAATAGCTCCGGACCACTCTACTCCGTATGTCCACCATCACCACCCGAAGCCCACATCATCACCGTCTCCCTCGACATCTGGCATCGTCGTTTGGGTCATCCCGGTTATAACACCATGAAGCGTCTCCGCCACCATCAGAATGTTCCATCTTCTAGAGTTACACCATCTATATGTCATGCTTGTCAACTTGGACGTCATGTTCGATTGCCCTTTTATCCTTCGACTTCATATACTGTTAAACCCTTTGCTTTACTACATTGTGATCTTTGGACATCTCCTGTACCCAGCACTTCTGGTTATCTATATTATCTTGTTATAGTTGATGATTATACTCATTACTTTTGGATGTTTCTCTTCGAAAAAATCCGATGTCTATGCCACATTTCTTACTTTTCATGCCTATGCCCGCACCCAATTTGACCTACCCATTGTTGCCATCCAAAGTGACAATGGTCGTGAATTTGACAATACCAAGTTAGACTCTTTCTGTGCTTCCCAAGGTATCACCTTTTGATTTTCTTGTCCCTATACCTCTCAACAAAATGGCAAAGCCGAACGAGCAATTCGCACCACCAATAATGTCATCCGCACACTTCTCATTCAAGCCTCTCTCCCACCATCCTTTTGGGCCGAAGCTCTTCACACTGCCACCTTCCTCATCAATATTCGTCCCACTTCGTCTACCAATTTTCTCACTCCATATACTCTACTCTTAGGTACTACACCACCATACAACAGCCTCCGTGTCTTTGGCTGCCTATGTTATCCAAATACCACCTATACATCCGCTAACAAACTCTCTCCACGTTCCACAAAATGTGTCTTCCTTGGGTATCCCTCTCGACACAAAGGTTATCAGTGTCTTGATCTCACCGCTCGTCATATCATTATTTCTCGCCACGTAGTTTTTGACGAGTCCACTTTTCCATATGAACCATCACCATCTCCTATTCCACCCCGTTGCACTGAAATTTTTGATCCACCCATTATACATACCTCTTCTCCATCCGCATCTGATATGCATGCACCTATACCCACGATGCATGCACCCCCTACACCCGCTACGCATGCACCCCCTAGCCCCCACTCTCCAACGCTGGACCCTCCCTCCCCCTCCACGCCACCTACACCACTCACGCCGGCTACCCCTCCTGCCACGCCAGCTACTACCCCTGCCACTCCGGCCACCCCTCCTACCACATCTTCGCCCCCAGCTCCACCGCCGCCACCTCCTGCACCTCTTTATCGCACACGCGCCACTACCGGTCGCCTCCCACCACCCATTGATCACCTCAACCTTTCAGCTCTAGCCTCTTCCCCTCTTCCTCATAACTATCTTATAGCCCTTCGGGACCCCAATTGGCGTCAATCCATGCAGGAGGAGTTTGATGCTCTTACACTAAATAAAACATGGGTCTTGGTTCCTCCGCCATCTGGGGCAAATATTGTGAGTGGAAAGTGGATCTTCCGTCATAAATATAATGTCGATGGCTCTCTCTCACGTCGCAAAGCTCGCTGGGTTGTTCGTGGCTTCTCTCAACAACCGGAGGTTGATTTCGATGAAACATTTAGCCCTATCATCAAACCGACCACTATTCGTATTGTTCTTTCTCTAGCCATCTCACAATCTTGGCCTATCCACCAACTTGATGTAAAAAATGCCTTCCTTCATGGTCATCTTGATGAGGTAGTCTATAGCCAGCAACCATCTGGTTTCATTGATCCTCGTCATCCCACTCACGTTTGTCGTCTCCTCAAATCCTTATATGGGCTCAAACAGGCGCCCCGTGCCTGGTTCCAACGCTTTGCATCCTTCGCTCATTCCATCGGGTTCACCGAACCCAAATCTGATGCTTCTCTTTTCATCTTCCATCAAGCTCCTTCCACGGCCTATCTTCTTCTCTATGTCGATGATATTGTTCTCACCGCATCCTCCTTATCTTTCCTTACTACCATCACCAATTCCATGGCTCGTGAGTTTGCCATGAAGGACCTTGGTCCCATTCATCACTTTCTCGGTATCTCAGTTAGTCGTTCGGCTTCTGGTCTTCATCTCTCTCAACGGCAATATATCCTTGACATCTTATCTCGTGCTGGTATGCGCGACTGTCACTCGGTTACTACCCCTATTGACACTAACGCCAAACTTCCTTCCTCTACTGGTCCTCCGGTCCCCGATCCTTCTCTCTATCGTAGCCTTGCCGGTGCACTCCAATATGCTACTCTCACTCGCCCGGACATTGCTTACGCTGTCCAGCAAGTCTGTCTTCATATGCATGACCCTCGTGAACCTCACTTTTCTCTCATTAAACGCATCCTTCGCTATCTTAATGGCACCCTCGATCATGGTCTTTCTTTACACCGCACTTCTACACATTCTCTTACCGCCTACTCAGATGTTGATTGGGCTGGATGCCCGGATACACGTCGCTCCACTTCGGGATTTTGCATGTATCTTGGAGATAATCTCGTCTCCTGGTCCGCCCGACGGCAGACGACAGTCTCTCGATCTAGCGCAGAGGCCGAGTACAGAGCTGTTGCTGCGGCCGTTGCCGAGTCCTGCTGGGTTCGTTAGTTATTACAAGAGCTTCACAGGCCCATCTCGACTGCTACAATCGTCTATTGCGACAATGTAAGCGCGGTATACTTGTCAGCTAACCCGGTACAGCATCGTCGCACGAAACATATCGAGTTAGACATTCATTTTGTCCGGGAGAAGGTCGCCCTCGGAGCAGTTCGTGTTCTTCATGTTCCGTCAGCTCTGCAATTTGCGGACATCTTCACCAAGGGTTTACCTACGGCTCTCTTCCGCGATTTTCGGTCCAGTCTTCAGGTCACTCCTGTTCCCGGCTCAGACTGCGGGGGCGTGTTAGAGACCTACTGTCTGACGGCTCATGATAACCTTGGCGTGCAAGTTAAACTCCCACCAAATAGATAGTTTCCTTATTACAGTCTCATTATATTTATACCAAACTTTGTAACTCTCCTGTATATTATATAAGAAGGGGCTGAACCGAGGCAGGCATCAAGCTGCCCAGTTTATCAATCTTACACCAACAATGGCACAACAAAATCACAGACTATTTATCAGACAAGTACATTCCATCCGCTAGTTTAATTAAATTTCAAATTTTTGATAAAACTCCAAGGCTTGGCCAGGTATTGTTTTCTCTATAAACGGGTTGGTCATTTGGAGATCTGTCCCCTGGTCCTCCCGTCCAAGACCACGATACATTCTTCTTCCCATGTCCAACAAGAAAAGCAACAAAATCACTGTTTCTGCAAAAATTTGACAAGCTTAAACAGTTGTACTAGCTTCTACGCAGCACTCCCACTCACAGTCTCAAAGACCCCACGCATATATAATCCCAAGCATGAATATATCCGGTGCAGTCATAATCAGACATAAACTTACGACGGTACAGTGATATAATCAGACATAAACTTACGACTACAGCAACTTACTACTGCTAAACTACTGTACTACTTAAGTCAAATCTTGTTCACGTTGCTACCACCGTGGAGCATTTAGATCACTAAAATAGCGATCTAAACGCTTTTATATTAGTTGAGTACTACCCAGCACTCCTAGTCAGAGTCTCACAGACCCCCACCCATATAATCTCCCAAGCATGCATATCCGGTGCAGTGATAATCACACATAAACTTACGACGCTACAGTGATAATCACACATAAACTTACAACTAGAGCAACTTACTACTAATCTACTGTACTACTTAAGTCAAATCTTCTTCACGTAGCTACCACCGTGGAATCGTGGACAGGATGCAGCTGCTAGGCAGAGTTGCTGCAATCTGCTTCGTCTGAGACGGGCTCCAGCAGCTCCACGCCGGTGTGACGGCGGCCGCTCGTACTCAGTCGAGGTGAACCTTGTCGACGACCTCGTGGTGGTGGTTCTTGCACACCATGTAGACCACCGGCTGCGCCACCAGCGTCAACAGCACCACCGCGCACAGAACTACCGCCATCGCCGCCCCGGCGGCCAGCTGGAACCCGAGGCCGAGGCCCAGCGCGTCGTCCACCACCAGAGCCGGGAAAGCCACCAGCACGGCGAAGATGCAGCCGTCGAGCGTGACGAAGACGCCGGCGGCCTCCCAGAACTTGCCGGCGAGGAGCGCACGGCTCTTGCGCAGGGCGCGGAAGAGCATGGCATCCTCGAGCAGGGACACCACGCAGGCCAGCTGGCAGACCACGGCGACGTAGGCCGCGCCGGCGAGGCACGCGGCCCATGCGAGCAGGTACATCGTCAGCATGATCTTGTCCTTGTCCGGAGCGGCAAGCAGGTCCTGGAGCTGGAGCGCCAAGCAGGTCCTGCAGCTGGCGACGAAGAGGGAGGTGTCGACCACGAGAAAGGGGACCGCGGCGAGGAGCAACGTGCAGCCGAGCCGCGTGAGCTGGACCGTGGGGAACCCCCTGAGGACGCGATCGGCGGCGCGGAGGTCGCCCCCGGTGCAGTAGAGGGAGGCGACGCAGAAGACGTAGGCGGCGGTGCAGAGGAGCACGAGCAGGAGGACAAGGCCGGTGGAGACGGCCACGAAGAGGAAGAAGGCGAGCCGGTCGGTGACGAGGCGGAGGAGGCTGGGGCCGTTGTGGTGGAGGTCGGCGAGGACGCGGGAGCAGAGGGCGCGGATGGCGGCGGAGGTGGCGAGCAAGAGCGCGGAGAGCAGCGGGGGACCCAGGTTGACGAAGTTGGGGAGCATGGCGCGGCGGATCACACGGCAGGTCTCCCGGCAGACGCCGGCGAGGCCGAGGCCGCCGAGAGCCTGCTGCTTTGGTGTCCACTCCATCGATCGGCGAGCACGTAGGGAGGAGGGTGGTGGTTGAGGAGAAGGAAAGTGAGTTACTACTGACTGCTACTGAAGAGAAGAGGATGAGCAGACTGCGAGGAACAGGGGAAAGGGAATGAACATCGAAATGCTCGCCCGTTGGTGGCCGTGACGGGTCAGAGAGAGAGAGAGAGAGTTCACGTGAGAGTGCAGAAGCAAGGCCAACCTCACCGCGTCGATCGTGCGTGTCTGCTTATTCGGACCGGGCTGTGCTTGCTTAGCAGTGTCAGTGATCGGTCCAATTAGCAATGGCAAAATCGATTTTCATTTAACGTACGTGTGTGTGCATCTATGATTTTTTGTGGGGATTTAATGATTTATAGAAACATGCAATTAATTAGGTGGCCATTTTCACCCGCGCCGGAGAGAAGCTCAAGGCGTTCCCAGCGTTTTCCTCATCTAGCTAGTCTATCGTTCAGAGACTCTCTTGCACCGCTGCACCGGAATGGCCACATCACATGGGAGCGCAGAGGGGGGACCAGGGAGAGGGCCTCAGCGCGTCGTGCCTGCCTTGCGACGCGCACCATAATGCATTGTTCCGGAATGGAAATATGGTGGGCAAACAGCTCGATGGTGAAATGCATCCCGATACTTACCTCTATAGTCATGGCCATGGGCAGACAGGCCCGAACGGCCCACCCGGCCCGGAAAAGCCCGACCTGATGCTGCACCTGAGCTGGGCCCGGGCCTAGAATTTGAACCCAAAGGCTGGGCTGGGCTAGGCCCACTTCGTGGTTTAATGAAGTGGCCCGGCCCGAGGCCCAGCGGGCTTTATCAATTTCTGGCCAGGCTTGGGCCCAAAAACCAGGCCTGACGGCTGGGTCGGGCCGAGCTCGGGCCTAGGTTTTCTGCCTTGGGCTTTGGTAGGCCCGGACCGAAGCCCGGCCCGGCAGATGCCTAGCTATACCTCCACCCACCTTTTTTACTGAATAATCCTACACCCCTCTACCCACCTTTTTCTACTGAATAATCCTATGAAAAAGGGTTTCCCCCCGCTTTATATTATAAAGCAAAGAACCAAGCATCCAACATAGCAGTACAAAGTATAATCAAGTCAAAGAGTCACGCTGGGGGCACAGCAAGACAAGCCCTAAAGAAAGCTAAAAAGTGAAGCTAATCCGGCTCGGGAGGTGGTGGTGGTGGTGGCGGTGGTGGAGCAAAAGCCGACGCCGAGGAACGAAGACCCGCAACGATGTTGTCGATGACGTCTCGGTCGCGCCGCTTGCTAAGCGGTCTCCAGAGCTGTAAAAAGACACACATTTTATAGATCACATCAGTCACACGACACGGAATTACGCGTTCGATGACTAGTGCAGGGAAGTCTAAGGACCTCCCCAAACAAATCTGGGACGTTGTCATGGCACCAACTGTCACCAACCACCTAGCGGAAGCAACTCCATAAGAACTGCGTCGCCGGGCACCGGAAGAAGATGTGGTTGCAGTCTTCCGGTACCGGACAAATGGGCCAGAGGCCATCCACATGGCCATTACGTTTACGGACCTCTGTGCCTGAGAGAAGGCGACCTCTAACCCATTGCCATAGAAATATGCGGATCTTCAAGGGGAGTTTGATCTCTCAAAGCACCGATAGTTCCACCGGACCAGGAGTGGGAGCAATCGCCTGGTCCAGGGATCTAGTCGAGAATCTGCCGCTTGGCTCGAGGTGCCAAGATAGGACATCGGGCTCTAGAGAGGGGGAGTGGAGGGCAATACACTCGAGCAATTCATCCCATTGTTCAAGCTCCACCGCCCCGAAGGTATGGCAGAAGGCAATCGCGCCTAAGTCAGCCAAGGCCACAGCCACGGAGATCTGTAGGCGGACACAGATCGAGAATAACGCAAAAAACGCTCCGCAAAGGGGCGGGTTCCAGCCCATCTATCCAGCCAGAATAAGGTGGCTGATCCGGTACCTACTTTGATGGAGGTCCCAATGCGTAGGACCGGCATCACACGAATCACTGATTGCCAGAATTGGGACCCTCCAGACCTAGGCGCGAAAGCCAGCGGTTGCCCGTGGAGGTACTTCGCACGGATAATCTCAAGCCACAGGCCACCCTCATCTGTCTGGATCCGCCAAAGCCATTTGGATAGGAGGGCAACATTCATCCGCTTGGAGGAGATGACCCCAAGGCCTCTGCTACCTCTTGAGCACTGCGTTGGTTTTCCCTTGAAGAGGAAAGGGTGATGCAGTAAAGCAGCGTAAGTATTTCCCTCAGTTTTTGAGAACCAAGGTATCAATCCAGTAGGAGGCAACAGATAAAGCACAAGCAGACAACAGATTACATACACTGGGCATCAAAGATCGCCACCAGTGCAAATAAACACGCTGACAAAATAATATACAAAACCGACAGCACTTCAATAGAGTTCAAGAAAGGTTAGCCCTGCTGGGGAGCTGCAGCGCAAGCAGCTGAGCAAGATGATGAGACTGCGCTTGTTCAACACTTATATCTTCCTCACTCTGAAAGATAAACAAGCAGACAGATGACAGGTTTTGCACATAAAAGTATCAGTGCTGACAATTCATCACATTTCTTACTGACGAATAAAGTGACAGAGTTTAAAATTGCATTAACACAATATGGTATTGTTCAGGTCAAGACATGGCAGGAAATGACATTGTGAAGGAGTTGGCAGGTTCACGACACCACTGGATTACAGATCAAGAACTCATAAGTATCAATGGTTAGTGTGCTGTCAATTTATACCATTTCAGATTGGCAAATAAAGAGACGGTTTAAATAATAGTAGAATGATATGACATTGTTCATAGTTAAGACATTGCAGAATATGACATTGTGCTGTAGTGGGTAGGTTCACCACACCACTGGATTACGGATGAAGAACAGTAGCATACATGCAGTGCAAAAGAAGATCACTTGCTCTGTATTGTTTAATTTACATGGTATGAAGAAGGAACTTGGTTGTACAACTGAAAACTTAAATTGAAAAAGGACAAACTTTTGTTTATGAACTACATAATAAACTTTAAACAAGCAATTTGATGCAAACACCAAAAATAAACAGCTGTTGCAGTCATGCCTAACCAAATATATACAACAAAGTTTGAAGGCTTGAGATGGACAAACTTACACTATTGGTGAAGACAGGCTCTATAAAGGCCTTGTCCATGCTGATGTGGGGGGGGGGCAATTCAAGAAGTTTACCACAGAATCTTCTTCAAAAGCATTGCCTTTATTCTACATTTTGTTAAGGGTAAATATAGATGTGATAATATACGAAAAAATGGAGAATATTTAAGATAAGATGAAGAGTGATGCTACATAACCAAGTAGCAATAAATGTAAGTGCAGCGATACAGGCATAAGGTACAGCCAAGAGCAATGCACAGCTAAACTTCTTCAGTACCAACCTTATGGTAAGAGTAAATATAGATCTGATGTGTAGAAAATGGACGACAAAGGAAAATAAGCTGCAGAGTGATGGTACATGAACAACTACCTGTCATTATAAGTACACTGATAAAGGACAGCATGTACTTACAAGAACAATGCAGAGCTAAAAAAAACATTGGCATTGGATATATTCTACACTAATGTAACCATTCATACAGATCAGATAATTTGGAGCGAACAATTGATAAGCAAACTATCATGCATACTGCTGTCACATAATGAACCAGGTATGTATGCAAGTACAGTGATACAGGACAACAGGTACTAACAAGAGCAAAGCAGCGGGCAGCATATTTGCGATATCTTGTCGTTCTTGTCAAACCGGAATTCTTCTTCGAGCAGATTTCCTGCAAAAAAGATCCGTAAGGCACATGCGGAAAAGTAGAAGTTCAAATTGTCATGTGATTTCATAGACAGTACCTCATCTTGGGAACGAGACCAGTGCATAACAAGGTTTTTTCATTCAATGTCTTCTAAATTTAGCACAGGAGACTTCACCGGAAATTCGTTTATAGACTTGCCATCAAAGTGTGATTTCCTCAGGTAACACCGATACTGCTGCAATGCTTCCTTGAAAAGCACAAGCAAGCTTTGCTCGTCATGACTATCCAGATTGACCCTCACCTAGTTACAACAATGTAATGTAAATCATTGATGTGTTCAATCAGCAGAAAACAGGAAAATAATAACCATGAATAATAGCACTTACACGTAAGTTGGACAGGAAGATGTGAAAATGGTGTTTGTCTTCACAATAATCTTCCCATGATGGGAATATATGCACGTAGTCCCTAACAACATTCAAAGCATTGTCTTTTAAACTGGGAATAAATGGAATGGGGTTCCAATCTGCAGGAATTGGCTGTCTCTGCAGTTGGGATAGGTCTTCGGCCGGTGGACTTGCTGTACTTTTTGCTGGAGTGGGATTTTTCTGTGGTACAGTTGGTGCTATGGCAAATGAAATCGGTATACCTTTTGCTGGAGTGCAGGTCCTATGTGGTGTGGCCAGTGAAGTATGGGTACAGTCTGCTGGAGTCGGTCCTACGTTTTGTGTCACTGGTTGTACAACCAATATAAGTGGGGTGCTGTCTGATTTCTCCGGCACCACCACGTTTTTCAAGGACTTTGCTGGTGCTCCTTCAGGTTCGGCAATCACCCTCTTCCTTTTTGATGTCTGATGCACAAGAACAACATTTGAGTGAAAAAACATGGTATGGTGACAGATGGAATATGTATTGATAATGGATGGGCATGGCAACTCGACATATATGATGAGTAAACTAAGCAGATGGCGGTGCAACAAAGTAGAAAAAATGCAAGACAACATATGCAAGATACCCGCAATCAATAAAACATTGCCAAATTAGAACAGGCACCTTGATGGGTGAACAGGACAGGCCATCTGCCTTTGACTCCTCGAGGTTAGAATAGTCATTAGGATCATATTCTGAACAAGAATCAACAGGTGGGGAGCGTATGAGTTTCATTGCATCCAGAATGGCACTCAATGCCTTGGTGCCAATTTTGTAAGTCATTGCAGTCTTTAGCTTCAAGAGTGGACTGCTGCTAGTGCGACACAAAGCAGCTACACAGATCATAGTGTAGATATAACGGGAAAACCTTAAGCATCAGAGTAAAATCAGCAAAGTGGAACTTGCTGGAATATATGTGCTAGTATTGTCGGTACGGCTAGAAAGGCTTCGGATACCAGCTCTCTTCAAGTGAAGGTGCGGTACTGTTAATATCAGTGTAACTCTTAAAGGCGACATAGCTCCCCGCATTTCCTTGCTATTCTTATAGGATTCAAGTGGGCAGGCCACTACAAATCCTATTCCTATGTTTACAAGATCCTACGAATCAAAGAGGCTCAAAGTGTCCATCACAACCGACCGTATAGACCTCTACACTGCAAATGTCCCTGCTCATCTTCAGTACAAGGAACATACTGTACTACTATCATACTCCCTCCGTTCCAAAATATAAGTCTTGGTAGAGATTTCCACTACGGATCACATACAGATGTATCCAGATACATTTTAGAGTGTAGATTCACTCATTTTGCTCCATATGTAGTCCATGGTGGAATCTATACAAATACTTGTATTTAGGAACGGAGAGAGTACATATTAAAGAAGAACGGAAGAGGAACATGGTAAAGAAGAGCAAGCAGATTTTGGATAATAAAATGTTGGTTGCGCAGTGCCCACACATGATGAACCAGAGCGCATTAAGAATGCAACTCCCAGCTGTCTCTCGACCATTTCAGGCGGTTGGATGAAGATCCGACGTCTCCTAACCCTTCTTCTTCCTCGTCTCTGATTCTTCCCATACAGAACACCGCACGGGCCGCCGGCCGGACCACCGGCCCCCACCGCCTGTGTTCCTCCGCCACCCCCACCCCCACCCCCGCCCCAACCCCCACCCGCGTCGAGTTTTCTTCGTTCGGCGAGGCCCCACAACCACCCGAGCCCCTTCGATCGCACCGGCGAATTCCGGCGAGCTCTGAAAAATCGACGGACCCAATTTTGAAATTTAGTCTACTGTGATTTAACTAGTGTGGAATATAAAAGGGGAAAATCATAAGCGTTGGGAGTATAGTGTTGAGCGTGCCATGGCAGATCTGAAGGTGCAAACCGGACAAAGGCAACTTCGCAACCAAGACAAGAAATCAGAGTAAAGCAGTGACGATCTATTTTCTTGCTGCGATAAATAAATTGAGCAGATACGAAAGAGTACCGCCTCTGGTGCGGCGCCGTTTACGCATCTGCTGAGAATTTGACGGTGCTGCGGTAGCGACGGCTGTCGGCGGTGTGGAAGCAGATCTAGGAGGGTAGACGGTGGCGGCGGGGCGCGGTGGACGAGACGGTCGTAGGAGCGGCGCCGGCAAGGTGGACGACGGCGGGGATGAAGCGAGAGGACGGGATGCAAGGATCCCGGTCTGAAGCCGTGGATGAGAGAGGTCGATCTCTTGTAATGGACGGCGGCGTAGGGGTATCAGCTCCGGCATGGTGGAGGAGGACGGCGGTGGATGGGGTGGCGGACGGCGGCGGACGGAGGAGGGTGGGGTGGAGAGGGTGTTTTGGCGCCCACGGAGTACGAATGGGGAAAAGGGAGGTAGAAAGGAAGGGGGAACCATGTATTCAAGGCGCGCTTGTCTCAAATGCAAGAAAATTTACAAACCTAGCCCCCGTTTCAAATTTCTACTACATCACAGCAACATTAGTCGGTTGGGGATAGGACGGTAATCCCGCATACACTGAATATTTGCCGACGAGAGTTTGTTTTTGGTGCCCACCGTGTATGAATATGAATCGGGGAGGGAGTCGATTTCGGCCGAGGACACACTGTGTTTTGGCGCCCACCGTGTATGAATCCGGGTGAGAGGCGGTTACATCACGTTTGGGTGAAATTACAAACCTACCCCTATCGAAACCTATAGAAATCCACCAGATAGGCTTTGCGTGGCAGGGATAGGCAGTAGTGATTCTCGCAGATTTTGGTTTTGGGCGGTTACTGCAACTTTCCCCGCTTCGTTCAAATTTTGCAGAGTGCACGTTTACCGTGCCAACTCAATTCGAATCCCGTTTGTATTCTATTTTTTTTGGGCGGGATCCATTTTCAATTGGAATTATATTCTATATACATCATTTTTTATATATTCTCTCAAAAGCACAACACCAATTATACATAAATATGGTTTACAAATGGCATGATCTCAGATTCATAAGGTTGTATCCATCAATTTGGATTTTGAAATATTTGAAACCACTTTATGTTAAAATCCAATGTATGCATTCCTCGCTAACTGTCTCCAATTAATGTGTGTTTTATGCGGGTTTTTTTTACTTCTCAAACATGTATAATGTGTTTCACACACGCAACATATACTGTAATCCCGTTTAGACATTAATTGCATATAAACCATGCATTGTTTGTAATTGAAGAATCTATGGATCACCAATATTGATAAACTATATAACATTACACATGTGCCCAAATTCAAATGAATATGCATGTTTGATACACCAATTTGCGTTATGATATTATCGATGTCGTGATCTCCAGTTTAAATATTTAAATCCCCTTTAATCCAGATATTCGTCTCATATAGCTATCACTCATGCTTATATAGGACTCTCTCTGGACCTATACGCGTTCATCGTCTCTCAGGTATCTCTCGTGCTACCTGTATGTCGACAATGATCTTTCATCTTCATAACACACTGACGGTACTATCTCCCTCGACCTTCATCACTCTATCTCTCTCTAAGTATATCTCGCTCCCTGCTATGTGTCTCTAACTATGATTCTCCATGTGGAATCTCTTTCTCTCACACAAACACAAAACTTTGTCTCCCGGGGTCTCATTTCTCTCTACTATTCCCATGTGTGCCACTCGCACACCCCTCATACAGAGATGTCTTTCGCTCCTTAGATATGAGAACCTACGACTCTTCCTCTTCAATATCTCTTTCTCACACACAAACACAAACTCTGTCTCCCAGGGTCTCATATTTCTTCATTGTTCTCTTGTATGTCGCTCACACACACCCTCTCTCCCTAGAGATATCTTGCGTTCCCTCGTATGTCTCTCTAGCTATCACTCTCGTTGTGAAATATCTTTCTCTCTCGCAGACACAAAACTCTGTCTCTCTGGATCTCATTTCTCTCTGATGTCTGTTTGTATGTGACTCACATGCACCCTCTCTCTATCTCTCTCACACCCACACACATAACCCAGCCTTCTGATCCACTCGACTCCTATCTCTAACGCACACTAGCTAGCATCTTTATCTTTCTATTTATCTGTTTCTCCGTCAACCTTCTTTCTCGCCCTCACTCTTGATTCCTATCACGCACACTACATATGTTTCTCTCTACATGCAGTCAAGTGCCCTCTCACACACATATATAACTTCACCCTTTAAACCACCCGACGGTCATCTCCAACACCCAAACTAGCGGATATCCCTCTAGCTAGCATCTCCATCTCTGTATCTATCTGTAGTTTCTCCGTCAACATTTCTTTCTCGCACGGAGTCTTGCTTCCTATCACCACACTATATATGTCTCTCCATACATATGCATTTATAGGTTGGTCTCTTTTGCACAATCGTTGCGCCTCACTCCCTCTGCTCGCCATAGATGCATGCTCCAGCCCACACCACTATCTCTTAAAGACAAAAACACATGCTCAATTGCCGGGCCTTCTTCCCTGCATTCTCACATGCATGCATATTGTCATACCGATCCGTCTCTCCCATGTCGTTGATCTTATGACTTATGTCTTCTTTCTTTTATCTCGATCATGCGCGCGCGCACACACACACATCCCACGTATACATGTATACCTCTCACACATGCACGTTCAAGGTCTCTATGTCTCCATACGTAGTTAATTACCCTCAATCCTAACGCCACATCGAATCGTTCTCCTCTTTTGTGCACATAACTTCCGCCTGGATGGGTAAAACACACACTCACACTTAACAATCTCCTTCTAGCTACCCCCCCCCCCCCGCCTCTCACTCTTCCCCTATATCCCCGAAACCAATAAGACCATCCCTTTGTTTAATTCCCGCCTACATGCACCATCGATATGTAGTAGTCTTCCTCGGTGTCTCTCGAACAAACACGTTCTCTCGATGTCGACTCCTCTCACGCGCACACACCTTCTCTTCCCTCTCTACGGGCATTTTCTCTCTCGCACCCCATCGTTGGTGGACTCTGCCATACACATCACCTCTCTATGATGAAGCCATGCACACTTAAATTACATCCGCCACAGAGGACCCCGCGACACACACACACAAACACACACACGCACACACACACACACGCACGCACCCCCCCACACACAGACAAAGACTCCATCTCTCCCTCTCTCTCACACACACACACAAACACACACACACACGCACGCATGCACGCACACCCCCCACTAACACACTAAGACTCCATCTCTCTCTCTCTTACACACACACACACAAACTAAGACTCCATCTCTCTCTCTCCTCTCTCTCTCTATCTCTCTCTCACACACACACCCCACACACACACTAAGACTCCATCTCACACACACATGCTCTAGGCGGAGCATTTGTTTCTACCACCCTTCATCCAACCTTACCCGTATGATAAACAATCACCTTTATTTACTTGCATAACATGGACAAATTCCACTTTACTTTAGTAGTCAGCAAACTTATCATCTGTACCCTTATAAAAAAACGAGTTGGCGGTGATGGTGTGCCTGCCATCTTGTAATACAGACCGTGTGATATATACCTGAGGATAGAAAGCAAACTATGATAATTTTACAAAAGATACCCGCATCTCTCTCCACATCATTATCTCCCGCGACCTCATTGCTCAGCAATTAAAAAAGGAATAAGTCTCTGGAACAATCTAGCATGCATGGTGGCCGCTGCCGCCTGCCGGCGCCGTCCATCCCCATGCCTCCGCCCATTCCGACCACCAGTCACCACCACGCTCCACTCCTCCTCGCCTTATCTCTCATCTTTCATTTTTTCGATGACATTCTCGAGATACCAGTTTTCCGATAAAATTCTCGAGATATCATTAGTTTTTACACATGGGATTACTCCTGCATGGGTCAATCACAACAGGTGTTCTGTAAAAAATGCATATTCATGTTCCATGCAATGCACGAGAATCTTGCTTGTAATTATATAACGCAAATCACGAGCAGGAAGTGACATTTTTTGACACAACCACGTTAACATGGCCACGTAAATCACTAGCTAAAGTAAATACCATTATACTTATATCCCGATGCAAAAGGTCGGGTACATTGTTGGAAATATGCCCTAGAGGCAATAATAAATAGGTTATTATTATATTTCCTTGTTCATGATAACCGTTTATTATCCATGCTAGAATTGTATTGATAGGAAACTTAGATACATGTGTGGATACATAGACAACACCATGTCCCTAGTAAGCCTCTAGTTGACTAGCTCGTTGATCAATAGATGGTTACGGTTTCCTGACCATGGACATTGGATGTCGTTGATAACGGGATCACATCATTAGGAGAATGATGTGATGGACGAGACCCAATCCTAAGCCTAGCACAAGATCGTCTAGTTCGTTTGCTCAGAGCTTTTCTAATGTCAAGTATCAGTTCCTTAGGCCATGAGATTGTGCAACTCCCGGATACCGTAGGAATACTTTGGGTGTACCAAACATCACAACGTAACTAGGTGGCTATAAAGGTACACTACAGGTATCTCCGAAAGTGTCTGTTGGGTTGGCACGAATCGAGACTGGGATTTGTCACTCCGTGTAAACGAAGAGGTATCTCTGGGCCCACTCGGTAGGACATCATCATAATGTGCACAATGTGACCAAGGAGTTGATCACGGGATGATGTGTTACGGAACGAGTAAAGAGACTTGCCGGTAACGAGATTGAACAAGGTATCGGGATACCGACGATCGAATCTCGGGCAAGTAACATACCGGTAGACAAAGGGAATTGTATACGGGATTGATTGAATCCTCGACATCGTGGTTCATCCGATGAGATCATCGAGGAGCATGTGGGAGCCAACATGGGTATCCAGATCCCGCTGTTGGTTATTGACCGGAGAGTCGTCTCGGTCATGTCTGCCTGTCTCCCGAACCCGTAGGGTCTACACACTTAAGGTTCGGTGACGCTAGGGTAATAGAGATATTAGTATGCGGTAACCCGAAAGTTTTTCGGAGTCACGGATGAGATCCCGGACGTCACGAGGAGTTCCGGAATGGTCCGGAGGTAAAGCTTTATATATGGGAAGTCTTATTTTGGTCGCCGGAAAAGTTTCGCGCATTATCGGTATTGTACCGGGAGTGCCGAAAGGGGTCCGGAGGTCCACCAAGGGGGTCCACCAGCCCCGGGGGGCCACATGGGCTGTAGGGGTGTGCGCCTTGGCCTATATGGGCCAAGGGCACCAGCCCCGAGAGGCCCATGCGCCAAGAGATAAGGGAAAGGAAGAGTCCTAAAGGGGGAAGGCACCTCCGAGGTGCCTTGGGGAGGATGGACTCCTCCCTGGCCGCACCCTTCCTTGGAGGAAGGGCCAAGGCTGCGCCCCCCCTCCCTTGGCCCTATATATAGTGGGGGGGAGGGAGGGCAGCAATACTTAAGCCCTGGCGCCTCCCTCTCCCTCCCGTGATACATCTCCCTCCTCCCGCAGCGCTTGGCGAAGCCCTGTTGGAATCCCGCTACTTCCACCACCATGCCGTCGTGCTGCTGGATCTCCATCAACCTCTCCTCCCCCCTTGCTGGATCAAGAAGGAGGAGACGTCGCTGCTCCATACGTGTGTTGAACGCGGAGGTGCCGTCCGTTCGGCGCTAGGATCATCGGTGATTTGGATCACGACGAGTACGACTCCATCAACCCCGTTCTCTTGAACGCTTCCGCTCGCGATCTACAAGGGCATGTAGATGCACTCCTTCTCTCTCGTTGCTAGTAAACTCCATAGATTGATCTTGGTGATGCGTAGAAAATTTTGAATTTCTGCTACGTCCCAACAATGGTATCAGAGCTAGGTCTATGCGTAGTTTCTATGCACGAGTAGAACACAAAGTAGTTGTGGGCGTCGATATTGCCAATTCTTCTTGCCGCTACTAGTCTTATCTTGTTTCGGCGGCATTGTGGGATGAAGCGGCCCGGACCGACCTTACACGTACGCTTACGTGAGACAGGTTCCACCGACTGACATGCACTAGTTGCATAAGGTGGCTAGCGGGTGTCTGTCTCTCCCACTTTAGTCGGAACGGATTCGATGAAAAGGGTCCTTATGAAGGGTAAATAGAAATTGGCATATCACGTTGTGGTTTTACGTAGGTAAGAAACGTTCTTGCTAGAAACCTATACAAGCCACGTAAAAACTTGCAAACAACAATTAGAGGACGTCTAACTTGTTTTTGCAGCATGTGCTATGTGATGTGATATGGCCAGAAGATGTGATGAATGATATATGTGATGTATGAGATTGATCATATTCTTGTAATAGGAATCACGACTTGCATGTCGATGAGTATGACAACCGGCAGGAGCCATAGGAGTTGTCTTTATTTTTTGTATGACCTGCGTGTCATTGAATAACGCCATGTAAATTACTTTACTTTATTGCTAAGCGCGTTACCATAGAAGTAGAAGTAATCGTTGGCGTGACAACTTCATGAAGACACAATGATGGAGATCATGGTGTCATGCCGGTGACAAAGATGATCATGGTGTCCCGAACATGGAGATCAAAGGAGCAAAATGATATTGGCCATATCATGTCACTATTTGATTGCATGTGATGTTTATCATGTTATGCATCTTATTTGCTTAGAACGACGGTAGTAAGTAAGATGATCCCTCACTAAAAATTTCAAGAGACGTGTTCCCCCTAACTGTGCACCGTTGCGAAGGTTCGTTGTTTCGAAGCACCACGTGATGATCGGGTGTGATAGATTCTAACGTTCGAATACAACGGGTGTTGACGAGCCTAGCATGTACAGACATGGCCTCGGAACACATGCGAAACACTTAGGTTGACTTGACGAGCCTAGCATGTACAGACATGGCCTCGGAACACAAGAGATCGAAAGGTCGAACATGAGTCATATAGTAGATGCGATCAACATGGAGATGTTCACCGATGATGACTAGTCCGTCTCACGTGATGATCGGACACGGCCTAGTTTGACTCGGATCATGTATCACTTAGATGACTAGAGGGATGTCTATCTGAGTGGGAGTCCATTTCATAATCAGGTGAAGTTCATTATCATGAACATAGTCAAAAAGGTCTTTGCAAATTATGTCATAGCTTGCGCTTTAGTTCTACTATTTAAGATATGTTCCTAGAGAAAATTTAGTTGAAAGTTGGTAGTAGCAATTATGCGGACTGGGTCCGTGAACTGAGGATTGTCCTCATTGCTGCACAGAAGGCTTATGTCCTTAATGCACCGCTCGGTGTGCTGAACCTCAGCGTCGTCTGTAGATGTTGCGGAACATCTGACATACACGTTTTGATAACTACGTGATAGTTCGGTGTGTAATGCTAACGGTTTAGAATTGTGGCACCAAAGACGGTTTTGAAACGTCGCAGAACATATGAGATGTTCCGAAGATTGAAATTGGGATTTCAGACTAGTGCCGACGTCAAGAGGTATGAGACCTCTGACAAGTTTCTTAAGCCTGCAAACTAAGGGAGAAAAGCTCAATCATTGAGCGTGTGCTCAGATTGTCTGAGTGCCACAATCGCTTGAATCGAGTGGGAGTTAATCTTCCAGATGAGATAGTGATGGTTCTCCATAATCACTGCCACCAAGCTAGTAGAGCTTCGTGATGAACTATAAATATCAAGGATAGATGATGATCCTTGAGCAACTCGCGATGTTTGACACCGCGAAAGTAGAAATCAAGAAGGAGCATCAATTGTTGATGGTTAGTGAAACCACTAGTTTCTAGAAGGGCAAGGGCAAAAGGGATACTTCATGAAACAGCAAATCATTTGCTGCTCTAGTGAAGAATCCCAAGGTTGAACCCAAACCCGAGACTAAGTGCTTCTGTAATGAGGGGAACGGTCACTGAAGCAGTACTACCCTAGATACTTGGTAGATGAGAAGGCAAGCAAGGTCAACAGAACTATATTGGATATACGTTATATGAATGTGTACTTTACTAGTACTCCTAGCAGCACCAGGGTATTAGATACCGGTTCGGTTGCTAAGTGTTAGTAACTCGAAATAAAAGCTGCGGAATAAATGGAGACTAGCTAAAGGTGAGATGACGATATGTGTTGGAAGTATTTCCAAGGTTGATGTGATCAAGCATCGCATGCTCCCTCTACCATCGAGATTTGGTGTTTGCGTTGAGCATGATTGGATTATGTTTATCGCAATACGGTTATTCATTTAAGGAGAATAATAGTTACTCTGTTTATTTGAATAATACCATCAATGGTCTTGCACCTAAAATGAATCTCGATCGCAGTGATACACATGTTCGTGCCAAAAGATATAAGATAGTAATGATAGTACCACATACTTGTGGCACTGCCACTTGAGTCATATTGGTATAGAACGCATGAAGAAGCTCCATGTAGATGGATCTTTGGACTCACTCGTTTTTTGAAAAGATTGAGACATGCGAACCATGTCTATTGGTATATATGCATGAAGAAACTCCATGCAGATGGATCGTTTGGACTCACTTGATTTTGAATCACTTGAGACATGCAAATCATACCACATGGGCAAGATGACTGAAAGGCCTCGTTTTCAGTAAGATGATCAAGAGAGCAACTTGTTGGAAGTAATACATTTGATGTATGCAGTCCAATGAGTGCTGAGGCATGCAGTGGATATCGTTATGTTCTTACTTCACAGATGATTTGGGTAGATGCTGAGTGTATTTGCTTGATGAAACACAAGTCTGAATTATTGAAAGGTTCAAGTAATTTCAGAGTGAAGTTGAAGATCATCGTGACAAGAGGATAAAATGTCTGTGATATGATCATAGAGATGAGTATCTGAGTTACGAGTTTGGCACACAATTAAGACATTGTGGAAAGTGTTTCACAATTAATACCGCCTGGAACGCCACAGTGTGATGGTGTGTCCGAACATCATAACTGCACCCTATTGGATATGGTGCATACCATGATGTCTCTTATCGAATTACAACTATCGTTTATGGGTTAGGCATTAGAGACATCCGCATTCACTTTAAATAGGGCACCACGCAATTCCGTTGAGACGACACCATTTAGAGAAACCTAAGTTGTCGTTTCTTAAAAGTTTGGGGCTGCGATGCTTATGTGAAAAAGTTTCAGGCTGATAAGCTCGAACCCAAAGCGGATAAATGCATCTTCATAAGAATACCCAAAACAGTTGGGTATACCTCCTATTTCAGATCTGGAAGCAAAAGTAATTGCTTCTAGAAACGGTTCCTTTCTCGAGGAAAAGTTTCTCTCGAAAGAATTGAGTGGGAGGATGGTGGAGACTTGATAAGGTTATTGAACCGTCACTTCAACTAGTTTGTAGCAGGGCACAGGAAGTTGTTCCTGTGGCACCTACACCAATTGAAGTGGAAGCTTATGATAGTGATCATGAAACTTCGGATCAAGTCACCACCAAACCTCGTAGGACGACGAGGATGCGTGCTACTTCAGAGTGGTACGTGATCCTGTCTGAGATATCATGTTGTTGGACAATACTGAACCTACGAGCTATGGAGAAGCGATGGTGGGCCCATATTCCGACAAATGGTTAGAAGCCATGAAATCCGAGATAAATGGATCTTTGAGAAGAAGACGGACGTGGACGGTAATGTTACCGTCTATGAAGCTCGACTTGTGGCAAAGAGTATTTTCACAAGTTCAAGGAGTTGACTACGATGAGATTTTCTCATCCGTAGCGATGCTTAAGTCCGTCGGAATCATGTTAGCATTAGCTGCATTTATGAAATCTGGCAGATGAAATCTGGCAGATGGATGTTCCATGCAATGCACGAGAATCTTGCTTGTAATTATATAACGCAAATCACGAGCAGGAAGTGACATTTTTTGACACAACCACGTTAACATGGCCACGTAAATCACTAGCTAAAGTAAATACCATTATACTTATATTCCGATGCAAAAGGTCGGGTACATTGTTGGAAATATGCCCTAGAGGCAATAATAAATAGGTTATTATTATATTTCCTTGTTCATGATAACCGTTTATTATCCATGCTAGAATTGTATTGATAGGAAACTTAGATACATGTGTGGATACATAGACAACACCATGTCCCTAGTAAGCCTCTAGTTGACTAGCTCGTTGATCAATAGATGGTTACGGTTTCCTGACCATGGACATTGGATGTCGTTGATAACGGGATCACATCATTAGGAGAATGATGTGATGGACGAGACCCAATCCTAAGCCTAGCACAAGATCGTGTAGTTCGTTTGCTCAGAGCTTTTCAAATGTCAAGTATCAGTTCCTTAGGCCATGAGATTGTGCAACTCCCGGATACCGTAGGAATACTTTGGGTGTACCAAACGTCACAACGTAACTGGGTGGCTATAAAGGTGCACTACAGGTATCTCCGAAAGTGTCTGTTGGGTTGGCACGAATCGAGACTGGGATTTGTCACTCCGTGTAAACGAAGCGGTATCTCTGGGCCCACTCGGTAGGACATCATCATAATGTGCACAATGTGACCAAGGAGTTGATCACGGGATGATGTGTTATGGAACGAGTAAAGAGACTTGCCGGTAACGAGATTGAACAAGGTATCGGGATACCGACGATCGAATCTCGGGCAAGTAACATACCGGTAGACAAAGGGAATTGTATACGGGATTGATTGAATCCTCGACATCGTGGTTCATCCGATGAGATCATCGAGGAGCATGTGGGAGCCAACATGGGTATCCAGATCCCGCTGTTGGTTATTGACCGGAGAGTCGTCTCGGTCATGTCTGCCTGTCTCCCGAACCCGTAGGGTCTACACACTTAAGGTTCGGTGACGCTAGGGTTATAGAGATATTAGTATGCGGTAACCCGAAAGTTGTTCGGAGTCCCGGATGAGATCCCGGACGTCACGAGGAGTTCCGGAATGGTCCGGAGGTAAAGATTTATATATGGGAAGTCTTATTTTGGTCGCCGTAAAAGTTTCGCGCATTATCGGTATTGTACCGGGAGTGCCGAAAGGGGTCTGGAGGTCCACCAAGGGGGTCCACCAGCCCCGGGGGGCCACATGGGCTGTAGGGGTGTGCGCCTTGGCCTATATGGGCCAAGGGCACCAGCCCCGAGAGGCCCATGCGCCAAGAGATAAGGGAAAGGAAGAGTCCTAAAGGGGGAAGGCACCTCCGAGGTGCCTTGGGGAGGATGGACTCCTCCCTGGCCGCACCCTTCCTTGGAGGAAGGGCCAAGGCTGCGCCCCCCTCTCCCTTGGCCCTATATATAGTGGGGGGAGGGAGGGCCGCAATACCTAAGCCCTGGCGCCTCCCTCTCCCTCCCGTGATACATCTCCCTCCTCCCGCAGCGCTTGGCAAAGCCCTGTTGGAATCCCGCTACTTCCACCACCACGCCGTCGTGCTGCTGGATCTCCATCAACCTCTCCTCCCCCCTTGCTGGATCAAGAAGGAGGAGACGTCGCTGCTCCGTACGTGTGTTGAACGCGGAGGTGCCGTCCGTTCGGCGCTAGGATCATCGGTGATTTGGATCACGACGAGTACGACTCCATCAACCCCGTTCTCTTGAACGCTTCCGCTCGCGATCTACAAGGGTATGTAGATGCACTCCTTCTCTCTCGTTGCTAGTAAACTCCATAGATTGATCTTGGTGATGCATAGAAAACTTTGAATTTCTGCTACGTTCCCCAACATAAATGTCCGAAGAGTAGAGTCGCACACACGCACTCTGTCTCTCAGAATCTCTCTCACACACACACCAGTTACGTGACGCCCACTTAAGCAGACACGTATGTTACAATTTGTGCACCCGCGGGTACACGTGATGCTACGCATTTATTTAAGCCGGAAGGCGAACCCAAACAGTAGCTGCATTCATTCCCCTCCCGCCGCCTCTTCTCTGGTCGCCGTCGCCCGGTAGCCAGGGGCTGGCCGAAGGTAACAACATACACCATACTCCCGCCGGAGCGGCGCTTTAATATGGAAATTTTAGTGGTCATGCATGCATCTTTTTGTGCTAGCACTCCTATATAAGGGTTGTCCGGTCGCTTCCCACGGACGTGCGCAGGCGGTGGAAGAGGAAGGAGAAGGGAAGCGGGCTGTGGAGTAACGTTTTTACCACAATTTCTTAGGAAACTGAGTGCAATAATTGAGTAGTTTTGCTAACTACCAGTACTACACCTGAAACTGTTCAAAACCTATACTCCCTTGCCAGCGCGCGCTTCCCGCGTGAAACGGTCAGCGTCGCCCTGAAGCGTCAGTGCCGCATTAATGCCCGGCCAGAGCGGAGGCGACCTCTCACTGGCGCCGGCTTTGAAGTGGCGCGACGGCCGAGAGAGCGCCGCTTCCCGATGCACGCGACTGCTCCGCGTCGAGACTGGTCATAGGCCCTGTTTGGATCCATGGGTTAGAGTTAGTTTGAGCTAGTTGGGGCTCAAATAGCCCTAAAGTATCCAAGCATGAGGGTTTAAATTGGAGCAAGTTGCATCGAACCCACCAAAAAAAACTATCCCATCCAAGAGGTGCTAACTGGAGATAGTTCTCATTGGGACCACTGAAAAATCACTTTTCTCTCTCCATGAAATGCATTTATTGTCAATCTAACCTGTCACCCAAACACCTCTTTGGCCACAGTTAGTTCAGGGTTACTCATGAGTTAGTCTAACCTCTAGCTAAGTTAGAGTATCAAACAGGAGCAGTATAGGACATGCAAGTTGCTCAAAGCATACACGCAAGTTCGTACGTGAAAGGATTTTTTTTTTAAAACAGAACGTGAAAGGAATTTTTTTAGAATGCTCTTGGCATGTCGCTAACATGTGATAGTTAACCGACCTCAATAGACGGCAGAAACGCCAGTCCGCCGCACTTTGATAGAGACGAGGAGGGAGAAGCGATACAGGTTGCTGGATTACTAGAGATAGGTGTCGCACGGAAGCCAAGAAATATGGTGATAGCGTGGGTTAGCTATGTACTAGTATGATGTAACTACACTGGGCTGCCGTGTTTCGTACTCTTCAAGTCCACTGTGGAGATGATTGGTTAATTTTATATCGCTGAATAATATTAAATATTATGAGTGCAGACGCTCCACCACGAGGTTCCTTGCTCCTTCTCGGTCGTTCGGAATCTATGTTCTTCCACTCTATTTTTTTTACGTGAGCTTTGTTCATCCTTTTGCCAACACGCGAGACATCTAGCATCAAGGTGCACGTGTTATGCAAGGATCGTTCCATCTATATGAAGAACACGTGGGACTGGAACTACGAGACGGACATGTACCCAGGAGTGGACGTACGAACCTGAGTAATGTAGCGCAGTAAGTGAAGTAGAAAGGCACAAATGGTATGGACATGCGTGGCATATAGGGTGTGTTTGGTTGCGTTCTCGTCTCAGCATAGTTGTTCCCTCTTCATGCATGCTCAACTCAACACCCCTCTTCATGCATGCTCTCTTCATGCATGTTTCTAGTGTATTTGTGCTAAACTAGTGTGGACTCATGCACCCTCCATACACTCTATCAAACACCCAAAAGTAGGTCGAGAAGGGAACTCTTGGGCGGCATTTATCTCTTACTACGTACTACCACTAAATGTTGTACGTGCAATGCACGGTGATGTTATGGAGTACGTGCCTAAGTACTCTACTACTACTATATTAGTTGGAGGCACATATTAACTTTTATATTTGTTTACGTGTATGCCCCGAGACCTTCCAACTAGACATGTCTTTCTCTCCAGGTCGCACTTTGTATCGTTCATACCACTAAGTACTACTACGTGTGGTCTCCGACCCAGAAGTGGAGGAAGTGGAGACGCTCTACCACGCTGTTTTTTTACGTTGGGCTCTACCACGTTGTTCATGTCCCACTCCTTTCGCTGACGTGTGGGACATCCAGCACGTGCCGTATTTGGCACCCTTCGTCGTAAGAGTTGAAACGCTAGCATTCATAAGAAATGAAAAATAATTATAAATCGGCAGTGATACTATTTTTTTTGAACCAATCAGCAGTGATACTATACCACGCAGTTTCCTTGCTCCTCGATATCGGAAAGAATACTTCCGTTCGCCAACATGTGGGACGTCGACCATCCTGGTCCACTTGCCATGCACGCAGAACTCCAAGGAGAGTCACCCAGGTCGTCGCGCCGCAGTAACAATGACTAATGAGCCGTCAAATCACAGGCCCACTTCCCACTTTGAAGTTGCTCGGACGAAGGAACCATCATGACTTCGTTGAATTCCGCTTCTTGAAGAAAACTACTGTACCAGCAGTACTGCTAGCTACAGTAGTTACTCCAACAAAGGCCTCCTTTCGTTCATAGGATAGGAATTTGAAAATCATGGGAAGTGAGATGACATGCATCTCAATTCCTATAGAGAAAAAGATGCCATTTGATGCTTAGGATAGGAATTTTTCCATTTAGTCTAGGCTAATGTAGTGGTAATTTGCTCTAAAACTATAGTAGTAACTAGTAGTATTGGTACATGCTCGTACTCAGACACAGACACACACACTAACTACTAGTACTACTACTTCTCACATGCTGGCCAGACGCCGTCGTTCTCCTTCCCGGCTTTGTCGGCGACTCCCCACCGTGCTTGGATCTCCGCCGACCTCTCCGCAGCAGCGCGTGCGTCCTTTTCTTTCTTGCGGCGGCGAGCCTCTCTTTTCTTGAGTGCTTTCTGACTTTTCCGCTCCCTCTGTGCGGCTTTGGCCACCTCTTGCTCTACCGCCCATTCGGCCTTGGCATCTTCAAATTCCTCCCACATAGTTGTGAGGTCGCGAGCGGCGATGAACTCGGCACGGCGGGATGCCATCGCTTCCCTACCATTTTGTGTGCGGTCGTGGGCAGCGAGGAACTCGGCGCGGCGGGATGCCATCGCTGCCTTACCGGTTAGTGTGCGGCGCGGTGGCATGAACGACGCTTGGTGAGAGCTCTAGGGTGGAGTGGCCAGACAACCGTATAGTGCATTGGTTTGTCAAGAGCTCAAGGACAGAAGACGAAGCAAATTTGGATTCCCCTTCAATCCTGGTCATTTATTACCGAGTAAAATGCATTGGCGGTCGTCGAACTTGTCTTGATAGCTCACTTTGATCATTGTATACGAGATATGGTGATTATACGGTCACTGGCTCAGCGTATAGCTCCGTATTTGTCTGGTTGACCAGTCAAACAGTCCGCATGCGCCTCATCAGCTCATGTTCTTTATCTATCTACAAGGGCCTACCTGTCAATGGAGAAAGAAATATTGTAAAAACCAAAATTATGCGTATGTGGGGAATCAAACCACGGACTCGTCGCTGCAACGCACCCTCGTCAGCCAAATGAAAATGAAATACTTCACGTCAGACACTCACGCTCACGCTGTCAAAGCATGCTAATGCATGCACGTCGCCCTCTAAATCAAAGTCCTGCTCATGGCGCAACGCAAACGGCGAGCCCATCACCTGCGCGCCCCGGCGGTGCCTGCCATTACTGTTTAGACGTTTGATGGAGGCCTACGCGAACGCCGAGCATGTATTCACCTGGCTCAACACCAACGGTCATACTCGGACCGCCTTGCTCATGTATATCGTCCATCACAACGACAATCTATAAAACAGCCTAAGCTAAAGAGGGTACTATGGTAGTATGGTACGGAGTATGTACTATCGTGAGCGACCGATCTTAGTGCCACTGCACACCGAAACCCCATCCATCGCTAGCGCGCGCTTCCCGCCTGAAACGGTCACCGTCTCTCCAGAATGTCAATGCCGCATTCACCGGACTTAACTGCAGGTGCAATTGGTGTGTTGGGCCCACATGTCAGTAACCCAAACGCATCTGCAGTTAAGTCACTGAAGCAGCGTCCGCATTCACGCCCGGCGAACTTACTCCGGCGCCAGTTGTCCATCCGTCTGCCGCGGCTCATTGCCATTCGCCCGCTATATTAACTTGAGCCCCAGCTCCCAGCCATAGCCAAAGACCCACACTTATTCTCCTCCGGTCCCTTCCTTCTGTCGGCACCACTTCAACCATGGCCTCCTGGAGCTCCGAAGCTCTCTTGGACGTACTGTCGCAGGAGCAGACGAGGGACATCGGCGGCTCCGCTCCGGGTGCGCTCCAGCCTCCATGGGCTACCGTCGACCTCCTCCAGCCTCCACGGGCTCCTGTTCATCCAGCCTCCACCGCGCGCTACTCCACCGGCTACTGTTCAACCACCCCTCCACGGGCACCCCTCCACCGTCTACTGTTCATCCAGCCCTCCACACCACGGGGTCCTGTTCAACCACCCCTCCATGGGCACCCCTCCACCGTCTACTGTTCATCCAGCCCTCCACCACACCACGGGGTCCTGTTCATCCAGAGGCAACGCCACCGCTCACTGTTCATCCAACCCCCCCCCCCCCCCCCCCGCAACGCTCACTATACATCCCAGAGGCAGCATCGATCAGCTTCAGTTAGCAGCAGTAGCAAAGGAATCGCTCGATCGGGTTCAGTTAACAGCCATCGATCGATCGCTCGGGTTCAGTAACGCGTAGCCTGCGGTGCAATCGCTCGGGTTCAGTTAGAGCCCAACGCCTCGCTCGGGTTCAGTTAGAGCCAACGCCTCGCACACACGCGCGTACGCGTACGAGAGAAACGCGCATCGCTCGGCCCCCGACCTCCCACCGTAACCGGGAACTCCTCGAAATTTTCCTCGCCCTTGCTTCTACCACGGTTTTTTCCGTCAAGGACGGCCCAAAGAATGTCATGCAGCTGCGTCTCCGGCCCGCCCAGGACGAAAAGCCCATTTTCTGTCATGATTTTTTGTCATAGAAGTAGGAGCCCACCACATCTATGATGATACCGGGTTTTGTCACAATTATCGTCATGGAAGTGTCATATGTATGACAGATTTTTTTTCGTTGGGCCCAAAATGTCACGGATGTGTCTTTTTTTTGTAGTGTGAGCTTCTATAGCCTCCATGAGACCATCCATCAGGAGATCGCCAAGTACCAATCCAGATTCTTCTGGGCTGGGGAGGAGGATAAGCAGAAGTACCATATGGTTAGCTGGCCCGATATCTGCAAACCCAAGGACCAGGGAGGTCTTGGGATCCTGTCCTCCTGCCGCATGAACTTGGCCCACCTGACCCGTTGGCTCTAGCGCATTGCTAACGGCGACCGAGGTCTCTGGCTCACCATCATCCAGAACAAGTACCTTCGAGGACAACCCCTTGCATTCTGTCAGCGCTCGGGCGGCTCCCAGTTTTGGCAGGCCGTCGTCCAGCTGCTTCCTGTGCTTCGCATTAGCACATCCATCTCGGTTGGTACCGGGTCCTCGACCCTGTTCTGGTTTGATCGGTGGATTGGCGACTCCCCCCTGGCTGCGCGATTTCCGGAGCTCTTCACAATTGCAGTTGACCCTCGCGTCTCTGTTGAGACGGCCCTTATTGACTTAGGGCGCCTCACTTTCCGCCGCCCCTTTGGCCCCCCTGAAGTTGCTGCCTGGGACGCCCTACTTCAGGACATCGCCCTCCTCCCTATGGACGGCATTGACACCCCGGATGCTACCTCTTGGCGTCTAGAGCCTTCCGGCTGCTTCTCCACCAAATCCCTCTACGCGGCCATCGCCCCCTCGACGGCCCCCGAGCCCTTTAGTTTGATTTGGGACATCCGCTTGCCCCTGAAGATCAGGATCTTCCTGTGGCAATGGATCCGTGGCCGCCTCCCGTCCGGCGTGGAGGTCCTTAAGCGTAATGGACCTGGGAACGGGATGTGCCCCTTGTGCGACACGTTGGAGGATGCCAACCACATCTTCTTCTCGTGATCTACGGCTCAGTTCCTTTGGTCCTGTTTCCGTGAGACGGTTGGGGGCCAGTGGTGTAACACCAACTTCCCTAACCTGCTTGCGGAAATTCACGCCTCCCCCCTCGCTACCGCCATATTAGATGGCTCTGCGTTGGGGTCCTTGCCTGGACGCTTTGGACCGTTCGCAATAAGCTTGTCATTCAGAAGGTCCCTCTTCGACGTGCTACTGACGCCATCTTTAAAATGTGTGGATACTTGCAGCTCTGGCGGCCGCTTAGCCGCCTCCAGGATCGGGACGTCATCAACAACCTCATCGCCGACCTTCGATCGATGGCCTTCCGCTTGGCGCCTCCGCTCCCCCCCCCACCCCCGGAGCCCGACTAGATGCTTTGCCGCACCTCGCGTGTGCGTGCTTTTTGTCTTTTTCAGGGCTTGTTGAGCTGTGCCCTCAGCATTAACCCTTTGACTACTTGTTTGTGCTAGACCTTTGTGTGTGTGTGTGTGTGTGTGTGTGTGTGTGTGTGTGTGTGTGTGTGTGTTTGTGAACCTTGTTGGATTTTTGGCTTGGGCAGTTGCTTTATCTACAAAGCGGGGCGAAAGCCTTTTTCGGTAATATTGAATAATCAAATTCTTCAATTCAAATTCAAAGTTTTTGAGATCTTTTAAAAAGTGGATTAATCGGACGAGGACAAAGAGAGAGTCCCATTCTACATGTTAATACTCACAACAATGAAATTTCTAGTAAAAGGAAAATCCGTCGACTTTATAAGTTGTGAGGATTCAAGTCCCTCTATCCCCAAATCCTCTTTTATTCCCTAACTATACTATATTATGATTATTTATCCTCTTTTTTTCCTTTTTAAGGGGAGCTAAGCAGGCGACATTGAAGATGCTGGCGCAGAGGACTTCGGGTGACCTCGCGGCAGACGCCGGCAAGGCCGAGGCCACCGAGGTCCTGCTGCTTTGCTACCTAGTCCATCGATCGAACAGGGTGGTGATGGTGATGGTGGGTGAAAGAAGTCGACTACCGAAGGCAAGAGAGTTCGGGCACACAGTCAGACTGAAAGCAGAAGACATACTCCTTGGTGAGAAGTTTCCTCCTTGATGAGAAATTTCCAAACCTTTACAGGATGATATCTGTCTGGATCACGAGTGCACGGCTTGCGCAATGGTGACCACACCGTGGCAACAAAAATGCTATCACCCCCTCCCCCACCCCCCCCCCCCCCACGATTTTACTCCGAAGGGTTTGTTGGGATTCATCCAGCGGATTGATCACATAAAAATCCACAAACGCACTGAAAAACTGTCACTGACACAAGGGCCTGTATTGTGACCTTTTTTTTTTCAATTTCTCTTCACGTTTTCTTGCGTTACAAAACTTGCGGCCTAGATGTGTTTTTAACACGAGCAGCCGATCATAGACCTACTCGTACTTAACATGGTAACCAAACATGAAGGACTTGATACACTTTCCTAATCTAACAGTTAAGGTGTACTTTCGAACTAGAGGGAGAACTCAATGTTAAGCTTCGAAACAAGATAAATGCCGGCGGGAGGGACCCCGTTCTCATTTTTGCTAGGTTGAACGTCTTAGTTGGGGCTGTGTGGCGGCGGCGATGTCCCTCCGTAGTAATAATGTCTCCCACGTCCTATCTCCGTCCCGATGGTGTGAATAGCGTTGTCGGGGGATGTGTGGAGGTGTGTCTCCGTCGGATCTCAAGGGATTCGATCGTTGCTGGTCTTCGATGGATCTCTTTGGATCCAGTTTTTGTCCGTCTTCGTTCGTGTGGTTCCAGGTTTGATCTTTCCAATCTACAACTCTCTTCATCGGCGATGGTTGCTGCTCTGGTGTGTTGGTCCTTTGGGGCCTTAGCACGACGACTTCCCGACTGTCTATTACAACAAGGTTTGCCCGAATCCGGTGATGCAGGGGCGATGACGGCGGCGCGCCTTCGGCTCGCTCCAGTGCTTGTAGTCGTCGCTAGGTGGTCCATAGACCTAGTTGTAATTTTTATTACCTCTTGTGTTCTCTGTACTGCCATGATTGATGAATAGATTGAAAATTTCTCTCGCAAAAAAAAAAAATAAATTCTTTAAAAAAAGTTAAATGAAGTAGCACAAATCTTAAAGTAACCACGGACCGTGGATCCATGTATTGATTTTCTCAAGGTAAGGGTTGCTTGGGAAAAGAAAATTTGAACAAATCAAACACTTGAATTGGTGCATATGGCCATACTGTTCATCCTACTGCATTTACTTTGATCCATGAGTATAATTTTGCACTCAGCACATTATATAATCCCAACTACCAGCATGCATGTCTTTGTACACTGACAAGCGGATCAGACATATAATACACATCATACGACTAGCATGCATGTCTTTCTACACTGACAAGCGGATCAGACATATAATACACATCATACGACTGCAAGATCTTATGAATCGTCTCAAATCATCTTGGAGCTAGCTTAGGTACTAGTAGAGAGAAAGCTTAGTTCGTAGTACTACCGTGGTGGAGTCGTCGACATGCAGGACGCGGCTAGCTAGGCAGTAGTTTCAGGGATCTGCTCCGTCGTCACCGGCTGCAGCTCCACGCCGTTGTCGCCGTCGACGGCGAGCCGCTCATACTCTCCGATGTAGTCGAGGTGGACCTTGTCGACCACCTCGTGATGGTGGTTCTTGCACACAATGTAGATCACCGGCTGCGCCGCCAGCGTCAGCAGCACCACCGCCCACAGAGCCACGAACACCGCCACTCCCGCGGCCAGCTGGAAGCCGAGGCCGAGGCCAAGCGCGTCGCCCAGCACCAGCCGCGGGAAGGCCAGCTGCAGGGCGAGGAAGCAGCCGTCGAGCGTGAGGAAGACGGCCGCCGCGGGCCAGAACTTGCCGGCGAGGAGCGCGCGGCTCTTGCGCAGAGCGGCAAATTCGACGGCGTCCTCGAGCACCGACGCGACGCAGGCAAGGTGGAGCAACGGGGCGACGTAGGCCACTCCGGCGAGGCAAGCGGCCACGCCCAGCAGCTGCAGCGGTAGGCCGACGCCGACCTCGTAGTGGAGCAGGAGCAAGGCGGCGAGGGAGACGTACAATATGACAAAGGCGAGTACGAGTGCGAGGAAGAAGGTAGAGGCGAGGCGCGTGAGGGGGACACGGGGAAGGTGCCGCAGGAGGCTCTGGGAAGCGCGGAGGTCGCCCTGGGTACAGTAGAGGGAGGCGATGTGGAACACGTAGATGGCGGTGCAGGCGAGCGAGGAGAAGGCGATGCCGATTATCGAGACGACCTCGAAGAGTAACCCGGCGAGGAAAACGACGAAGTGGAAACCGTCGTTGGTCAGGAGGGAGTCGATGCCGTGGAAAGCGGCGATGTGCGCGAGCAAAAGTGCAGAGAGAAGCGCGGCTTCCACGCCGGCCGCCGCGTAGGGGAGGATGGAGGGGAAGACCACCCGGTAGATCTCTCGACAGATGCCGGCGAGCCCGAGGCCCCCGAGATCCTGCTGCTCCGGTTCCCACTCCATTGATCTTGCACGGTGGTGGTCGGTCAGTGCCGGCCTGGTGGTGCGTGGTCGTGGAGAAAGAAGTCGACTGCTGGAGGGAAGAGACCAGCACAAGCACAAGCACAAGCGCAGACGAGGAAGCAACAAAAGGTGGGACTGGGCTGACCGGTTTTATTTTCCTTTTGGCATGGGCTGGGCAGCATGCTGGACAACATACATACATGCACATCATACATGTGACATGTGACAGGAATTAATGATCAACCCGATGTTTTGAGCTAGCTAGAAACCGTACGTGTTGGTGTCGGAAAAGACAGCTTTTGTAAACTGACTAGCAGAACAGCTTTTGAAAACTGACTAGCAGAGAATGTACGTGTATACTCTAGTGTGCCGTGATTTGCATTGGCGTCGTAGTGTAGGTTTTACGAATTTTCAAACACGGAAAAGTATGCATGCATGGCACTTTATACAGAGTTTTTTTTCTTCTACTTTTTCATCGTGTCATCCTGACCATAACTTTCAGTGCTCTAATCGCCGTCTCAATTTGCGGTGTATTGACATCATTTTAAATTTAAATTTGTGTTTCAGCAACACCTTAGCTACCATCAAAAAGAAAAAGAAGCAACAGCTAGGCCACGGACCAGTTTACTCCCCGCGCGCAAGCCTTCCCACACTTTGCCACTGCAAGCACTGCATCAATTCTTGCACCGGAATGGAGTGGCATGCATATCTCTGCATGCATGAAGCCATGACCACCAAAGCAATCACGTAAGTAGTAAAAAGGACAGAGACGATGGAGACGTGAGGGTGGTGGCCACTCCATACGTGAAGCTTCCCGGAAACAGGGACTGGCTGTGACTGCGGCATCGCTCGCGTGTCGAGAGTCGATCCATAGCTCGATCTATCGACCGACGTGCTTGCCATCGGTGCCGTCGATGTGGAACCCATCAAGGCCACTTCAGCCGCAACGAACAAAAGGACACATTATAGGGGTTTGTTACAACTTGCTAGCCAAGCTCACCTACACCTAATTAAGCATCTCTGGTAATGGCTCTTGGGCCTTCATCTGAAATTCAGATGTTTTTTTATAGAAAAAACAGATGTTTACTTTTCTGGTAGATTCTATAAGCTTATTTTTCAGCACATACATGTCTCGGCTCCTTTTAAGTGGATTTGGGCTTATAAGTGTGTCAAGAAAATTAAGTTCTTTCATGGCTCGTGTTATCCGATCGGCTAAAATACAAAAGGATATGCAGCGGAATGATGGGGTTGTGCTTCTTAGCGCATCTCCAACACGGGTCACTGAAACGTCTGCAAATGTCCGGATCATCAAATTGGGTCGGACCGCTGACTTCACACCTCTGACCCACACCAAAAAACGTGTCCGCGTTGAGAAACCTCGTTGCATTCATATTGACTTCACTGGCTTCCTGCCTATTTTTGCATACATTTTATCAAACTCGTTACATTTCATTTGAATGTTGTGTTTGAAATAGGGGACATAGTTGGATGGCCGACGCCCATCCCGATGTCTGTAGACATTTTAGAACATGTACAACTAGGCATCTCAAACCCATCTTAAACGCTCGGGCTGGCGAACCGGTCAACCGGTCAAAAAAAACCCAACCCATCTGGACGCCTCAAACCGGCCTCAAATACCCGGGCTGTTCGACGGCCCTCATATCCAACCCAAATGTAGGGCAGATATGGGGCAGCCCAGTCGCGTCCACCATATCAGCCCGGCCCACCACCGACCCCACGTCGTCCCCGCAAAAACCCCAATCTGCCTCCTCTCCGAACCCTAGCTCTCAGCCCACTCTACTCTCTCGCTCCGTCCGCTCCTCTCCTTCTCCAAAACCCGCGTCCGCGTTGAGACACCTCGTGCATTCACACTGGCTTCACTAGCCTCTGGCCTATATTTGCACTTATTATATCGAACTCGATACATTTCATTTGCAACGGGGGGCATTTGGGGGATACAGTTGGATGGCCGTGTTTGACACGAAGAAGAAACACCCATACAAAAAGATAGAGATGTGTTGTATAAATGTCTCCCATGCACCGGGGAACAAAATGTTGCAGGGCTTGCCAGTGTACAAAGTACACAAATACAAACAGAAGAAAATAAAAGAAAAGGTGAGGCCTGCTGGCACGACCAAGTGATCAAGCGATCGTGGTCTCCTGGTTCTCGGAGGTCTCGGGAAAGCCCCCGTTAATTACTTACTGGCTTTGGAGGTAGATGCATCGGCGGTTTCCTCATCGTCCGGGGTCTTGTCGATATCCATATCAGTCGCAGCCGAGGCCGGGCTGTAAAGGTTCATCATCCACTCGGTCAGTACAAGGGAATCGGTCAGAACAAGAAAATACGGAGAGAACATTTACCCAGAAGCAACATGAACGTCCATCTTGATTCTAGGCAAGGTCTTTCGAGCCTTCGAAGGATTGATCTTGGGCTGCTTGGTGACCTTCTCAGCCAATTCTGGAGTCGAAGACCGAGCGCGCTTTTGAGATGGAGCGCTCGAGGCCATAGCCTTTCCGCGCCTGCCCGCGGGATCATGGTGCTGCTTGGATCGATATTCGGAACGAGGTGGTGAGTCGGCTACCTCTCGTCGTCCGACTCATCGCTCTCATCTTCATCATCGTCGGCTGGTGACTCCCACTCGCCGCTCTCCTCCGCACTGTCCTCGCCTTCATGGTCCTGCTCCAGAGCTTGCTCGCCATTGGGCATTGAGTACATCTCTGTATAAATCTACAAAACAAGGAGCCGAGTGGAAATCAGTCGGATCAACAAACAGTCAGAAAACACATCCAAATTTAATCAGTTGTAGTGGCCAAACCTTGTCTAGCTGGTTGCTGTCGCTGAAAGGTTTGACTCTCCTAGCGCCCCTGGGGTTGTCCTTGTTCCCGGTGATGCCCCTCAGCCACTCGGCCACTGTTTTTGCCTCCACCTCCTCCGCATGAACCCGAGCGGTATCACCAGCCCCGGAGTACATCCACATGGAGTGGTCACGAGCTTGGAGTGGTTGAATGCGCCGACTGAGGAACACCTCCAGCCGATCCATGCTGGTGAAACCTTGGTTGATCAGTTGAACTACTCCCTCGACCAGCATGCCTGTCTCCGCCTTCTCCGTGGCGGTCACTTTCAACGAAGATGGAGTTTGAACACAATCAAAAGAAAAAGGGGGAAGTCCAGTCGACTGGCCTGGGGTCACGATATCCTGGCAATAGAACCAGGTCGACTGCCAGCCCCTGACCGACTCAGGAAGAGTCATCGAAGGGAAGGAACTCCTCTTCCTCTTCTGAATACCCAGACCCCCACACATCTGGATAACATGGGTTTTCTCGTCGTCCGAGTTCGCTTTCTTCACTGTTTGGGAGCGGATGGTGAACATGTGCTTAAAAAGACCCCAGTGCGGTCGACACCCCAGAAAATTCTCGCACATGGACACGAATGCAACAAGGTATGTGATGGTGTTGGGAGTGAAATGATGGAGTTGAGCCCCGAAGAAATTCAAGAAACCTCGAAAGAAGGGGTGCGGAGGAAGCGAGAAACCGCGGTCGACATGAGTGGCAAGCAGAACACACTCACCCGGTCGCGGTTGTGGCTCCGTTTCCCCCTCCGGCAGCCGCGCAGACTCATGGACGATCAGCCCTAACTCGGAAATATCATCCAAGTCTTCCTGCTGAAGCGAGGAACGGATCCAATCTCCCTGGATCCAACCCCGCGGCAGCCCCGAGCGCGATGAAGATCCCCGATTCGTCTTCTTGCCTTTCGCCGCCCCCGTCGCCTTCTTCGTGCGTTCCAGCGCCGCCGTTTTCTCCTTCCCCATGGCGGCGGAGCGGAGACGTCGAGAGTGGAGAAGCCGGATGAGGTGAAGGAGCGAGAGGAAGAAGAAGGAGAATGGGCACGCACAGTGCGGACGCCTCGGCCTCGCCGCTTTTAAAGGCCCACTTTCGAGTGGCTGACGCGTGGGTCCGGGCAATCCTGTCAAATCCCGCAACAGGCGCACACAGGATACGTGGCGAAAAAGGTGGCGCAAAAATCGAAACGTCCTGTTTATCCACCCCGCTTACCACGGCACGCTCCGCCTGGCGCGCTTCCACCGAAATTTCGAATCCCGTGAAATCCGGGATCCTCTGCAACCGATCACGCCAAAGATTTCGCGTCAAAGACAACACTCGGCGGGTGACGTTATAAAAACCAATCGGCAATTTCTGAATCGATCAAGGCAACTGAAATGAAGCCGAAGTTCCAACACTAGCCCCCGTTCAGAGATGAATTCTTGAGAAAGGCAAGAGTCAAAGCAAGATCAACTTCAACCTTCTTTTCACTCGGACCTCCATCCATTCGGGGGCTAATGATGAGGACATAGACCTGGGATAGGGTAATAGGCCTGACCTATACGTCCTACCTAAGGTCCTTGTCCTAGAAGCAAAGAAGTTCAAGAGAAAATAGAGATGGCTCAACAAAGGTGTCGAGTGCAATCCACTCGACCTACCATTCACTCGGAGATCCCTCCTTATTTAGGTCACTCGACCACTCAACCACTCGACGTGCAGAAGACCTAAAGCCACTCCGCGCAGCAACGGTCGGGCGTTTACTCATAGACTTAATGATAATTTATAGCACTTTATTATTGACGTTACCTGTAACGCTCTCGCTTTATGTACATTGAATCCTATGTAACGGAGGGGAGCTGGGGTCCTGGCGCACTCTATATAAGCCACCCCCTCCTCTGAGACAAGGGTTCGCACCCCCTGTAACTCACACGCATATAATCCAGTCGACCGCCTCCGGGCTCCGAGACGTAGGGCTGTTACTTCCTCTGAGAAGGGCCTGAACTCGTAAAACTCGTACGTACAGCTTCTCCATAGCTAGGATCTTGCCTCTACATCCCTACCCCCATTTTACTGTCAGACTTAGAACCACGACATATAGTACTCCTTTCTTTTTCCCTACTACACCAACCTACACACACTGACCATTAATTGCGGCCTGTTTAATTCAACCGAGACGAGGGATTCTCCATTCCAGTGCTCGTTTTTCGGAGCAGGAAAATGTAACACGGACGAATAACATTTACTACGTGGATAGGTGATCGATGCTCGCGGAAGTGTGGGTGTGAACTCTCTCTGCCCCGTCACGGCCACCGACTGGCCAGCATTTTGATGTTCGTTCCCCTTCCCCTGTTCCTCCCGACTAAGTTTTTTTACCGGTGGCGGGAGCTACCGGCACAGCTCCAGCCAATCACCTTGCACCACCGCACACTGTAGTTTATACCACATGCAGTATAACACTGTTTGCTCATATTTACTAAATGTTTGTATTTCACCACCCTGGCCCACCACGTGATGTCATCCACATGCATGTATGTCAAGAATGTGACACCTCTCATCTCTTTTCCCTTACACAATAAATCCATACTTTTATTTCAGCTTTGCTAATTTAACTCGTCCGTATCTTTTAAACCATAATTTTATTAATGAAACTTTTTATATATATGAACTTGTGGCGTTCAGACCTTTAAAACAAGACCAATTTTGAATATATTTCAAACACGTTTGAATTTCAATGTTTCAATCGATTTATTTCACTTCAACTATTTCAGTCAGTTGAAATTCTGATTTCATTTATTTCAAAAAAAAATTTGAATAATTTCAAGCAATCGTTTCAGATAACAAATTCACAAATTATTTCACTCGGTTCAAGAATCCGGTTTCATTTTTTTCTTACAACCATTTCAATTATTTCAGACTTACTACACTTTTTCAAAATACTATTTCATTTACTTCGGATAAGTCTCCACTATTTCAAAAAGAATGAGCTAATATATTTCAATAATTTCATAACATATTTCACTTTTTCAAAATACTTTTTATAGAAACACTACTTTGACCCAAGCTGATTTCACTACAAACCCTTCACCCCATTTCAAAAACACATGTTTCACTCATTCCAAAACATAATTTCACAAAAAAATGAAAACGCATTTCACTCATTGCTCTTGTTCTAAACAGCTCCAAACATCGTATTTACTTCAACTATTTCAAAAAATAGATTCACAAAAAATTTCACTCAATTCAAGAATCCAGTTTCAGTTTTTTCTAAAAACATTTCAAAAAAATTCAGATGTATTTCACTTTTTTGAAAACCTTTTCACTTATTTTGGATAAGACTCCAGTATTTAAAAAAATGAGTTTATACATTTCAATAATTTCATAACATATTTCACCTTTTCAAAAACATTTTCAAATTTTCAATCTTTTGAAACAAACTGATTTTAATACTAAAACCCTTCACGCCTTTTAAAAAACACAAGTTTCACTCATTCCAAAAACTTAATTTCACTAATATTGAAAACCGATTTCAAATGAATTGAAACATTCAAATTTAAACATTTCTGAAATGTATCAAATTGGTCTTATTATAGAGGGCTTAAGGCTAGGAATTCAATTATATAAAAAGTTTCATAAAGGAGTTTATGGTTTAAAATATATCAATGATTTAAAAGAGCAAAGATGAAATAAAAGGGTACATTTAGTGTGTAAGAGAAGAGAGAGACTTTGACAACTTTTCCTGCCATGCATGCATTGTGGGGGCCAGGAGCCGTATATGGTCTCCTATAGGCTTGGTATGAAAACAACCAATAATTAATTGGTGGACCCCCGCACGAATCATGATGCATATGTGGATGATGGATGCTTCACCGGTAGCTCCCTTGACCGGTAAAAGAGACTTTGCGCTGTTCCTCCCAGTCTGCCCATCCTCTTTCCTTCACTTCAGTAGCTCACTTTCCTTCTCCTCAACCACCACCCGGCCTCTTCCCTACGTGCTCGCCGATCGATGGAGTGGACACCAAAGCAGCAGGCTCTCGGCGGCCTCGGCCTCGCCGGCGTCTGCCGGGAGACCTGCCGTGTGATCCGCCGCGCCATGCTCCCCAACTTCGTCAACCTCGGTCCCCCGCTGCTCTCCGCGCTCTTGCTCGCCACCTCCGCCGCCATCCGCGCCCTCTGCTCCCGCGTCCTCTCCGACCTCCACCACGACGGCCCCGGCCTCCTCCGCCTCGTCACGGACCGGCTCGCCTTCTTCCTCCTCGTGGCCGTCTCCATCGGCGTCGTCCTCCTGCTCGTGCTCCTCTGCGCCACCGCCGCCTTCGTCTTCTGCATCGCCTCCCTCTACTGCACCGGAGGCGACCTCCGCGCCGCCGATCGCGTCCTCAGGGGGTTCCCCACGTTCCCGCTCGCGCGGCTCGTCTACACGTTCCTCCTCTCCGCGGTCCCCTTCCTCGTGATCTGCGCCTCCCTCTCCGTCGCCGCCCTGTTCCATCCCCAGGAGCTGCTTGGCTCTCCTCCGGACAAGACCATGCTGCCGCTGCAGCTGCTGGGATGGGCCGCATGCCTCGCCGGCGCGGCCTACGTCGCCGTGGTGTGCCAGCTGGCCTGCGTGGTGTCCCTGCTCGAGGATGCCATGCTCTTCGGCGCCCTGCGCAAGAGCCGTGCGCTCGTCGCCGGCAAGTTCTGGGCGGCCGCCGGCGTCTTCGGCACGCTCGACGGTTGCATCTTCGCCTTGGTGCTCGCTTTCCGGGCTCTGGTGGTGGACGATGCGCTGGGCCTCGGCCTCGGGTTCCAGGTGGCCGCCGGGGCGGCGATGGCGGTGGCTCTGTGCGCGGTCGTGCTGTTGACGCTGGTGGCGCAGCCGGTGGTGTACATGGTGTGCAAGAACCACCACCACGAGGTCGTCGACAAGGTTCACCTCGACTGAGTACGGGCGGCCGTGACACGGGCGTGGAGCTGCTGCAGCCCGTCAAGACGGTGCAGATTCCAGCGACTCTGACTAGCCAGCTGCATCCTGTCCACGACCCCATGGTAGCAACTTGAAGAAGATTTGCTTAAGTGGTACAGTAGCTTAGTAGTAGTAAGTTGCTGTAGTCCTAAGTTTATGTCAACTCTCGTCGTGACTCGTGAATTTATGTCTGATTATCACTGCACCGGATGTGCATGCGATTATATATGTGTGAGGGTCTGTGAGACCCTGAGTAGTAGTGCTGGATAGGAGTTTGATATATTTTATATGGCCAAAGCGTGTAATCGTGGTCACATAATTCTGCAAAGATGCTTATTTACTTGCACGTCCTGTCATTATTATTGTGACCCTACTACCGTTTCATTTTTTTTTCTCAAAGAGAAGAAATTGCTTCATTGGAATTGGTACAGTAAGTCATTTTAGAAAAAATATATTTGGCACAGTATGTGAAACTATAAGGATGCAACAAATATTTGGAAAGACAAACCCCTCCAAATGTTATTTAGAAAGCTACAAGGAATTAGTCTGTTATTCGCAAAAAAAAAAAAGGAATTTAGTCTGTCAAAGAAGAGGTCAATAATATGCCTGATATTTTCAGTTTTGTTTGTCATAGATGTGGTTATTAGATCGTATCTTCATATTGCTTTCATGATTATTAGTGTGTGTGCGCGCGCGTGTTTGTCTTGTCATACTTAAAATCTCAACCATCTATGATCCGTCTAGATATTCCATCTAGCAGCAAGTATGATCTCCAATGAATATGGGTGCTTAATCCTAGAATTGACAATAAGAGAGCCTCGGAGGTGCTTAAGTGAGACTGCCAACGATAATTCCAACGCCGGCTAGTAAAACTGACAGGAGATATGTGCAATAGATCCTAGTTGCCTCCTCAAAACATAGGGACTTGTAGAATGATGGATAAAACAGTTTTATCTTAATCATGCCACATAATTTAAAGATGACAATAAAAATACATGTACAGTGGGTTATCATTTAGTCTTGCCTCTAATAATTTGATATACCCTAAATATGTGGTGAGAGATATCGTGCTGAGAGATCATCTCTTAATCAAGAGAAGGCAGACATTTTCTTATGGTTTGTCTCTCCTCCACATCAGCATTTATCATACATAACACTCCTAAGAGAACACTATTGTATACATTCTAATGACGTCTCCAACGCAGATCACCAAACACACCACATAAAATGTCTACGGACATATGGACGAGCGTCGGCCATCCAACTGTGTCCTACAAATGTCCCCCGTTTCAAACACAACATTCAAACAAAACATAACGAGTTCAATAAAATACATGCAAAAATAGGCAGGAGGCCGGTGAAGTTAGTGTGAATGCGACTAGGTTTCTCAATGAAGATAGGGGTTTTGGGGTTGGGTCAGAGATGTGAAGTTAGCGGTCCGACCCAATTGGATGATCCGGGCATTTTAGGGCGTCTTGGTGACTTTTTTTTAGAAAAGGAGGAGGACCCCGGCCTCTGCATCTTGGCGACGCATGCGGCCACTTTATTAATTATTCTCAAAAGACCTTACAAAGTCATACAATAGTAAGACTAAAGCAACCGTCTAAGTAACAACCGTCGCTACACCTATCCAATTGATGAAGGGGCGCTGATAGCCTGGGCTTAATACCAAACAGACATCGCAGCCAAACCTAAACATCTAAGACCTGAGGTCCCAACCAGGACACCTGCCGGGTATGGGGCACCTACCAGTCCGGCGCACTCCTCAACCAGGACGTCTGCCAGGTATGAGGCCGCCGCAGCCACCTGTCACCAATCCATCTTCAGAGCTGCACTGTTGCATCTACCGTGCCAGGTGTCTCTGCCATCGACGCCACCACGACGCCAGACAGCATCGTCCTCCTACGCGAGTCCATCCTCGCACATCGAACTCCGAATCTGCACTGCGCCACGCCGTCGAGATCCGTCGCCATCAATGTGTAGCATGAAGCACCGCTCCACCAAAGATGCCGTCCGCTGGTCCCGCGAAGCTGAGTGCACCTCCAAGAATGCCGCCCCCAAGGGGGTAACGACACATGATTGCCGCCAACATCCGATCAGCTGATCTAGGGTTTCCCCCGGAGGTATTGAGTGGAGTTGGGAGCTTCACCTCGATGATGCCTTCATGAAGGAAACGATGATAAGGTCATCGTCATCACCGGCTCCGGCCATCGACCGAAGACCAGGATTTCACCCGGATCCGTCCCAAGAAATCCACCTGACAACCTGTGCACCGTTTCGACCGCCTTCAAAGCCCCAGATCCAGCCGCCTAGATCCGACGACCAACCGCAACAACAGTGCGACCGTAGGAGCCCTGACGCACCGGCCACTGACTGAGTGTGCCACCACTGGAGCCTAGGAGGAGGGCTCCCACCCCGCCTCGCCAAGCCACGAGAGCCGCCGAGAAGGATCCCGCACGCTCGTCACCGTCTCTGATCCGAACCAATCCATAGCAGGTCGCCATCACAGATCCGCCTGGGACAGGGACTGGACCACGCCATGCCGCTGCAGGAAGCCCTAGCTTCACTAGCCGCCACCCTCCAGGGCCGCCGCCCCGAGATCCAGACAGAACATCGCCGCTGCCATCGGCCATGTTCCGCCGCCGACGACCGGCCAAGCCGCCGGCCACTGCGACCTACACCGCCATGACCAAACACGCCCACCGAGCAGCCGACACCACCAGATCTTCCACGAAGCCCGCAGCTCCGCCGCCTCCTCCCATCACCACGCCGCCACTGCGCCGTCGGCGGACTCAGATCTGCCGCGCCGCCGCGACGGCTCAGATCGGGGAGGAGGTCCCCTGCGCCCCGGGTGACCCGCCTCACCCAAAGGAACGCGGAGGGAAGGGGGCCTCCGCCACCGCCGTCAGCTACCCGGGGCTTTGCCCGGTGACCTCCTCCAACGGCGGCGGAGGGGAGGGGGAGGAGGGGTTGGGAGCCCGGCGGCGGTGAGGGTAGGGTTCCGCCCGAGCCGCCCTAGCGGGGGGCGACACCTCATATACTTATGTGTCTAAAATTGGGGGAGAATTTCACTTCCCCGGCCTCTGCACCAACTAGGGATGCATACGACCATTTTAGTATGAGTATCAAGATAAACATGATCCTCAGGATTTTTGTGTGACATGTGTTCAAATTCCCTAGGAAGCACAACCCCATCAGTACCTGGCATATCCTTCGTATTTAGCCGATTGGGTAACATGAGCCATGAAAGAACTTACTTTTCTTGACACACTTATAAGCCCAAATCCACTTAAAAGGAGCCAAGACATGGATGTGATGAAAAGGGAGCTTACAGAATTACCAAAAAAGTAAACATCTAAGTTTTTTTCAAAAAGAAAATCGGAATTTCAGATGAGACCCAAGAACCATTACCAGAGATGCGTTTGACTAGCTGTTTAGGTATATAGGTGTTGGAGTAGCTGTTTACGTGTAGATGAAGTTGGCTAGCAAGTTGTAACAAACCCCTATAATGTGAATATACAGCGCACCGGGCATCTACGGATGATGACATGCTTTCTCCTTTGTTCATAGCAGCTGAAGTGGCCTTGATGGGTCCCACATCGACGGCACCTATGGCAAGCACGCCGGCCCCGCCTGATCGATCGAGCTTTCGATCCACTCTTGACACGCGAGCGATGCCACAACCACAGCCAGTCCTGTTTCCGAGAAGCTTCACGCATGGGGTGGCCACCACCCTCACGTCTCTGTCGATGCAGTCTGTCCTTTTACTACTTACGTGTTTGCTTTGGTGCAAGAATTAATTGATGCCATGCTTGCAGTGGAGGTTGTGCAGCAAAGTGTGAAGCTAGCTAGGCGCGGGGACTGAGCAAAGTCAGTAAACTGGTCCGTGGCACGCTTGAACACATACATACACTCTCTAATCAGTTTTCAAAAGATGTCATTTTCGACACTAACACGGTTTCCATCTCAAAACATATGTCTGATCATTAATCACGTCGCATGTCAAATGTATGAGATGTGCATGTATGTTGTCCAGCCCTCCACAGTGCCTCACAAGAACTCAACATGCTGCCCCATGCCACCATCTTTTACCAAGATTGTCCAGGCCAACCACAAGAACACTTTCAGTTTCAGTGGTGTAGTGGTGCTTAAAAGAAATTAAGGCCAGCCAGCGAGTATCATTTTCTTTCTTTCCTTTTCCCCGAAAAGTACAGGGTGAATCCCTTGCCTCTGATGCACGCAGCCATACGAGTAGTATTCCCCATTTCCCCGCGCCCTTGCTTCTTGTGTCTCAGTGTGGGGCTGTGGGCTCGGGCTGATCGATCTCTTACCTTCAGCAGTTCACTTCCTTTCTCCACGACCACCACCATACGTGCTCGGCCATCAATAGAGTGGGAGCCCAAGCAGGAGGACCTCGGGGGCCTAGGCCTCTCTGGCATCTGCGGCGAGCTCCACCGGGTCGTCTTCCGCTCCATCATCGGCTACTCGGTGGACGCCGCCTTTCCCTCTGCGCTTTTGCTCACACACGTCGCCACCCTCCGTGGCCTCTGTTCCCTCGTCGAGGCCGACCACATCGGCGCCTGGTGGATCACCCTCTTTCTCTTGGAGGGCGACTGGATGATCGTCCTCCCCTTGCTCTCGCTCGTCTGGACCGCCATCTATGTCTTCCGCGTCGCTGCCCTCTACTGTACCCAGGGCGACTTCCGCGCTTCCTTCCAGCGGCACCTCCCCCATCTCCCCTTCACGTGCTTCATCCCTACGTACCTCCTCGCACTCGCGCTCACCTCCGCCACATTCTTCCTCTCCCTCGCTGCCTTGCTCCTTCTCCACCACTACAAGGTCGGCCTGCCGCTGCAGCTACTGGCCGCGGCCGCTTTTCTCGCCGGAATGGCCTATGTCGCCGTGGTTTGCCACCTTGCCTGCGTCGTGCCGATGCTCGAGGACTCCGTCCACTTTGCCGCTCTACACAAGAGTCGCGCGCTCCTCGCCGGCAAGTTCTGGCCCTCAACCAGGACGCCTGCCGGGTATGAGGCCGCCGCAGCCACCTGCCACCAATCCATCTTCAGAGCTGTACTGTTGCATCTACCGTGCCAGGTCTCTCTGCCATCGACGCCACCACGACGCCAGACAATGTCTTCCTCTTGCGCGAGTAAATCCTCGCTCATCGAACTCCGAATCTGCACTGCGCCACGCCGTCGAGATCCGGCGCCATCAATGTGTAGGATGAAGCATCGCTCCACCAAAGATGTCATCCGTTGGTCCCACGAAGCTGAGTGCACCTCCAAGAATGCCGCCCCCAAGAGGTAACGACACATGATTGCCGCCAACATCCGATCAGCTGATCTAGGGTTTCCCCCGGAGGTATTGAGTGGAGTTGGGAGCTTCACCTCGATGATGCCTTCATGAAGGAAACGATGATAAGGTCATCGTCATCACCGGCTCCGGCCATCGACCGAAGACCAGGATTTCACCCGGATCCATCCCAAGAAATCCACCCGACAGCCTGTGCACCGTTTCGACTGCCTTCAAAGCCCCAGATCCAGCCGCCTAGATCCGATGACCAACCGCAACAACAGTGCCACCGTGGGAGCCCTGACGCACCGGCTACTGCCTGAGTGTGCCACCACTGGAGCCTAGGAGGAGGGCTCCCACCCTGCCTCGCCAAGCCACGAGAGCCGCCGAGAAGGATCCCGCACGCTCGTCACCGTCTCTGATCCGAACCAATCCATAGCAGATCGCCATCGCAGATCCGCCTTGGACAGGGACTGCACCATGCCATGCCGCCGCGGCAAGCCCTAGCTTCACCAGCCGCCACCCCTCCAGGGCCGCCGCCCCGAGATCTAGACAGAACATCGCCGCTGCCACCGGCCATGTTCCGCCGCCGCCGACCGGCCAAGCCGCCGGCCCCTGCGACCTACGCCGCCATGACCAAGCACGCCCACCGAGCAGCCGGCACCACCAGATCTTCCACGAAGCCCGCAGCTTCGTCGCCTCCTCCCATCACCATGCCGCCACTGCGCCGTCGACGGACTCATATCTGCCACGATGGCTCAAATCGGGGAGGAGGGCCCCTGCGCCCCGGGTGACCCGCCTCACCCAAAGGAACGCGGAGGGAAGGGGGCCTCCGCCGTCGCCGTTAGCTGCCCGGGGCTTTGCCCGGCGACCTCGTCCAATGGCGGCGAAGGGGAGGGGAGGAGGGGTTGGGAGCCCGGCGGCGGTGGGGGTAGGGTTGCGCCCGAGCCGCCCTAGCGGGGGGCGACACCTCATATACTTATGTGTCTAAAATTGGGGGAGTATTTCACTTCCCCGGCCTCCGCACCAACTAGGGATGCATACGGCCATTTTAGTATGAGTATCAAGATAAACATGATCCTCAGCATTTTTTCGTGACATGTGTTGAAATTCCCTAGGAAGCACAACTCCATCAGTACCTGGCATATCCTTCGTATTTAGCCGATTGGGTAACATCAGCCATGAAAGAACTTAATTTTCTTGACACACTTATAAGCGCAAATCCACTTAAAAGTAGCCAAGACATGTATGTGCTGAAAAGGGAGCTTACAGAATTACCAGAAATGTAAACATCTGAGTTCTTTCAAAAAAAAATCTGAATTTCAGATGAGACCCAAGAACCATTACCAGACATGCATTTGACTAGCTGTTTAGGTATATAGGTGTTGGAGTAGCTGTTTAGGCGTAGATGAAGTTGGCTAGCAAGTTGTAACAAACCCCTATAATATGAATATACAGCGCGCCGGGCATCTACGGATGATGACACGCTTTCTCCTTTGTTCGTAGCAGCTGAAGTGGCCTTGATGGGTCCCACATCGACGGCACCTATGGCAAGCATGCCGGCCCCGCCTGATCGATCGAGCTTTCGATCCACTCTCGACACGCGAGCGATGCCACAGCCACAACCAGTCCTGTTTCCGGGAAGCTTCACGCATGGGGTGGCCACCACCCTCACGTCTATGCCGATGCAGTCTGTCCTTTTACTACTTACGTGTTTTCTTTGGTGCAAGACTTAATTGATACCATGCTTGCAGTGGAGGGTGTGCAGCAAAGTGTGAAGCTAGCTAGGCGCGGGGACTGAGTAAAGTCAGTAAACTGGTCCGTGGCACGCTTGAGCGCATCCAACATTCTCTAATCAGTTTTCAAAAGCTGTCATTTTCGACACTAACACGGTTTCCATCTCAAAACATATGTCTGATCAATAATCCTGTCGCATGTCACATGTATGAGATGTGCATGTATGTTGTCCTGCCCTCCACAGTGCCTCACAAGAACTCAACATGCTGCCCCATGCTACCATCTTTTACCAAGATTGTCCAGGCCAACCACAAGAACACTTTCAGTTTCAGTGGTGTAGTGGTGCTTAAAAGAAATTAAGGCCAGCCAGCGAGTATCATTTTCTTTCTTTCCAATTCCCCGAAAATTACAGGGTGAATCCCTTGCCTCTGATGCACGCAGCCATACGAGTAGTATTCCCCATTTCCCCGCTCCCTTGCTTCCTGTGTCTCAGTGTGGGGCTGTGGGCTCGTGCTGATCGATCTCTTACCTTCAGCAGTTCACTTCCTTTCTCCACGACCACCACAATACGTGCTCGGCCATCAATGGAGTGGGAGCCCAAGAAGGAGGACCTCGGGGGCCTAGGACTCTCCGGCATCTGCGGCGAGCTCCACCGGGTCGTCTTCCGCTCCATCATCGGCTACTAGGTGGACGCCGCCTTTCCCTCTGCGCTTTTGCTCGCGCACGTCGCCACCCTCCACGGCCTCTGTTCCCTCCTCGAAGCCGACCACATCGGCGCCTGGTGGGTCGCCCTCTTTCTCTTGGAGGGCGACTGGATGATCGTCCTCCCCTTGCTCTCGCTCGTCTGGACCGCCATCTATGTCTTCCACGTCGCTGCCCTCTACTGTACCCAGGGCGACTTCCGCGCTTCCTTCCAGCGGCACCTCCCCCATCTCCCCTTCACGCGCTTCATCCCTACGTACCTCCTCGCACTCACGCTCACCTCCGCCACATTCTTCCTCTCCCTCGCTGCCTTGCTCCTTCTCCACCACTACAAGGTCGGCCTGCCGCTGCAGCTACTGGCCGCGGCCGCTTTTCTCGCCGGAACGGACTATGTCGCCGTGGTTTGCCACCTTGCCTGCGTCGTGCCGATGCTCGAGGACTCCGTCCAATTTGCCGCTCTGCGCAAGAGCCGCGCACTCCTCGCCGACAAGTTCTGGCCCTCAACCAGGACGTCTGTCGGGTATGAGGCCACCGCAGCCACCTGCCACCAATCCATCTTCAGAGCTGTACTGTTGCATCTACCGTGCCAGGTCTCTGTGCCATCGACGCCACCACGACGCCAGACAGCGTCGTCCTCCTGCGCGAGTCCATCCTCGCACATCGAACTCCGAACCTGCACTACGCCACGCCGTCGAGATCCGGCGCCATCAATGTGTAGGATGAAGCACCGCTCCACCAAAGATGTCGTCCGCTGGTCCCACGAAGCTGAGTGCACCTCCAAGAATGCCGCCCCAAAAGGTAACGACACATGATTGCCGCCAACATCCGATCAGCTGATCTAGGGTTTCCCCCGGAGGTATTGAGTGGAGTTGGGAGCTTCACCTCGATGATGCCTTCATGAAGGAAACGATGATAAGGTCATCGTCATCACCGGCTCCGGCCATCGACCGAAGACCAAGATTTCACCCGGATCCATCCCAAGAAATCCATCCGACAGCCTGTGCACCGTTTCGACCGCCTTCAAAGCCCCAGATCCAGCCGCCTAGATCCGATGACCAACCGCAACAACAGTGCCACCGTGGGAGCCCTGACGCACCGGCTACTGCCTAAGTGTGCCACCACTGGAGCCTAGGAGGAGGGCTCCCGCCCTGCCTCGCCAAGCCGCGAGAGCCGCCGAGAAGGATCCCGCGCGCTCGTCACCGTCTCTGATCCGAACCAATCCATAGCAGATCGCCATCGCACATCCGCCTTGGACAGGGACTGCACCATGCCATGCCATGCCGCTGGAAGCCCTAGCTTCACCAGCCGCCACCCCTGCAGGGCCGCCGACCCGAGATCCAGACAGAACATGGCCGCTGCCACCGGCCATGTTCTGCCCCCGCCGACCGGCCAAGCCGCCGGCCCCTGCGACCTACGCCGCCATGACCAAGCACGCCCACCGAGCAGCCGGCACCACCAGATCTTCCACGAAGCCCGCCGCTCCGCCGCCTCCTCCCATCACCATGCCGCCACTACGCCGTCGACGGACTCAGATCTGCCGCGATGGCTCAAATCGGGGAGGAGGGCCCCTGCGCCCCGGGTGACCCGCCTCACCCAAAGGAACGCGGAGGGAAGGGGGCCTCCGCCGCCGCCGTCAGCTGCCCGGGGCTTTGCCCGGCGACCTCCTCCAACGGCGGCGAAGGGGAGGGGGAGGAGGGGTTGGGAGCCCGGCGGCGGTGGGGGTAGGGTTCCGCCCGAGCCGCCCTAGCGGGGGGCGACACCTCATATACTTATGTGTCTAAAATTGGGGGAGAATTTCACTTCCCCGGCCTCCGCACCAACTAGGGATGCATACGTCCATTTTAGTATGAGTATCAAGATAAACATGATCCTCAGGATTTTTTCGTGACATGTGTTGAAATTCCCTAGGAAGCACAACCCCATCAGTACCTGGCATATCCTTCGTATTTAGCCGATTGGGTAACATGAGCCATGAAAGAACTTAATTTTATTGACACACTTATAAGCCCAAATCCACTTAAAAGGAGCCAAGACATGTATGTGCTGAAAAGGGAGCTTACAGAATTACCAGAAATGTAAACATCTGAGTTTTTTTCAAAAAAAAAAATCTGAATTTCATATGAGACCCAAGAACCATTACCAGAGATGCGTTTGACTAGCTGTTTAGGTATATAGGTGTTGGAGTAGCTGTTTAGGCGTAGATGAAGTTGGCTAGCAAGTTGTAACAAACCCCTATAATGTGAATATACAGCGCGCCGGGCATCTACGGATGATGACACGCTTTCTCCTTTGTTCGTAGCAGTTGAAGTGGACTTGATGGGTCCCACATCAACGGCACCTATGGCAAGCACGCCGGCCCCGCCTTATCGATCGAGCTTTTGATCCACTCTCGACACGTGAGCGATGCCACAACCACAGCCAGTCCTGTTTCCGGGAAGCTTCACGCATGGGGTGGCCACCACCCTCACGTCTCTGCCGATGCAGTCTGTCCTTTTACTACTTACGTGTTTGCTTTGGTGCAAGAATTAATTGATGCCATGCTTGCAGTGGAGGGTGTGCAGCAAAGTGTGAAGCTACCTAGGCGCGGGGACTGAGCAAAGTCAGTAAACTGGTCCGTGGCATGCTTGAGCACATACATACATTCTCTAATCAGTTTTCGAAAGCTGTCATTTTCGACACTAACACGGTTTCCATCTCAAAACATATGTCTGATCATTAATCCTGTCGCATGTCACATGTATGAGATGTGCATGTATGTTGTCCAGCCCTCCACAGTGCCTCACAAGAACTCAACATGCTGCCCCATGCCACCATGTTTTACCAAGATTGTCCAGGCCAACCACAAGAACACTTTCAGTTTCAGTGGTGTAGTGGTGCTTAAAAGAAATTAAGGCCAGCCAGCGAGTATCATTTTCTTTCTTTCCTTTTCCCCGAAAAGTACAGAGTGAATCCCTTGCTTCTGATGCACGCAGCCATACGAGTAGTATTCCCCATTTCCCCGTGCCCTTGCTTCCTGTGTCTCAGAGCATCTCCAACAGCCGCGCCAAAAGGCGTGCGCGCGGTAAACCGAGTTTTTAGCGCGTGCGGGACGTTTCGGCGCGCTCCAGCGGTGGCGTGAAAGTCGCGTGCGCGGGAACCGTTTGCGCGCGCGCGGGAAAAGGCGGTAGCTCGCGCGCTATTTTTGGGGCACTGCTTCCGGCGCGCCTTTAAATTGCGGCGCTCGCCACGCGCCTATTCCACACACTTCTCTTCCTGTTCCGCTGCCACGCGCGCCTCCATCGCTTCCTCGTTTGCTTCCGCTGCCACGCGCGCCACCGCTCCAGGGCCCCGCCACCGACACGCCACCATGCCGCCGAGGAGCGTCGGGCTACCGCGGCGTCCGCCAGCGCCCCAACGGCGGGTTCTACTCCGACATATGGTCCGGCGAACTCCGGCTCGGCCTCGACACCTTCGAGACGGCACACGAGGCCGCCCGCACGTACGACGCAGCGGCGTGGCGCCTAGGCAGGCCGCCCCCGCAGATGAACTTCCAGGACGTCTACACGCTCCAGCAGGCGCTGGACGTCTACACGCTCCAGCAGGCGCTGGACGTCGCCCCACCGCCTCGTCTTACCACGGCACAAGACCGTGCAGAGCACGCTGAGTGGCAGCGCCGCCTCCTCGTCGCCCAGGAGGACGAGCGGGTCATGGCTGAGTGGCGTCGGCGCCACCCGGAGGACGTCACTGTAAGTGCATCTAGTGCCCCTTAGTGATTTTGGTGTATTGAAGGCTTATAGGTTAAGGGACTAATGTGTTTATGAGTGTACACAGGTCTATAAGTCTATGAGGAGTTTGATATTTACAGAGAAAGTCGACCCCTAAAAATGAAGTTCTTCGACTGAAGACTTTGGAATTCTGAAGACTTTCTGAAGACTTTGAAAGTGAAGGAATTGGTGTAACCTTGAAGACTTGGTATTCATTTGAGGAACATGAAGCGTGAAGACGTTTGTTTTCGTAGTTTCATTTTCTCTTTCTTGAGTCATAGGAAACACCGTGCTGTTAAAGGGGGTCGAGGAAAAACTAAGGAAAAATTTCCATGTGATGCTCAACTCAAAATCCTACACCTACCAATCCCTTCGAGTGAAGCCATTGGAAATCTCATACAGTTCAGTCATATTCTTCAGTGACAGAGACGAAGTTCTTCTGGTCTCTGAGGAATTTGTTCTGACTGAGGAGTTAGGAATGCGTCAGTGCGGATTGCCTACACAGTGAGGAACATGATAGCCCTGAGGAATTTGATACTCAAATTTCCGACCGTTGCTGTGCTATACGCCAGTTGTCCCAAAATATCTACCCACCTAACGGTCATATCATTGAAGGGCATTTATGTCTTATCATGTCGGGCTGCTCCCTAGGCTATAAATAGCCGCCCCCTACAACCACTAGCTGGTTGGCTGCTCCGAGAGAAACTGACACTTGTCATTTGAGAGCATCCCATCCTCCGAGGACTTTGAGCGAAAATCATCAAGTGAGGAAAACCCAAACCCAAACACCTACAAACCCAAAGTGATTGAGCATCACTGAAGAGATTGATCCTGCGTGGATCCGACGCTTGTTACCTTTGAAGACTGTGCTTCTTCCAGACGGTTAGGCGTCATGGTCTAGAGCATCCAAGAGGAAATTGTGGATCGCCGAGTGACCGAGTTTGTGAAGGTTTGGAAGTCACCTGAAGACTTACCACGAGTGATTGGGCGAGGTCTGTGTGACCTTAGCTCAAGGAGAATACGGTGAGGACTGTGTGTCCGGGACTGTGTGTCCTCAGGTTTAAATACCTAGCCGCTCCAACCAGACGTACAACTGAGACAGCAGTTGGAACTGGTCTACCAAATCATTGTCTTCACCAAGCTTACTGGTTCTATTTCCTCAACTCTTCCATTTCCTCATTACTGTGTTGTATGCTTGTTCATATCTGTGTTTGAAGACTTTGACTGAAGACTTTCTCAATTTCCTCAGTTCAATTTCTCAGTCTGTTTGTCTTCATCCTGTGTTATCCTGTGTTTACGCTTTCTGTACTCTGTGCTTGTTTCATTTCATCATGATGACTATGCTTGTGTTCTGCTATGCATACTTTTGAGTACTTATTCCGCTGCAAGTAGTTCTTCGCTAAGGAATTTCCTCACCCACAAATTCCTCAGTGAAGAATTTATAAAAATCGCCTATTCACCCCCCTCTAGTCGATATAACGCACTTTCAATTGGTATCAGAGCAAGGTACTCCCTTGTTCTGTGTGATTTTGGTTTAACCGCCTGGAGTTTTAGTTATGTCGACCGCAGGTATGAAGAAAGTGACATGTCCCATCTTTGACGGTCATGATTATCCCAAGTGGAAGGCCATGATGAAGAAGCGCCTCATGGCGATGAACAGCGAACTGTGGACCGTCACTGAGATTGGTCTTACCGATCTGTGCAAGACGGCGGAAGCTGATGACATTCGCAAGTACACTCTTCTCAACCTCACGGCGAAGGGCGTCATCTGCTCCTGTCTGTCTCAAAATCAGTTCAGGAATGTTATGCATCTCGATCATGCGAAGCTTATCTGGGACCGTCTCTCTGATGTCTATGAAGGTCATCGAACCTGTCATGATCCTTGGTTTGAGGACTTCAAGGAATCTCTCAAATCAATGACATTCGAACCAGAATCATCATCCTCCTCACCATGCCTTATGGCAGATGGTGAAAAGGTAACTGAATGCTATCTGTCTGAATCTAGTGATGATGAATCTGATGATGAATTAGGACCCAGTTATGTCAAACTTGTTTCCCTTGCCGCTAAACAACAAAGAGCTTTGGAAAAGGTTCAAAACATGCTTAGTAAGAGCGATGATATGTTGGGTGAAGAAATGGATCAGTCAAAAGCTTTGGCTGAAAGTCTTCAGAGACTTCATACTAAGTATGACACCCTTCAAGATCAACATAACACTCTCTTATCTGATCATGAGAAGCTTTCTTATGAATTTCTTCAAAGAAAGCAAGATCTTGAGAAGCTAAGAGTGAGTTATGAAGATCTTCAGAAGGAGCGCGATTCATTACTTGCTCAACAAATCAGCGCTGCTCAGGAAGAATTTGTTCCTCCATGTTTGAAATGCATTGAACGTGAATCTGCTAATTCTTCACCTGAATGTTCAAATGCTTCTAATGCTACAAATTCTTCAACTGTCTCTGCTATCACTAATTCCTCATCTGAGGACATTGCTAGTATCACTAACGATGCAGGGCTGAAGGAATTGTACATGACAGGCATGTACAAAAGCCTCAAAGGGCATCAGACTCTTTGTGATGTGCTTAAAAAGCAGATCCTCAACAGGAACCCTAGGAAAGAGGGTATTGCCTTTGAGAGGAAACTCAATGCTGATGGTACATATTGGAAGCCTGAGCAGTACCCCAAAACCTCATGGGTTGCTGCAAAGGGACCTCCAGTTGATCCATCTAATTTATCTGGCTTTACATGTGAATCTTCTCATTCTTCTGATGAGTCATTTGACTCCAACTACAAACTGTTTAAAAATCAGAATGGTGAAGTATTTGCTAGATATGTTGGCACTAACTGCAGGAACGGTTCCCCTATGAAGAAAATCTGGGTTCCCAAAAGGTGCCTTGAAAGTCTTCAGGTGAATGTCCTCATGACACCACCTGTGAAGAATAGGAACCCCAGATCAAATTCTTCATATGGACCAAATTCTTCATATGGATCCAAGTCCTCATACGGACCAAATTCCTCACATGGATCAATTCCTCAAGAGGATCAAAGTCCTCATATGAACATCATCGTGCTAACAACTCTGTTTCGCAGGGAAGAGCCAAGGGCTATGAATATGAGCATTATTCTTCTAATCATTATGTTCATAAGTCCTCGAAGAATTTCTCTGCTTATTCATATGCTTACCCTAACTTCTCTTATGTGAAACGAAATGGATTGGCTTCTATGCCACCTTTCTCGTATGGAGCTCGCAGAGTGATGAACTCTTTGCCACCCCTTCAGATGTGGGTGGTGAAGAAAAAGAACTAATCTCTTCTGCAGGGTCAGGTCTCCAGACGTGCTTGAACGTCTGAAGAATTTGCTGGAGACCTGAAGAGTGCCTGAAAGGACGCAGGCTAATCATGAAGAAATGAACTTTCATTTCTCACGTCCTCATACTGTTTTAACTGTTGCATTGCTTGATGAAATTGGTCTGATGAATTGTGATGTCATATTCTTCACTGATGAAGTATATGAAGTTCGTAAGCTGCACTAATTCATCTGCAGGATGATCAACCCAAAGCCACTGAGTGGGTCCTCGATAGTGGATGTACAAATCACATGACTGGTGACAAGAATCTATTGATGGATGCTCCCTTATCACCATCGCATCTGAAGCATATCATCTTCGCTGACAAAGGCAAAAGTCAGGTATTGGGTCTAGGTAAGGTTGCGATCACAAAGGATCGACACATGGACAAAGTCATGCTTGTCGAGTCCTTAGGATACAACCTCATGTCTGTCTCAATGCTTTGTGATCTTGATATGGTAGTTGTCTTTGGCAAGTATCGTTGTGTTGTGGTTATGGAAGCTGACAATTCCAAAGTCTTCGAAGGCTTTAGGAGAGGAGACTTGTATATTGTTGATTTCTCTACAGGACCGCAACCAGCCGTGTGCCTACTTGCAAAAGCTTCAGAAGGTTGGCTATGGCATCGACGACTTGGTCATGCAGGCATGAGGAATTTGCACACGCTTGCGAAGAAGAAGCATGTCATTGGCATTGAGAATGTCAAATTCCTCAAGGATCACTTGTGTGGAGCTTGTGAAGCTGGAAAGATGACCAAGGCTAAGCATCCAGCGAAGACTATCATGACCACTACTCGACCATTCGAATTGCTTCACATGGACCTCTTTGGTCCTAACCATTACTCAGCTGTCACAAATGACGCATCTCTCTATGGGCTTGTTATTGTTGATGATTACTCTCGTTACACATGGGTACACATTGTTACTTACAAACATGAAGTGCAGGAAGTCTTCAAACGATTTTCCTCGAGGGCTTCAACCAACTTTGGTGTGAAGATCAAGCACATCAGAAGTGACAATGGAACTGAGTTCAAGAATTCTGGTCTTGATGACTATCTTGATGAACTTGGTATTACTCATGAGTTATCTGCTCCTTATACTCCTCAGCAGAATGGCGTCGTGGAGCGCAAGAACAGAACTCTTGTTGAGATGGCTCGCACTATGCTTGATGAGTACAAGACGCCTCGTCACTTCTGGATTGAGGCAATTTATACTGCGTGCCACATCATCAACAGGGTATATCTTCACAAATTCTTCAAGAAGACTGCCTATGAACTCCTCACTGACAAGAAACCCAATGTGAGTTATTTCAAAGTCTTCGGTGCTAAATGTTGGATTAGAGATCCTCATCACAATGCTAAATTTGCACCGAAAGCACATGAAGGTTTTATGCTTGGTTACGGAAAGGACTCGCACACCTACAGAGTCTTCAACACCGTTCTTCACAAGGTTGTTGAAACTGTAGATGTGCGGTTCGATGAAACTAATGGCTCGCAAAGAGAGCACCTACCCTCTGTGATAGATGAACCAGCACCTGAGGAAACTATCAAGTTCAAGGCTACTGAGGATGTCATTCCTACCGAAGAATCTGCTGAAGAATTCATTCCAGAACGTGAAGAACGTCGAGCTAATGCACCTGAAGAAATGCTGAAGAAATGGTGCTGAAGAAAATGCTGATCAAATTCCTCGACGACAACCTACTCATCCTCGCGTTGCAAAAGAAGTGCAAGTTGAGAAGATCATCGATGACATTGAAGCACCAGGTCCTCTCACACGCTCAAAAGCTTCACATTTATCTAACTTTTGTGGGCACTATGCTTTTGTCTCTATCACAGAGCCCACTAAGGTAGATGAAGCATTTCTGGAGCCTGAGTGGATTCAGGCCATGCAAGAAGAATTACATCAGTTCGAGCTCAACAACGTTTGGGAACTGGTCAATCGTCCAGATCCTCGCAAACACAATATCATTGGCACAAAGTGGATCTACCGCAACAAGCAAGATGAAAATGGCCTTGTGGTGAGGAATAAGGCACGGCTAGTAGCTCAAGGCTACACACAGGTTGAAGGAATTGATTTCGATGAAACTTTTGCACCTGTTGCTAGACTTGAAGCTATTCGCATATTACTTGCTTATGCTAACCATCATGATATCACTTTATATCAAATGGATGTGAAAAGTGCATTCCTCAATGGTAAGCTTGAGGAAGAAGTATATGTTGCTCAACCCCCAGGTTTTGAAGATCCTAAGCATCCTGACAAAGTCTTCAGACTAAATAAGGCCCTCTATGGCCTCAAGCAGGCCCCTCGGGCGTGGTATGATACTTTGAAGGAATTCCTCATGAAGAAAGGCTTCAAACCCGGTTCACTCGACCCTACTCTTTTCACTAAATCATATGATGATGAATTGTTTGTATGCCAAATATATGTTGATGATATCATCTTTGGCTGTACTGACCAACGTTATAGTGATGAATTTGCCTATATGATGAGTGAAGAATATCAAATGTCTATGATGGGAGAGTTGAAATTCTTCTTAGGTCTTCAAATTCGTCAACAGCGCAATGGCATATTCATATCTCAGGAGAAATACCTCAAGGATGTACTGAGGAAATTCGGCATGCAAGATTGCAAAGGCGTCAAAATTCCGATGCCCACAAATGGCCATCTGTGCACTGATGAAAATGGTATTGACTTCGATCAAAAGGTATACCGCTCCATGATTGGTTCTTTATTGTACTTATGTGCATCTAGGCCAGATATTATGCTTAGTGTTTGCATGTGTGCCCGATTTCAAGCTACACCGAAGGAATCACACCATAAGGCTGTGAAACATATTCTTCGATATCTAGCTCACACACCAACACTAGGATTATGGTACCCCAAGGGCTCGGCTTTTGATCTCGTTGGATATTCTGACTCTGACTATGCTGGTGATCGTGTGGATCGCAAGTCAACATCTGGTACATGTCATTTCCTCGGACGATCTTTGGTCTGTTGGTCCTCGAAGAAACAGAACTGCGTATCACTGTCTACTGCTGAAGCTGAGTACATTGCTGCTGGTTCTTGCTGTGCTCAATTGCTGTGGATGAAGCAAACTCTCAAGGACTACGGCGTCAACGTGAAGAATGTGCCTCTCTTCTGTGACAATGAGAGTGCCATCAAGATTGCTCACAACCCAGTTCAGCACTCGAAGACAAAGCACATTCAGATTCGTCATCATTTTCTTCGCGATCATGTGTTGAAGGGCGACATTTCTATTGAGCATGTGAAGACTGAAGAACAGCTAGCCGATATCTTCACAAAGCCCTTGGATGAGAAGAGATTTAGCAAGTTGCGGTGTGAGCTAAATATCTTAGAATCTTCGAATGTTCTTTGAAGAGGACACTCATCCTAACACTTATGCAAAATTGATGACTTAGATGTGCAACACATGAAGAAACGTTTTTCTTCAATCAATGAAGAATAACACTCTAAGTGTGAAGAAATTAATGAAGAATTTGATTCTCAGAACCCTACGACAATTGTACGCGGTGTCTGAAATCATCATTCTTATACGGTGGGTCACGCCACCACAAAAGTTGAAAATCTTCAATTTGAGTTTTTCCTCAGTTTTTGAAATTCCTCAGTTTTCATATTCTTCAACTTTGCAAAATCTTCACTGTTTCCGTCGTTTTTCTTCATTGGCTATATATATATATATATATATATATATATATATATATATATATATATATAGTTTATGTCCTCTACAGCATTCACTTATGGCTAATTCTTCAAGTTGGTTTTTCTGCTAAGTGAATGTGATCGGACCCTTCCCCCTCTATGCTATACTCAACCCAATCTATTCACAAATTCTTCATGTGCGTTCTATTTGAAACTCGTTCAAAATCTTCACTGTGTCCTTGTCAGCGGAAGAATTTGCGAACGGAACTTTTAACTTATCTTATCCAAATTTTCGGCTTTGCCGCTCAAACCGTTCCGCTTCCCACGATATACTTATCTATTCACCCACGATCTAACACGATCTCCACTTCTCAGTACGTGGGTGACACATGTCAAGCGAATGAGAAGGGTCAGGGGCACGTTCGTCCAATTTCTTCGGGCGAACAGTTTTTCACCGTGGCTATAAATACCCCCTCTTCCCTTCCTCATTTCCTTTACTCCGCTCGACCTCTCTCCCGCTCGATCTTCTCAAACCCTAGCGCCGCCGCTACTTCATCATCGCCGGTGAGGAAGAGCTTCACTGCCTCGACCTCGTCGCCGTCGTACTCGCGCCGGCCGCGGAAATCTTCTCTCCTCCGCCGTAGCTGTCTTCCTCCGCCGAGTTAGGGCGTGGAAGATCTGCACAGACGAGCTTCACTTCTCCACATCCCAGTTCGTTGTGTTCTTCGTTCAGGGTAATTAAAAGTTACTTTTACTGCCCTCTTTGATTCAAATGACTTCGACAAAATCTTCAAAGGTGTTTATTCCTCAAATTTTTCACACACTGAACACCTCACTTGTCATCTGTTCTTGATTCGTTTCTCTAAGCATCATTTTTCTTCAAGATTCCTCAATTATGTGGATCTTCGATCTATACAACTCTGGAACCTAAGACAAAGAACGCTTAGTGAAATTCTTCAAGACTCATCTGGTCAAATTCCTCAAACTTGTTCTTTTTGGAAAAACCTTCTGAGAACGCATATGACCTCTCCAAATTCCTCGCAACTATACTCTGTTCACAGGTACTCATGTCCGCTGCTGAATCACTAGGTTCTCATCAACTTAACTCATTTGCAGCGTTCCTCGAAGAAAAGTTGCATACTTCTTCAGAGAGTTCAATTGTTCAAATTCCTCAACTGAAGAAAATGGCTGATGGAAAGAAGCCACAGAAAGGAGGAAAGAGGCCTGAGGTCAATACTGCCTTTGAAATCCCTGAGGACATTTATGCTGGGTACTGCACACCCCCTGAGGAAGATAAGAATCAGCGCAAGGTGCGCATTCAGAGGATAGAAAGGAGATGGGCAAAAGAGTGGAGGGAGTACAGGTATGTGACTCCAAAATACATGAAGAAATTCGCTGTTACTCCTCCATGCTCAAGACCACCATTGGCACCTGGCCAAGAGGCAGATCCCACTAGCATCAAGCGCGGTGAGGATTTTCCTGAAGAATGGGCCAAGCGCCAGGCCAAGTTGGCCAAACAGGCAAAAGATGCAGTGAAGAAATTCAACGAAGATTCCACTGCTGCTGCTGTTGAGGCCTCTGTAAGGCCGAAGAAATCCATGGCAAAGAAGCCTGCGCACAAGCCAAGTGCCTCTTCTTCAATGCCCTCATGGACAATTTCCTCAGCTCAGCCCTCACGGCCAATTCCTCAAGCCGCTCCTACTCCTCCAAAGTCCTCAGCTGCTCCGACAAAATCCTCAGCACCTCTGCATCTCGCCACGTGCCAAAGGACTACATGCATCTCTATTGCCTCAGGAGCTTCGGCTAGTTCCTCAGCTGCACCAAATTCTTCAACAGGACCCTCTCTGCTGAAGACAAAGACCACTGCTGGACGAGGCTCTCGCCCAAGTCCTCACAAGAAGCAGGTCGCCTTCCAAGTGCCGTCTGAAGAAGACGAAGCTGATGATGAAGAACTTGCTGAGATCATCAGAGATAGGCAAGTCAGGGCCGCTAGAGCCAAGGGCACAAATGTGCCACTGCTTTTGGATCCAAGGTTGATCCTCGACTATATTGATCTCTGGCACAAGGACCCAAACACTCCTATGCCTGATTTCAAGTTGACACCTGGCCAAAGTCACATGCTGACCCATTTCATCCAAGAAGAAAAATGGAAATATGAGAAGGCCAGGCAGATCAAGAACAACATTGTCACTATGACAACTGATGAACTTGTAAAGATTCAGTCTGAAATTAAAGTCCTCAGCGATGATTTCAATGCTTACTATGCTGATTGGCAAGGAGCCAAGGTCAGGTTTGTTAAACTGACTGAGAAGTTCACCACCAATGTTGCAGCTCCAACGCAATAGGAAATTCCTCCGGCTGAAGCATCTGCTCAGCCAACTGAAGAACATGCCAGCACCGATGATGACAATCAGGCTGCTGAAGAAAATGTGAGTTCCAAGGCTGATGACTGCATTCCAGCCACTGAAGAAATTGCTAGGGCACCCACTAGTGGTGCGCCTGAAGAAAATGAAGAGGTCAGGGCAACTGCATCAGGTGTGCCTGAAGAAAATCAACCACATTCCTCTGCTCCTCCTGCGCCTACTCCAACTCCAATCCTTCCATCTGCATCAGATGTGAAGAAGACCAAGGCTGCAGAGCGTGCAGCAGTGAAGAAAAGGAAAGCATCAACTCCTTCAGATTCTTCAGCACCGAAGAAGATGAAGAAATTGACAAGTTCATTTGCTAATCCAATTGATGCTGTTCCAGTTTCCTCCATGCCATCAAAGGAAATCATCCCTTTTGATGAAGAATATGAGATCCCTAGCGGATCTGATGAAGAAAATCCTTCTGCTGCTTCGTCAGAGCAGATGGATGAAGAAATTGAAGTGGATAAATCCCTTCAACCCCACAGTTTTCCTCGCCTATGCCTCAGTTTACTGCTGAAGAGGCTGGCGTTGAAGAAATTGAAGATGAAGATGTGGACATTGGCTGTACCACACCAGTGATGAATGATGACTTTTGGGAAAGTCAGCACCCCAATTCTCCACTCTTCACTCCACTGCAGCAAATTCCTCAGTCCCCAGTCACTACAGTTCAAATGGGATCTGATGAAGCTCATGAAGACATTCCAGCCGCTAGTGCTGAAGAAAATGAAAATGAAGAATTCAAGAACCAGGCTGCCACTGAAGAGGAACCAGAAATTCCTCAGCCTGAAGAACCTGAGATTGCGATTCCTGAGGTCATCATGCAACTGACTGACACTCCTCTGCCCAAGCCAAAGGATCCATTCTCAAGGAAGCAAAAATTCAAGGCTGATGATTTCTTCGGCGAGCACGTATTCTTCACCGAGTACAACCCTTATGACTCTGCTCGCATAAGGAAGAGGCGTTTCTGGACTGCCAGCCAGGCAAATTTCTATTCCTCAGTGCTGTTCAACAAAGACAAAGTCTTCGATCATGAGCACATTCCTCACGTGGATATGGAATCTCTGCCGTGCTTCGTGCCAGTCCTCAGTGTTCTTTACGACGCTGGACTGTTAAATTTCTGCACTGACATATGTGATTGGAATGAAGAGCTAATTCTTCAATTTTATGCAACACTGCACATCACCGGCAACTCTGAAGATGTGAATTCATGGGTGCTGGACTGGATGTCTGAAAACACTCACTACAAAGCACCAGCTACTGAATTGCTTCGTGCTTTGCCTCTCAGTCTGCCCCTTGAAGGTGCTTGTTGCGTCTACAATGAACCTGAGCTTACCGATCACTACATGCAAGTGCTGATGAAGCCTTTGAAGCCAGGTCAGGCCCCAAGAACAAAATTCCTTGTGAAGGAATTGCTGTATGTGCCTCCGACTGTCTATCGCATTATGACGAAGACATTGAGTCCTATCAAGGGCCACGACTCAAATGAAGAAGAAGTCGTTGGCATCATGAAGAATCTGCTTTTCAATATCATTCATGGTGTTCCCGTCAACTTCCATGATTTCTTCATGAGGACTCTGGCCAATGTCGCAATGTCACCATTTGAGTTGAAGCCTTATGCACCATGGATTATGAGATTCCTCAGAACAAGGTCTTCACTCAACTACAAAGCTGATACACTGAACCATTGCAGCTACTTGCCCCCGATTGAAGTCCTCAAACGGACATTTTCCTCAGCTAATGAAAAGGGCAAGGCTACTGCTGTAATTGATGAAGGCATTCGTCCATTGGATGGACAATTTCGCAAGGCTGTATCCTACTCCACCAATGATGACTCTGCCACCCATGACTCTGCTGCAAACGCACCCAATCAAAATCCTCAAGGCACAGCACCCAGGGTGATGACTGACCGTGAGCTTCTCCTCAGTCTTCATCAGAAGGTTGATCGCAATCATAAATGGGTCAAGCGTCAGTTTGGTTCAATTCTTCACAACATGACTGCTACCCACAATGCAGTGAAGAAAAACCACTACTACCTTCATGAAACCCTCAACCGCACCTGGGCTGTTCTGTCTCAAGTCTATAGTGAAGAAGATCTGAAGAAAATGGGTCTCAAGGAAGATCTTGACTGGGCTGCACCTCCTCCGAAGAAGTACAAGAAGGTCAAGGTTCCTTCCTTGGTGGCCAGCTCCTATTCTTCATCACGTGACACTGATGAACATGAAGACTTGGACGACACTGCGGCAGGCCCTACTACAACAAACGACCCCAACAACGCTGACGCTCCTTCATCACCTTGATATTCTTCAGGGGCGTTAGTCCTCATTTTCGACCCTTTTGGTCATTCGATGACAAAGGGGGAGAAATTTGAGTTAGTCTTCAAGCGGGTCTATCTTATATGGGCGTTTTTTTCTAAAGTTACAACTCTCGTTCTTCTGATGACTTTGTTGGATCGAGTTGTAAACTTAAACTCTATGGTGGCCTGATACTTTTGCTGTTTCTTCTGCATGCTTATTCCTCGTTAATGTTATTGCACGCATGCTGAATTACATCAGTCACCATATTTCATCATGCATTTCAAATTCTTCATATATTATGTCAAATGCGTGTATGAATTACAAGATATAGGGGGAGATCTCCATGATTCAACTCTTCAAGTGTGCATTGCTTCAAAAGCAAATTCCTCACTATGCACATCTTCAGGGGGAGTTCTTCTATATCTTGCAATCAAATTCCTCAATATCAGTATTTACACTTCATATGTTTATCCCCGTTGAAAACTTAACCTATATTGTCATCAATCACCAAAAAGGGGGAGATTGTAAGTGCATCTAGTGCCCCTTAGTGATTTTGGTGTATTGAAGACTTATAGGTTAAGGGACTAATGTGTTTATGAGTGTACACAGGTCTATAAGTCTATGAGGAGTTTGATATTTACAGAGAAAGTCGACCCCTAAAAATGAAGTTCTTCGACTGAAGACTTTGGATTTCTGAAGACTTTCTGAAGACTTTGAAAGTGAAGAAATTGGTGTGACCTTGAAGACTTGGTATTCATTTGAGGAACATGAAGCGTGAAGACTTTTGTTTTCGTAGTTTCATTTTCTCTTTCTTGAGTCATAGGAAACACCGTACTGTTAAAGGGGGTCGAGGAAATACTAAGGAAAAATTTCCATGTGATGCTCAACTCAAAATCCTACACCTACCAATCCCTTCGAGTGAAGCCATTGGAAATCTCATACAGTTCAGTCATATTCTTCAGTGACAGAGACGAAGTTCTTCTGGTCTCTGAGGAATTTGTTCTGACTGAGGAGTTAGGAATTCGCCAGTGCGGATTGCCTACACAGTGAGGAACATGATAGCCCTGAGGAATTTGATACTCAAATTTCCGACCGTTGCTGTGCTATTCGCCAGTTGTCCCAAAATATCTACCCACCTAACGGTCATATCATTGAAGGGCATTTATGTCTTATCATGTCGGGCTGCTCCCTAGGCTATAAATAGCCGCCCCCTACAACCACTAGCTGGTTGGCTGCTCCGAGAGAAACTGACACTTGTCATTTGAGAGCATCCCATCCTCCGAGGACTTTGAGCGAAAATCATCAAGTGAGGAAAACCCCAAACCCAAACACCTACAAACCCAAAGTGATTGAGCATCACTGAAGAGATTGATCCTGCGTGGATCCGACGCTTGTTACCTTTGAAGACTATGCTTCTTCCAGACGGTTAGGCGTCATGGTCTAGAGCATCCAAGAGGAAATTGTGGATCGCCGAGTGACCGAGTTTGTGAAGGTTTGGAAGTCACCTGAAGACTTAGCACGAGTGATTGGGCGAGGTCTGTGTGACCTTAGCTCAAGGAGAATACGGTGAGGACTGTGTGTCCGGGACTGTGTGTCCTCAGGTTTAAATACCTAGCCGCTCCAACCAGACGTACAACTGACACAGCAGTTGGAACTGGTCTACCAAATCTTTGTCTTCACCAAGCTTACTGGTTCTATTTCCTCAACTCTTCCTTTTCCTCATTACTGTGTTGTATGCTTGTTCATATCTGTGTTTGAAGACTTTGACTGAAGACTTTCTCAATTTCCTCAGTCTGTTTGTCTTTATCCTGTGTTATCCTGTGTTTACGCTTTCTGTACTCTGTGCTTGTTTTCATTTCATCATGATGACTATGCTTGTGTTCTGCTATGCATACTTTTGAGTACTTATTCCGCTGCAAGTAGTTCTTCGCTAAGGAATTTCCTCACCCACAAATTCCTCAGTGAAGAATTTATAAAAATCGCCTATTCACCCCTCCTCTAGTCGATATAACACACTTTCAGTCACCTACGAGCAAGCCTACTGGGCAAGGCGCCGCAAGGAGGAGACGCAAAGGCGCCGCGAGGAGCGGTTAGACAGGCATCGGGGAAGGCCCTAGCCTTATCGCAGTGCGAAATTGTTGCGAATGGTGGGCAGACGATCTTTACGTCTGATGATGATCGTTGGGAGGACATGCGGCTCGATACCTCGGACCAGACCAGCGAGGATGGCGATGATGATGATGGCGACGACGACTGGGAGTAGGCTGTAGTTGCGTATGTAGTTGCACTATCTAGTAGTCTTTTTTATGTCGTTGCACTATCTAGTAGTTTTTATCTATCTATGTTATGAAACTATGTAAAAATATTTATGTATCGTCTTTTTATCTATGAATTTTATTATTGTTTTATTAAAAAAATGTACGCAATGTTACCGTGCGCTGCATTTTAGCGCGGCCGCTGGAGCTACGCGCGCGCTCAATTTTGACGCGGCTGCTGGAGCCAGCGCTGCCGGCCGCGCCAAACCAGGCGAACGGCGCGCGGCAAATTCCTTTTTTGCGCGCGGCGCGTTGCACGGCTGTTGGAGATGCTCCTGTACTTTCATATTGGCGGAAAAGACCACCTTCAAATCATATTGACAGAAAAGACCATGTCCGCTGTGGCGACAGGTGTGGCAGCCAACACGTGAGACCTGCCGCCATGGTGTGAGGCGGCCGGACCTGCCGCCACAGGGTGAGGCGGCACCTCCGACGTAACACGTTTTCCAGCCGCTCGGCGTATTTCAACGGAATGGGTGGCACTGCGCGATGCGACAGCAGGCAGTAGATACACGATATTTGAGGGCTGCGCATGCGATGGTTTATGTGAAGGTTGTTTATCCATCCAAAACAAAACAGCAGTAAGTCGTCAGCTCACACCTTGTAACACACCACAAAGTCAGACACAGCAGCCAAAATATTTTAATCAGGATCTGCATGGCTGAGAGTGCTAGTGTTGTGATTAGAAAGTCTGATTAACAGCACATCTATTAATAAGATCGACACATGCATGTAATAATTTGATTAACAAGAATGATGTCGATCGATCACGTCTAACACTGCTGCCCGCTGTCGTGTGGCGCAGCTTGCGCCGGCTGCCGCCATAAGGCGTGGCGGCAGGCTCCACGTAGCCTGGCTGCGAGGCCCACAAGCCCGCCGTTCCGTTCAAATAAGCCACGCGGTAGGAAAACCTGTTATGCCGGACCCACCGCCTCAGCCCATGGCGGCCAGTCCTGCCGCCTTACACCATGGCGGCAGGTGGCAGGTGTCGGCTGCCACACCTGCCGTCACGATGGACATGGTCTTTTCTGTCAATGTGGTCTGAAGGCAGTCCTTTTTGTTAATACGATAGCCCAGGTGGTCTTTTCTGACAAAAATTCGCTCTCAGTGTGGGGCTGTGGGCTCGGGCTGATCGATCTCTTACCTTCAGCAGTTCACTTCCTTTCTCCACGACCACCACCATACGTGCTCGGGTATCCATGGAGTGGGAGCCCAAGAAGGAGGACCTCGGGGGCCTAGGCCTCTCCGGCATCTGCGGCGAGCTCCACCGGGTCGTCTTCCGCTCCATCATCGGCTACTCGGTGAACGCCGCCTTTCCCTCTGCGCTTTTGCTCGCGCACGTCACCACCCTCCGCGGCCTCTGTTCCCCCATCGACGCCGACCACATCGGCGCCTGGTGGGTCGCCCTCTTTCTCTTGGAGGGCGTCTGGATGATCGTCCTCCCCTCTCTCTCGCTCGTCTGGACCGCCATCTACGTATTCCGCGTCTCCTCCCTCTACTGTACCCAGGGCGACTTCCGCGCTTCCCTCCAGCGGCACCTCCCCCATCTCCCCTTCACGCGCTTCATCCCTACGTACCTCCTTGCACTCGCGCTCACCTCCGCCACACTCTTCCTCTCCCTCGCCGCCTTGCTCCTGCTCCACCACTACGAGGTCGGCCTGCCGCTGCAGCTGCTGGCCGCCGCCGCTTTCCTCGCTGGAACGGCCTATGTCGCCGTGGTTTGCTACCTTGCCTGCATCGTGCCGATGCTCGAGGACGCCGTCAAATTTGCCGCTCTGCGCAAGAGCCGCGCGCTACTCGCCGGCAAGTTCTGGCCCGCGGCGGTCCTCTTCCTCACGCTCGACGGCTGCTTCGTCGCCCTGCAGCTGGCCTTCGCGCGGCTCGTGCTGGACGACGCGCTGGGCCTCGGCCTCGGGTTCTAGCTGGCCGCGGGAGTGGCGACGCTCGTGGCTCTGTGGGCGGTGGTGCTGCTGACGCTAGCGGCGCAGCCGGTGATCTACATGGTGTGCAAGAACCATCACCGCGAGGTGGTCGACAAGGTCCACCTCGACTACATCGGAGAGTATGAGCGGCTCGCCGTCGACGGCGACAACGGCGTGGAGCTGCAGCCGGTGACCACGGAGCGTATCCCTGAAACTACTGCCTAGCTAGCCGCGTCGTCCTGCATGTCGACGACTCCACCACGGTAGTACTACTAACTAAGCTTTCTTTCTACCAGTACCGAGCTTGCTCCAAGAAGATTTGAGACAATTCGTATGATGTGTATTATCTATTATGTCTGATCCGCTTGTCAGTGTACAAAGACATGCATGCCTGAGAGTTGGGATTATATAATGTGTGTGCTGAGTACAAAGTAAGTGCATTTGGATGAACAATATGACTGTATGCATCAATTCAAGTGTCTGATTTGTTCCATTTTTATTTTCCGGAGAACCCTTAACTTGGGAAAATCAAAACATGGATCCACCGTCCATGGTTACTTTAAGATTTGTGCTACTTCTTTTAACTCTTTCTAGAATTTGTCTTGACTTTTTATTGGTACATGATTCTAAGAAAATAACCTTTTGTTGGTACACAAAAAAATATGATGATGCAAGTTAAAACAAGGGCGAAAAATCCGAATGAAACATTTTAAAACAAGATAAACTCTGACAACAAACAAAAAAATGGCATCTATCCCGCAAAAGAAATCTGACAACAAACAAAATGGTAACACAAATCTGAAAATAACCACGAACGGTGGATCTATCCACGGTAGATCGACCACTTCCCCCTCAACTCTGAATAACATAACCAATTTCAGAGAAGATATCTACTTTTTCTCTACTATCTAAAAAAAGAGTAATGTTCCTTTTCCTGCCAACGGACCACATCCTGCCTCGCCCCTTCATCCACCCCATCTCGGCTGTTTTGTTTTCACCTACCTCGCCGATCATGTCACCCCCAACGCCCGGTTTTCACGGGAAATTACCAATCCCATCCAGTTGTTTCCTTCCCCTGACTGTTCCAACTACCTCACCTAACTGGATTCGATCTCCTCGCTTCTGATACGTCTCCATCGTATCTATTTTCCAAACTTTTTGGCCCTTATTTTGGACTCTAATTTGCATGATTTGAATGGAACTAACCCGGACTGGCGCGGTTTTTAGCAGAATTGCCATGGTGTTATTTTTGTGCAGAAATAAAAATTCTCTGATTGACCTGAAAATTTACGGAAAAATTTCTGAAATATATAAAAAATACTGGCGTAAAAAGATACCAGAGAGGGGCCACCCATGGGCCACAATAGGCGTGCCCCCCCAGGCTTGTGGGGCCCCTGGACCGCCGGCAGCCCTATTTTCAACTCCATATATACCTATTCGTGGAGAAAAAAAATCAGAGAGAAGGACTCATCGCGTTTTACGATACGGAGCCACCGCCACCTCTTGTTCTCCATCGTGAGGGCTGATCTGGAGTCCGTTCGGGGCTCCAGAGGGTGGAATCCATCGCCATATTCATCATCAACCTTCCTCCATCACCAATTTTATGATGTTCATCGCCGGGAGTGAGTAATTCCATTGTAAGCTTGCTGGACAGTGATGGATTGGATGAGATTTATCATATAATCGAGTTAGTTTTGTTATGATTTGATCCCTAGTATCCACTATGTTCTGAGATTGATGTTGCTATTACTTTGCTATGCTTAATGCTGGTCATTAGGGCCCGAGTGCCATGATTTCATATCTGAACCTATTATGTTTTCATGAATATATGTGTGTTTTGATCCTATCTCGCAAGTTGTAGACACCTATTACGTGTTATGATCCGCATACCCCAAGGTGACAATAATTGGGATTCTTTTCGGTGATTACCCTAGTTTGAGGAGTTCATGTATTCACTAAGTGCCAATGCTTTATTCCGATTTTCTATTGATAGAAGGCCTTAATATCCCTGCAAGTTCGTTTCATAAGCACGCATGAACCTCTAGGTGCTAGAGCACCGCGCTGTCGTGCTCATGCTCGAGTCTTGCATCCCCGCCAGCGCGCACCCCGACATCAACGACGGCGACATCACCAGGCGCGGAGTCTGGAGGGTTGCATCTTCCACGATGGCTCCACTACAAGGAAAAACCTTATACACATGAGCTTACCAGTAGCGCTATTTAGAAGGCAGCGCTGCTACTAACTAGCAGTAGCGCTCAGAACGAAAGAGCGCTGCTACTATGCACATAGCTGTAGCACTAGAGTTATAAAACCCGCTACTACTATAATTACCAGACCGTTGCCGTCAGGCTAGATATACTAGTAGCGCTCATACGTAACAAGCGCTACTTCTATTCTACTTAGCAGTAGCGCTTTCCCCTAACCAGCGGTACTGCTAAATTCAGTCCCCTTTAGGACCCAAGTTTAGTCCCACCTCACTTCGCGAACAGAATGTTTACCATCTTAAATATGGTGCTTCTCAAACTATCACAACCACTTGGTCTTCATTATACTCTATGTGTAGGATTTGTGGTCCCAATATGAATCCTCACCGGTTCCTAAATCGGTGGAGATTCACACTGACAATTTAGATTCTACACAAAAAGATTAATGATGGACAATGCTTTTTTTATGCTTCTTTTTAGATGCTTAGCCTTAGTAGCAGCGCTAGTTCTCTAAAAGCGCTGCTGCTATTGACCATAGCAGTAGCGCTGGTTCTTAAAAAGCGCTACTGCTATGAATTATAGCAATAGCGGCGGTTGGGAACCAGCGCTACTACTAAGGGCACCTTATCCAACCGGCCTGCGCGCGTCCTCACTCTCCCCCTCACACTCTCACTCACTCGATCCGTCGCTGTCGCCGCCGTCGTCCTCACTCTCCCCCCCAAGGTCCCTCCCTCCTCCTCCCCCTCCTCCCCCCTCCCCCTCCTCCCTCTCCGGCGGCCCCCTCCTCCTCCCCATCCTCCCTCTCCGGCGGCCCCCTCCTCCTCCCCCTCATCTTCCTCCCTCTCCGGCGGACCCCTCCTCCTCTCCCTCCTCCTCCTCCCTCTCCGGCGGGCCCCTCCTCCTCCCTCTCGGGCGCCCCCTCCTCCCGCTCTCTCCTCCTCCCTCCTCCCTCCCCTCCTCCTCCCCCCTCCTGCTCTCTCCTCTTCCTCCCCCTCCTCTGTTGGAAATATGCCCTAGAGGCAATAATAAATAGGTTATTATTATATTTCCTTGTTCATGATAATCGTTTATTATCCATGCTAGAATTGTATTGATAGGAAACTCAGATACATGTGTGGATACATAGACAACATCATGTCCCTAGTAAGCCTCTAGTTGACTAGCTCGTTGATCAATAGATGGTTACGGTTTCCTGACCATGGACATTGGATGTCGTTGATAACGGGATCACATCATTAGGAGAATGATGTGATGGACAAGACCCAATCCTAAGCCTAGCACAAGATCGTGTAGTTCGTTTGCTAAGAGCTTTTCTAATGTCAAGTATCATTTCCTTAGACCATGAGGTTGTGCAACTCCCGGATACCGTAGGAATGCTTTGGGTGTACCAAACGTCACAACGTAACTGGGTGGCTATAAAGGTGCACTACAGGTATCTCCGAAAGTGTCCGTTGGGTTGGCACGAATCGAGACTGGGATTTGTCACTCCGTGTAAACGGAGAGGTATCTCTGGGCCCACTCGGTAGGACATCATCATAATGTGCACAATGTGACCAAGGAGTTGATCACGGGATGATGTGTTACGGAACGAGTAAAGAGACTTGCCGGTAACGAGATTGAACAAGGTATCGGGATACCGACGATCGAATCTCGGGCAAGTAACATACCGATTGACAAAGGGAATTGTATACGGGATTGATTGAATCCCCGACATCGTGGTTCATCCGATGAGATCATCGTGGAACATGTGGGAGACAACATGGGTATCCAGATCCCGCTGTTGGTTATTGGCCGGAGAATGTCTCGGTCATGTCTGCATGGTTCCCGAACCCGTAGGGTCTGCACACTTAAGGTTCGATGACGCTAGGGTTATAAAGGAAGTTTGTATGTGGTTACCGAATGTTGTTCGGAGTCCCGGATGAGACCCCGGACGTCACGAGGAGTTCCGGAATGGTTCAGAGGTAAAGATTTATATATGGGAAGTCCTGTTTTGATCACCGGAAAAGTTTCGGGTGCTATCGGTAATGTACCGGGACCACCGGGAGGGTCCCGGGGGTCCACCAGGTGGGGCCACCGGCCCCAGAGGGCTGCGTGGGCCAAGTGTGGGAAGGGACCAGCCCCTAGGTGGGCTGGTGCGCCTCCCACAAGAGTCCCAGGGCGTAGGAAGGGGGGAAGGGGCAAACTCTAGGCTCAGATGGGCCTAAGGCCCATCTAGTGGGGCGCCCCCTCTCTCCCCCCCTTGGCCGCCCCCCAAGTCCCATCTAGGGCTGGCCGCACCCCTTGGGGGGGGGAACCCTAGATGGGGGCGCAGCCCCTCCCCCTCCCCTATATATACTTGAGGTTTTGGGGCTGCCATACACAAGAGAACACCTCTCTTTTGGCGCAGCCCTACCCTTCTCCCTCCTCCTCTCCCGCGGTGCTTGGCGAAGCCCTGCAGGATTGCCACGCTCCTCCATCACCACCACGCCGTCGTGCTGCTGCTGGACGGAGTCTTCCCCAACCTCTCCCTCTCTCCTTGCTAGATCAAGGCGTGGGAGACGTCACCGGGCTGCACGTGTGTTGAATGCGGAGGCACCGTTCTTCGGTGCTTAGATCGGAATCAACCGCGATCTAAATCGCTACGAGTACGACTCCTTCATCCGCGTTCTTGCAACGCTTCCGCATCGCGATCTACAATGGTATGTAGATGCACTCCCCTTCCCCTCGTTGCTAGATTACTCCATAGATTGATCTTGGTGATGCGTAGAAAATTTTGAATTTCTGCTACGTAACCCAACAGTGGCATCATGAGCTAGGTCTATGCGTAGTTTCTATGCACGAGTAGAACACAAAGTAGTTGTGGGCATCGATTTTGTCAATTTACTTGCCGTTACTAGTCTTATCTTGATTCGGCGGCATCGTGGGATGAAGCGGCCCGGACCGACCTTACACGTACACTTACGTGAGACAGGTTCCACCGACTGACATGCACTAGTTGCATAAGGTGGCTAGCGGGTGTCTGTCTCTCCCACTTTAGTCGGATCGGATTCGATGAAAAGGGTCCTTATGAAGGGTAAATAGAAATTGGCATATCACGTTGTGGCTTTTGCGTAGGTAAGAAACGTTCTTGCTAGAATCCCATAGCAGCCACGTAAAACATGCAACAACAATTAGAGGACGTCTAACTTGTTTTTGTAGGGTATGCTATGTGATGTGATATGGCCAAAAGGATGTGATGAATGATATATGTGATGTATGAGATTGATCATGTTCTTGTAATAGGAATCACGACTTGCATGTCGATGAGTATGACAACCGGCAGGAGCCATAGGAGTTGTCTTAATTTATTGTATGATCTGCGTGTCAATGAAAACGCCATGTAATTACTTTATTGCTAACCGTTAGCCATAGTAGTAGAAGTAATAGTTGGCGAGACAACTTCATGAAGACACGATGATGGAGATCATGATGATGGAGATCATGGTGTCATGCCGGTGACGAAGGTGATCATGTCGCGCCTCGAAGATGGAGATCAAAGGCGCAGGATGATATTGGCCATATCACGTCACTTTATGATTTGCATGTGATGTTTATCATGTTTACATCTTATTTGCTTAGAACGACGGTAGCATAAATAAGATGATCCCTCACTAAAATTTCAAGAGACGTGTTCCCCCTAACTATGCACCGTTGCGAAGGTTCGTTGTTTCGAAGCACCACGTGATGATCGGGTGTGATAGATTCTAACGTTCGAATACAACGGGTGTTGACGAGCCAAGCATGTACAGACATGGCCTCGGAACACATGCGAAACACTTAGGTTGACTTGACGAGCCTAGCATGTACAGACATGGCCTCGGAACACAAGAGATCGAAAGGTCGAACATGAGTCGTATAGTAGATGCGATCAACATGGAGATGTTCACCGATGATGACTAGTCCGTCTCACGTGATGATCGGACACGGCCTAGTTTGACTCGGATCATGTATCACTTAGATGACTAGAGGGATGTCTATCTGAGTGGGAGTTCACTAATCAGATGAACTTAATTATCATGAACATAGTCAAAAGGTCTTTGAAATTATGTCATAGCCTACGCTTTAGTTCTACTGTTTAAGATATGTTCCTAGAGAAAATTTAGTTGAAAGTTAATAGTAGCAATTATGCGGACTGGGTCCGTGAACTGGGGATTGTCCTCATTGCTGCACAGAAGGCTTATGTCCTTAATGCACCGCTCGGTGTGCTGAACCTCAGCGTCGTCTGTAGATGTTGCGAAACATCTGACATACACGTTTTGATGACTACGTGATAGTTCAGTGCGTAATGCTAACGGTTTAGAATTGTGGCACCAAAGACGTTTTTGAAATGTCGCAGAACATATGAGATGTTCCGAAGACTGAAATTGGGATTTCAGACTAGTGCCCACGTCAAGAGGTATGAGACCTCTGACAAGTTTCTTAAGCCTGCAAACTAAAGGAGAAAAGATCAATCGTTGAGCATGTGCTCAGATTGTCTAAGTACTTCAATCGCTTGAATCGAGTGGGAGTTAATCTTCCAGATGAGATAGTGATGGTTCTCCATAGTCACTGCCACCAAGCTATTAGAGCTTCGTGATGAACTATAACATATCAGGAATAGATGATGATTCTTGAGCTATTCGCGATGTTTGACACCGTGAAAGTAGAAATCAAATAGGAGCATCAATTGTTGATGGTTGGTGAAACCACTAGTTTCTAGAAGGGCAAGGGCAAAAGGATACTTCATGAAACAGCAAATCATTTGCTGCTCTAGTGAAGAATCCCAAGGTTGAACCCAAACCCGAGACTAAGTGCTTCTGTAATGAGGGGAACGGTCACTGAAGCAAAACTACCCTAGATACTTGGTAGATGAGAAGGCAAGCAAGGTCGACAGAAGTATATTGGATATACATTATATGAATGTGTACTTTACTAGTACTCCTAGCAGCACCAGGGTATTAGATACCGGTTCGGTTGCTAAGTGTTAGTAACTCGAAATAAAAGCTGTGGAATAAACCGAGACTAGCTAAAGGTGAGATGACGATATGTGTTGGAAGTGTTTCCAAGGTTGATGTGATCAAGCATCGCATGCTCCCTCTACCATCGAGATTGGTGTTAAACCTAAATAATTGTTATTTGGTATTTGCGTTGAGCATAAACATGATTGGATTATGTTTATCATAATACGGTTATTCATTTAAGGAGAATAATGGTTACTCTGTTTATTTGAATAATACCTTCAATGGTCTTGCACCTAAAATGAATCTCGATCGCAGTGATACACATGTTCGTGCCAAAAGACATAAAATAGTAATGATAGTACCACATACTTGTGGCACTGCCACTTGAGTCATATTGGTATAAAACGCATGAAGAAGCTCCATGTTGATGGATCTTTGGACTCGCTCATTTTTGAAAAGATTGAGACATGCGAACCATGTCTATTGGTATATATGCATGAAGAAACTCCATGCAGATGGATCGTTTGGACTCACTTGGTTTTGAATCACTTGAGACATGCAAATCATACCACATGGGCAAGATGACTGAAAGGCCTCGTTTTCAGTAAGATGGAACAAGAGAGCAACTTGTTGGAAGTAATACATTTTGATGTATGCAGTTCAATGAGTGCTGAGGCATGCAGTGGATATCGTTATGTTCTTACTTCACAGATGATTTGAGTAGATGCTAAGAATATTTACTTGATGAAACACAAGTCTGAATTATTGAAAGGTTCAAGTAATTTCAGAGTGAAGTTGAAGATCGTCGTGACAAGAGGATAAAATGTCTATGATATGATCATAGAGATATCTGAGTTACGAGTTTGGCACACAATTAAGACATTGTGAAAAGTATTTCACAATTAATACCGCCTGGAACACCACAATGTGATGGTGTGTCCGAACATCATAACTGCACTCTATTGGATATGGTGCATACCATGATGTCTCTTATCGAATTACCACTATCGTTTATGGGTTAGGCATTAGAGACAACCGCATTCACTTTAAAAGGGGCACCACGCAATTCCGTTGAGGCGACACCGTTTAGAGAAACCTAAGGTTTCGTTTCTTAAAAGTTTGGGGCTGCGATGCTTATGTGAAAAAGTTTCAGGCTGATAAGCTCAAACCCAAAGCGGATAAATGCATCTTCATAGAATACCCAAAGCAGTTGGGTATACTTCCTATTTCAGATCTGGAAGCAAAGTGATTGTTTCTAGAAACGGGTCCTTTCTCGAGGAAAAGTTTCTCTCGAAAGAATTGAGTGGGAAGATGGTGGAGACTTGATGAGGTTATTCAACCATGACTTCAACTAGTGTGTAGCAGGGCACAGGAAGTTGTTCCTATGGCACCTACACCAATTGAAGTGGAAGCTTATGATAGTGATCATGAAACTTCGGATCAAGTCACTACCAAACCTCGTAGGTCGATAAGGATGCGTACTACTTCAGAGTGGTACGTAATCCTGTCTTGGAAGTCATGTCGCTAGACAACAATGAACCTACGAGCTATGGAGAAGCGATGGTGGACCCATATTCCGACAAATGGTTAGAAGCCATGAAATCCAAGATAGGATCCATGTATCAGAACAAAGCATGGACTTTGGTGAACTTGCCCGATGGTCGGCAAGCCATTGAGATAAATGGATCTTTAAGAAGAAGACGGACGTGGACGGTAATGTTACCGTCTATGAAGCTCGACTTGTGGCAAAGAGTATTTTCAGAAGTTCACGGAGTTGACTACGATGAGATTTTCTCATGCGTAGCGATGCTTAAGTCCGTCGGAATCATGTTAGCATTAGCTGCATTTATGAAATCTGGCAGATGGATGTCAAAACAAGTTTCCTTACTAGTTTTGGTAAGGAAAGGTTGTATGTGATACAATCAGAAAAGTTTTTTCGATCCTAAGGATGCTAAAAGGTATGCTAGCTCCAGCGATCCTTCCATGGACTAGAGCAAGCATCTCGGAGTCAGAATATACGCTTTGATGGAGTGATCAAAGTTTTTGGGTTTATACAAAGTTTGTTAGAAACTTGTATTTACAATAAAGTGAGTGGGAGCGCTACAACATTTTTGATAAGTATATGTGAATGACATATTGTTGATCCGAAATGATGTAAAACTTCTGGAAAGCATAAAGGGTTGTTTGAAAGGAGTTTTTCAAAGGAAGACCTGGATAAAGCTGCTTACATATTGGGCATTAAGATCTATAGAGATAGATCAAGATGCCTGATGATACTTTCAAAGAACGCACACCTTGACATGATTTTGAAAGAGTTCAAAATAGATCAGCAAAGAAGGAGTTCTTGGCTGTGTTACAAGGTGTGAGTATTGAGTAAGACTCAAGACCTGACCACAGCAGAAGAAAGAGAAAGGACGAAGGTCGTCCCCTATGCTTTAGACGTAGGCTCTACAGTATGCTATGCTGTGTACCGCACATGAAGTGTGCCTTGCCATGAGTTAGTCAAGGGGTACAATAGTGATCCGGGAATGGATCACATGACAGCGGTCGAACTTATCCTTAGTACCTAGTGGACTAAGGAATTTTCTCGATTATGGAAGTGAAAAGGAGTTCGTCGTAAAGGGTTACGTCGATGCGAACTTTGACACTAATCCGGATGACTGAGTAGTAAACCGGATTCGTATAGTAGAGCAGTTATTTGAAATGGCTCCAAGTAGCGCGTGGTAGCATCCACAAGATGACATAGATATTCGTAAAGAACACACGAATCTGAGAGGTTCAGACCCGTTGACTAATAACCTCTCCCACAACCATAACATGATCAAACCAGAACTCATTGAGTGTTAATCACATAGTGATGTGAACTAGATTGTTGACTCTAATAAACTCTTTGGATGTTGGTCACATGGTGATGTGACCTGTGAGTGTTAATCACATCGTGATGTGAACTACATTATTGACTCTAGTGCAAGTGGGAGACTGTTGGAAATATTCCCTAGAGGCAATAATAAATAGGTTATTATTATATTTCCTTGTTCATGATAATTGTTTATTATCCATGCTAGAATTGTATTGATAGGAAACTCAGATACATGTGTGGATACATAGACAACACCATGTCCCTAGTAAGCCTCTAGTTGACTAGCTCGTTGATCAATAGATGGTTACGATTTCCTGACCATGGACATTGGATGTCATTGATAACGGGATCACATCATCAGGAGAATGATGTGATGGACAAGACCCAATCCTAAGCCTAGCACAAGATCGTGTAGTTCGTTTGCTAAGAGCTTTTCTAATGTCAAGTATCATTTCCTTAGACCATGAGGTTGTGCAACTCCCGGATACCGTAGGAATGCTTTGGGTGTACCAAACATCACAACGTAACTGGGTGGCTATAAAGGTGCACTACAGGTATCTCCGAAAGTGTCTGTTGGGTTGGCACGAATCGAGACTGGGATTTGTCACTCCGTGTAAACGGAGAGGTATCTCTGGGCCCACTCGGTAGGACATCATCATAATGTGCACAATGTGACCAAGGAGTTGATCACGGGATGATGTGTTACGGAACGAGTAAAGAGACTTGCCGGTAACGAGATTGAACAAGGTATCGGGATACCGACGATCGAATCTCGGGCAAGTAACATACCGATTGACAAAGGGAATTGTATACGGGATTGATTGAATGCCCGACATCGTGGTTCATCCGATGAGATCATCGTGGAACATGTGGGAGCCAACATGGGTATCCATATCCCGCTGTTGGTTATTGGCCGGAGAACGTCTCGGTCATGTCTGCATGGTTCCCGAACCCGTAGGGTCTGCACACTTAAGGTTCGATGACGCTAGGGTTATAAAGGAAGTTTGTATGTGGTTACCGAATGTTGTTCGGAGTCCCGGATGAGATCCCGGACGTCACGAGGAGTTCCGGAATGGTCCGGAGGTAAAGGTTTATATATGGGAAGTCCTGTTTTGGTCACCGGAAAAGTTTCGGGTGCTATCGGTAATGTACCGGGACCACCGGCCCCAGAGGGCTGCGTGGGCCAAGTGTGGGAAGGGACCGGCCCCTAGGTGGGCTGGTGCAACTCCCGCAAGAGGCCCAGGGTGCAGGAAGGGGGGAAGGGGGAAACCCTAGGCTCAGATGGGCCTAAGGCCCATCTAGTGGGGCGCCCCCTTTCTCCCCCCTTGGCCGCCACCAAGTCCCATCTAGGGCTGGCCGGACCCCTTGGGGGGGGGAACCCTAGATGGGGGCGCAGCCCCTCCCCCGCCCCTATATATACTTGAGGTTTTGGGGCTGCCATACACAGGAGAACACCTCTCTTTTGGCGCAGCCCTACCCCTCTCCCTCCTCCTCTCCCGCGGTGCTTGGCGAAGCCCTGCAGGATTGCCACGCTCCTCCATCACCACCACGCCGTCGTGCTGCTGCTGGACGGAGTCTTCCCCAACCTCTCCCTCTCTCCTTGCTGGATCAAGGCGTGGGAGACGTCACCGGGCTGCACGTATGTTGAACGCGGAGGCACCGTTCTTCGGTGCTTAGATCGGAATCAACCGCGATCTGAATCGCTACGAGTACGACTCCTTCATCCGCGTTCTTGCAACGCTTCCACATCACGATCTACAATGATATGTAGATGCACTCCCCTTCCCCTCATTGCTAGATTACTCCATAGATTGAGCTTGGTGATGCGTAGAAAATTTTGAATTTCTGCTACGTAACCCAACATCCTCCTCCTCCCTCCTCCTCCTCCCACCTCCTCCTCCTCGTTTCTGTAAATAGAATAGGAAATTTTTCGAATTTTTAGATTTTTTTTAGTAAATGTAGGTCTTTGTTTATATTTTGTTTTAGACATAGGGTCTTTTTTACTAAATGTAGATCTTTTGAATAGAATAGGAAATTTTTAGAAAATTTGAATAAGTAAATTTGAATAGAATAAAATATTAAATTGAAAAAATAGGTAAATGTAGGTCTTTTTAATAGAATAGGAAATTTTTAGAAAATTTGAATAATTAAATTTGAATAGAATAAAATATGAAATTGAAAAAAATAAGTCAATGTAGGTGTTTTGAATAGTATAGGAAATTTTTAGAAAATTTGAATAGAATAAAATATGAAATTGAAAAAAAATAAGTAAATGTATGTCTTTTGAATAAAATAGGAAATTTTTAGTAAATTTGAATAGAATAAAATATGAAATTAAAAAATAAGTAAATGTAGGTCTTTTGAATAGAATAGGAAATTTTTAGAAAAATTTAGTAAGTAAATCTGAATAGAATAAAATATGAAATTGAAAAAAATAAGTAAATGTAGGTCTTTTGAATAGAATAGGGAAATTTTTAGAAAATTTGAATAGATTAAAATATGAAATTGAAAAAATAAGTAAATGTAGGTCTTTTGAATGGAATAGGAAATTTTTAGAAAATTTGAATAGAATAAAATATGAAATTGAAAAAAAAGAGTAAATGTAGGTCTTTTGAACAGAATAGGAATTTTATAGAAAAATTCAATAAGTAAATTCGAATAGAATAAAATATGAAATTGAAAAAATAAGTAAATGTAGGTCTTTTGAATAGAATAGGAAATTTTTAGAAAATTTGAATAAGTAAATTTTTAGTAAATGTAGGTTTTTATTTATATTTTGTTTTAGACATAGGGTTTTCACTAAGTCCTAAGATGAGGATAATAATGTTTTTGTTTATATTTTATTTTTGCATAAATCAAGGAGCCCCTGCATCATCCCCGCCGTCGTCCCCGTCACCGACCACCTCCGACCTTGAGGTGAGACCAGCCAAATCCCCATGTCGATGATGATGTGGATGTTTTGATAGTTGTAGTAGAGTAGTAGCTACATGAGTAGTTGTTATAATTTTCATGGAATATGATGGAGATTTAGACATGTGATATGTAGTGTTCTATAGTACTAGTGCTTGTCCAAGTGGGCTATGTTTGCAGGGAACACCTCACAGTGGCCTATGTTTTGCCGGAGTGTTGATTCATTTTCGTTCCGGCAAATTTCAGGCGCTCGATATGTCCTATTTTAGCAAAGGTCATGCCGGATTTTCCGTGAATTTAAGCATGACTTGTGCTAGAATATGTAGGAAATATCGAGTGCACCGGATTTGCTAGAAAGAGAATTAAACGACATTTTGAGTTGACTTTAGTCTGTCGGGGCTCCATACATGACAGTCAAAAAATTAGTGAGGGAGAGCCTCCACCATATATGAGAGAAGAAGAATGCCGACTGTTGTCGTGGGGGTCGCTTCTCCTTCTTCTCTTTGTGCTAGACCTTTGTTATGCACTAGGGGAAGAAGGAGTTGCAACCATCATCGACGGTCGAAAAATAGGTGAGGGAGTGTCCACCATATATGAGAGAAGAAGAATGCCGACTGTTGTCGTGGGGGTCGCTTCTCCTTCTTCTCCTTGTGCTAGACCTTTGTTATGCACTAGGGGAAGGAGGAGTAGCGACCATCATCGATGGTCGAAAAATCGGTGAGGGAGTGTCCACCATATATGAGAGAGGAAGGAGAATCCTGACAGACCGATAGTCAACCCGTGATGAATAAGAATGATCTAATTTAGTTTTTGTAGTACATATATTTAATTGTACAAGATTAATCTTTGAATTATGAACATAGGAAATGGCGTCGATGTCGTCATCGGATGACGAAAGTCTCCCGGCGGAGTGCGACTGGTGCGGCGACGACCGGGGTCTGTGCGACAGGCCTCACCTGCTAGAAGGTCGGCGCTTCAGCATTAAGCTCCAGGAGACCTTCGATGTTGAAACGGTACGCAATGACGACAAGCGTTTTTTTGTAATTAAGCACGATTTCTGCTTCTTCAACGTGTAATTTTCGTCTTTTTCAATTCGCCTATCTTATCCCATGCCATGCAAGACACTATGTCTTGGAGAGGATGGATTTTGAAGATCATGAAAGTATGGAAACAAAGATAATTCACCTAAGGACCCATCATGGTATGGATTTTGTTGTAAATCTATAAAATTCTGAAAGCGTATCCCATTTTGGTTGCCCGAATTGGGAAGCACTTTCCAAGATGGATGATTTTCATGAGGGTATGCTTGTCACCTTAGATCTTGGTGATCCTGACATGGAGGAAGATAATATGGACATTTGGGTCCTTGCTGATACGCTTCCAATTCTACCGCTATGTGAGTTTCTCAAACATAGTTATTAAGTAATTTATATTGTTTATTTCAAAATAGTTGACAGCTTATTTCCATTGATAGCTTATTTTCATTCTTCAAAGATGTACGGAAGATGGTAGACAGAACCTACTACACCGATGGAGCAGAATTAACTTATCAGGAGAAAGATCATCTTGTTGGGGAACGCAGGATTTCAAAATTTTTACCTATGATCATGCAAGACTATCTATGTGATGCATAGCAATGAGCGGGGAGAGTGTGTCTATGTAACCTTGTAGACCGAAAGCGGAAGCGTTAAGTAACGCGGTTGATGTAGTCGAACGTCTTCGTGATCCAACCGATCAAGTACCGAACGCACGGCACCTCCGCGATCTGCACACGTTAAGCTCGGTGACGTCCCTCGAACTCTAGATCTAGCTGAGGCCGAGGGACAGTTCCGTCGGCATGATGGCGTGGTGACGGTGATGATGAGGTTACCGGCACAGGGCTTCGCCTAAGCACTACGACGATATGACTGAGGTGGAAAACTGTGGAGGGGGGGACCGCACACGGCTAAGACAAATCTTGTGTGTCTATGGGGCCGGGTGCCCCCTCCCCCGTATATAAAGGAGTGGAGGAGGGGGTCGGCCGGCCTCATGGGGTGCACCCCAAGGGGGGAATCCTACTCCTACTAGGAGTAGGTTTCCCCCTTTCCTAGTCCAACTAGGAGGGGAAGGAAAGAGGAAGAGGGAGAGAAGGAAAGGGGCCCCCCAATTCGGATTGGGCTTGGGGGTGTGCGCGCCTCCACCTGGCCGCCTCCTCCTCTCTTCCACACAAGCCCATGAAGGCCCACTAACCCCCTGCGGGGTTCCGGTAACCCCCCGGTACTCCGGAAAATGCCCGAACCTATCCGAAACCTTTCCGGTGTCCAAACATAACCTTCCAATATATCAATCTTTATGTCTCGACCATTTCGAGACTCCTCGTCATGTCCGTGATCACATCCGGGACTCCGAACAACCTTCGGTACATCAAAACACATAAACTCATAATACCGATCATCATCGAACGTTAAGCGTGCGGACCCTACGGATTCGAGAACTATGTAGACATGACCGAGACTCATCTCCGGTCAATAACCAATAGCAGAACCTGGATGCTTATATTGGCTCCCACATATTCTATGAAGATCTTTATCGGTCAAACCACATAACAACGTACGTTGTTCCCTTTGTCATCGGTATGTTACTTGCCCGAGATTCGATCGTCGGTATCATCATACCTAGTTCAATCTTGTTACCGGCAAGTCTCTTTACTCGTTCTGTAATGCATCATCCCGCAACTAACTCATTAGTCACATTGCTTGCAAGGCTTATAGTGATGTGCATTACCGAGAGGGCCCAGAGATACCTCTCCGACAATCGGAGTGACAAATCCTAATGTCGATCTATGCCAACGCAACAGACACCATCGGAGACACCTGTAGAGCATCTTTATAATCAGCCAGTTACGTTGTGACGTTTGATAGCACACTAAGTGTTCCTCAGGTATCTGGGAGTTGCATAATCTCATAGACATAGGAACATGTATAAGTCATGAAGAAAGCAATAGAAATAAACTAAACGATCATAGTGCTAAGCAAACGGATGGGTCTTGTCCATCACATCATTTGTTGGGGAACATAATATTTCAAGAAAAATTCTACGATCACGCAAGATCTATCTAGGAGAAGCATAGCAACGAGCCGGGAGAGTGTGTCCACGTACCCTCGTAGGCCGAAAGCGGAAGCGTTAAGTAGCGCGGTTGATGTAGTCGAACGTCTTTGCGATCCAACCGATCAAGTACCGAATGGACGGCACCTCTGCGATCTTCCCACGTTCAGCTCGGTGACGTCCCTTGAACTCTAGATCCAGCTAAGGCCGAGGGAGAGTTCCATCAGTACGACGGCGTGTTGACGGTGATGATGAAGTTACCGACGCAGGGCTTCGCCTAAGCACTACAACGATATGACCGAGGTGGAATTCTGTGGAGGGGGCACCGCACACGGCTAAACAATCAACTTGTGTGTCTATGGGGTGCCCCCTGACGGTGTCCTGGACTAGGGGGTACTCACCGCGTCATCTCCCTACCAGCTGGATTGGGCCGAGGACCCCCATGGCGGTTCACTATTGGGCCAGTTCGGACAGCCCATGCCGCATACAAGGAGGATTCTACAAGACTTGGCGCCCAACACAAGGACTCCTCTAAACCCTAGGCCTATGGTGCATATATAAATCGAGGCCAGGCTAGTCAATAGACAATCTCATATTCATTACTACTATCTTGTGGTAGATACGTGTACTCTGTACTACACCCATATGAATACAATCAAAAGCAGCATGTAGGGTATTATCTCATCAAGAGAGCCCGAAGCTGGGTAAAACTCCGTGTCCATGTTACCATCACTCCAAGACGCCTAGCTTAGGATCCCTAGTACGAGATACGCCGGATATTGAACCAACAATGATGCTTTCATTGAAAGCCTATTGGGTGTTCGTCGTGGTGCGATGGGATCTTCAACCGACTCTAAATCAGGTGTTATATTTTCCGTTAGATTTATCCAGCATGAGATAATCTTCCTTTAGAATCATTGTTGTTGGCTCGTGCAATTTTCTCATTTGCAGAACTCAAGCATGAGGAATTTTCCTTACGACGGTCGATGGCTGTCCGGATCAGCGGCAAGCTTTACGAAAGTAGTGCTCCTCGCCAGAAACAACACTCATGGGCGTCCGTACTAGCGCAGCGGGCGGCGTCTAAATCTCAGACGGAGCCCTAGAGGCTACGACAGAGCACGGGCAGTAGGCTCTGTCCTATCAAATGTTGATTAAAATAATAGTAGCACTTCACGTGCTGGCCGACGTGGAGATTGAGGACTAATTCCTCACGTTTGTACGTGGAGCATTAGAGCATTAAAGCTAGCTCTTCCGTATTCATGCAGTCCGATCTACTCCCATCAGTACCGCGACCTGCAGTCCAGCGGACGCCTTATTCAATCAGGCGTGGTTTAACTAGATCGGCCTCGTACGCGCCAGCTCCAGCGTACCGATGGGATCTTCAGTCAGATTAAGACCAGTTCAGACTCAGAAAAGAAAACATAGTCCCAGCGGCGGCGGCTTAGGCAAGGAGACCGCGTAGACTGTAACGCCCATCATGAGCGCTACAGGTGGGCTGATCGACATGGATTTTGTCCGGCGGCAGAGTACATGGAAGATTTCATGCATCCTTCCTTTGCTTTGTTATTTACCATATTTAATTATATCCTTAAAGGAAGGCTACAACTTTGGCTTGATCATGCGTGTACTTTCCACGTATAGCCCGTACATTACTTTCTACTCAATTAATGTGTACTAATTGTTTAGTCCATCAGCTAAAAAAAGGGGTGAAGGGCCGATCTGACTTGCGGCCACCCCCCACGTGAGGTTGGGAATTGGGAGTGGTACTGTTCGTGAGCGTCCAAAGCAGTTAAGTTGTACATGCTAGCTTAGGTGCAGATTTCGAGGTCCGCTTGATCTCCATGCAAACACAGTACCGGTCGTTCCCCTTGGATTTCAACGGCCTCGCGCTACCTACGGAATATCAGGTTGTATTTTTTCTGAATTACATGTATTGTATATGTTCTCACACAGGATATATTTGGCCGGTTTGCATGACTTTTCCATGCAGATTTTCTGCGGCCGGTTATAATTCGGTCCGCTGTCAAGAGACTGATGCGACGGCCCGGTCGGTTTCAGTCCGGCCAGTTTTGGCGCAGTCCTGCTTCATCCGAAGTTCTATGAATACTGCATTCGTGACTCAGTCTACCATGCAAATTGGAACAACTTCATGGCCGCATCACGTTGTCATCATCGTCATCGCCTAGTGGACCTTTGACACACGTTGACGCCTCCACTCCGCGGGGCCGACCTCGGCACCCAGGACATATTTATTTAATTATTTACTTCACTTAAGTTAATTAAGTAGAAAACCTTTTTTATTTAAAAAGGTATATTACTATTATCATTACTTGTTATTAGTTTTGTCTGGCACTATTTTATGTGCACAGGTGAACCAACTTGGGCTGGTCTGCATCACCATCTCGGCGAACTGACGAAAGTTAACTATGGTCATGCTATGACGCCACCTCGGCAAGCCAACGTCGTCATTCCAATTGGCGTATATTGGCTCGCGTGATCATCTTGCTGGTCAAATTTCCATAGTGGCATGTTCGGTCGCCTCGGGGACTTCGGCCTCGCCGAGAGAGCTCTACCTCCTCGGGTCTTCGGCACACGGGCCACATTTCTTTTATTACTCACTTTGCATATGTTATTTATTATGCTACGATTTTTTATTATTACTATTATCCCCGGCTCGCACTATTTTCTGTGCACAGGTAAATGATCCGGGTTGGGTAGCGCTGTCACCTCGGCGTACCGACGTACCACGCCACCTCAGCTAAACCAGGTGCTTCGTCATCACCTCATTAGCCCACGCCAGGGACTTTGGCATCATACTGCCGGCCTGCTCCGTCGCCCCGGTTGGACTGGGGGTTCCACCTCGCCACATTAGCTGCGCTATGTCACCACTTCGGAGTGCCGAGCTCCCCGCTCGGCCACCTCGGGACCGGCTTGGGGGCTGGGACTTCGTCCCGCCGCAAGCTCGGCACACGTCATGACCACCGAGCACATTAATCAGCTAAGTCGCTTTCATGCTCAAAAACTTTCGGTTTTAAATTTTGTTCGGTTTGACCAAGCATTATACTTTTTTGGCAAAAAATTGCTTATAAAAAACTTCCTTGTCAAAACTTTGTTTGTGACACACAAATTCAAATACCCCGTTTACTTGGGGGCTTTCTTTATGAAGTTTTTTCCTCTTGCATATGATTATAGTTGTATGGCTTTGTTCCTTGTTTGTGTATTACGCCACAATATGCACCATGTTGACTTAAGTGTTCCGCAAGCTGGGTTGCCTCGCTCCTGTGTTTACCCCTACGTTCCTGATTGTTCGGCTAGGGAGTAAAGGGAGCACCTTTGCGATTGTCACGATCGGGTCATCCGAGCTCGGACCTCAGACTGGGTGAAGCCGAAAGCTAGCGCTCTTATTGTTTTCAATTATGGTCGGCACACAACGGAACTCATGAGTACAAAAAATCTATTGCACAAGTCTCATAGTAACAATGAGCAACCGAAGAAAGGTATCGGTGGAGGTACTATTTTCTTCGAACATGCTTCTTACACTTCGTCAGTAATAAAGCATAAGTTCCCTGAGCGCGCTTTGTCTGTTATAGCCTTATGGCCTGATTGCCTGGTTATCGGAAACACCGTCGATATTCTTGATAGGTGGAGTACATAACACTTTTCGGTCCTTGACCGAAGAGGGAGAAGCCGACGGTCGGTTAAGACGCGTTTAAAGTTCGGGTGAACACAGATATGATATAAGTACTTCCGTACATACAATCATTATACATAAAATTATTTCAAGTTTTTACTAAATTGTTGGGTTTTCCAAGCCTATGGCACTTTTAAACTATTTGTGTGTTTCCCGCATAAGTCTCGCGGTGCAACGCCGGACACCTTTAGAGATTCGGCGAAAACATTCTGGATATTGCTATATATGCATCGGTTTCGAATTGTGTCTTCGGTCAATAGTTGGGTTTCCCGGCTCCTGTGCTTGCCTCCTATGTTCCGCTTTGTTCGGCTAGGTGTGCAAAGGGAGAACCACTGCGATTGTGCTTCCAGCTCGCATGGTCAAGCACCTCAGTGGAGAAAGCCGAAAACTGACTGTCACAATAAGCGTAAACTGGTCAGCGATCCGACGACTATGTTAAATGACGGGCCATTCATAACATTGGCCGAAATGTTTACGGCTTGATCTCGGCTGTCGCCGAACACTAGCCGGGGGCTCGTAGCTAGCTTCCCCAGTTTAAAGCTCCTACGACTAAGTGAAAGTTATAAAGCCCGCATATCTGATTACCTCGTTTCCACTAACACAACCGCCTTCGGGCACCGAGACGTCGGCTAAGGGTTGTTTTGTTATTGCGAAAACACCCTGCGTAGCATCTACAATGGGGCGGAAGCTGACGATGGGCCACTTTCAACTGGTAAACGGTCGCAACGGAGTCAAAATAAACATATCATCGGTGTTTGTATTTAATATACAAAGGCTGCCTTCCATAATCATCGTTATAAAGCCATACATATGCATCAAATTGACTTAAGATTTTGGCCAAGCTGGGTTGCCTGGCTCCTGTGCTTACCCCTACGTTCCCGATTGTTCGGCTAGGCGGTAAAGGGAGCACCTCCGTGATTGTTACTACTGGGTCATCCGAGTTAGTACCTCAGACTGGGTGAAGCCAAAAGCTAGCAATCTTAAATGATCACATTGGTCGGCAATGACGGAAGTAAAAATTTTGGTTCATTAATACCATAGAGTGCGGGAACTTTCGCCGAACTAAATTCTCAATATTTTCGTCCCACATTGATCGGAGGTGAGTTTTCATGATCATGATAAGCATGACGACCCAAAGAAAGGAACCAATAGCGGGACTATTTTCTTTGGAAGATGTTTCTTACGTTGAAACTTAATATAACATATCTCTCCGTGTACCTTTGTTTATAAAACTGTATGACCGGATTGCCTTGTTTGCTGTAAAACTTTTCCCTTATAAAGGCTTTATAAAATAGGACAAACACTCCTCAGCTACTGGCCGAGGAGGTTGAAGCCGATGGTCGGTCAACAAAATTTTGTACAATGCGGATTTGAGCATTAATGATGAAAAGTACTTGGATACATAGAATCATTACACATAAAAATTGCGAGTAAAATCCATTTACTGCAATCCATCTTTTAAATCCCTTGGGGCCTAACTTGGCGAGCTCGGATTTCGACCAGCTCTAAACTCTTTTAAGAGATCTTTATTCTCTTTCCGAGAAGTTTGTGTTAAACCCAACAAAATTTTCTGTCAAACGGATATCAATCCTTAATTCAGCCACCCGTGCCCACATTAAGGCCGGGGGCTACTGGGATTTGCGCTCATTATTTACAAATATTAAAGGGGCACATCGATCCCCTAATCTGGTGTTGCCACCCGACCAGTGTCTCGGGGGCTACTGCGTTGCCTATTCAATGAAGAAAATTCAAAGTGCTCAGTGTTCGGCATAACCGAACTATGGACAAGCGCGTCTCCGAACGACAATAAGTACCATATGGGACTTATCCGGCATCAAGCTGATATATCACGGAGACTTCTCACGACCCTCTCTCATGGGCCCGTCCGCCGATCACTATTACCTCTAATATATTACACTTCGTTTCTATTCCTATGTATGCTGCCGAGCTAGGAGTTGATCCTCAGGCCGATTTCACGACCTGGGTCTCAGGGGCTACCAGGATCAGCAGTTTTATGTTTTCCTTGTGGTGCATCTCGGATTTTAGGCCGATAGACACCTTGAGGGCTACTGGCAATACATCTCGTCAGCAAATAAATTTATACGCATCAGAAATAAAATCCGTAAACAATCAGCCCATGACCGAGGCGCTGAGCCACCTCAGAAGCAGTTCGGCATATAGCTCGGATACGGTCCGGTGCTGGAGGTCGGATGCAGTTCGGCGTTGGAGCTCGGCTATAACAATACTCTTCGGATACAGCCCGGTGTTGGAGCTCGGATACATTTCGGCGTTGGAGCTCGGAAGCGGTCCGGCGTTGGTGCTTGGCTGCAAAAGATACCTCGAATGCGGTCTGGCGTTGGAGCTCGGATGTAAGAGGACACTGCCGCCCGGGACAACTTCAAACCCGTGGTGTGGCGTAAAAATAACAGGGCATTGATAAAGACTGGAAACTTAAAGGGACTCCTCGGATACCTGATGTTTAAACTCTTCGGATGCACTTCGGCGATCCTCAAGATCGAAGATGAGAAGATTTGTTGAACCAGTTTTCAAGACCGACGACCGAAGATGAAGAACAGTTCGGAAGAATCGAGGAGCGTCCCCAACTTGAAGACCAGTTCAGGGGGCTACTGACGGTGTCCTGGACTAGGGGGTATTCACCACGTCGTCTCCCGACCAGCTAGATCGGGCCGAGGACCCCCATGGCGGTTCACTATTGGGCCAGTTCGGACAGCCCATGCCGCATACAAGGAGGATTCTACAAGACTTGGCGCCCAAGACAAGGACTCCTCTAAACCCTAGGCCTACGATGCATATATAAACCGAGGCCAGGCTAGTCAATAGACAATCTCATATTCATTACTACTATCTCGTGGTAGATACCTGTACTCTGTAGTACACCCATATGAATAGTTCAAAAGCAGCATGTAGGGTATTATCTCATCAAGAGAGCCCGAAGCTGGGTAAAACCCCGTGTCCATGTTACCATCGCTCCAAGAAGCCTAGCTTAGGACCCCTACTATGAGATACGCCGGATATTGAACCGACACCCCCTCCCCCGTATATAAAGGAGTGGAGGAGGGGGCCGGCCGGCCTCATGGGGCGAGCCCCAAGGGGGGGAATCCTACTCCTACTAGGAGTAGGTTCCCCCCTTTCCTAGTCCTACTAGGAGGGGGAAGGAAGGGGAAGAGGAGAGGAAGGAAAGGGGGCCCAGCCCCCTTCCCAATTCGGATTGGGCTTGGGGAGCGCACCCCTCCTCTTGGCCTTCTCCTTTCTCTTCCACTAAAGCCCATGTAGGCCCATTAAGCCCTCGGGGGTTCCCGTAACCTCCCGGTACTCCGGAAAAATGCCAGATCCTTTCCAAAACCTTTCCGGTGCCCAAACTGTTGGGGAACATAGTAATTTCAAAAAAATTCCTACGCACACGCAAGATCATGGTGATGCATAGCAACGAGAGGGGAGAGTGTTGTCCACGTACCCTCGTAGACCGACAGCGGAAGCGTTATCACAACGCGGTTGATGTAGTCGTACGTCTTCACGATCCGACCGATCAAGTACCGAACGTACGGCACCTCCGAGTTCTACACACGATCAACTCGATGACGTCCCTCGAACTCCGATCCAGCCGAGTGTTGAGGGAGAGTTTCGTCAGCACGACGGCATGGTGACGATGATGATGTTCCACCGACGCAGGGCTTCGCCTAAGCTCCGCAACGGTATTATCGAGGTGTAATATGGTGGAGGGGGGCACCGCACACGGCTAAGAGATCTCAAGGATCAATTGTTGTGTCTCTGGGGTGCCCCCTGCCCCCGTATATAAAGGAGCAAGGGGGAGGCAGCCGGCCAAGGGGAGAGGCGCGCCATAGGGGGGAGTCCTACTCCCACCGGGAGTAGGACTCCTCCTTTCCTTGTGGGAGTAGGAGAAGGGAAGGGGGAAGGAGAAAGAAGGAAGGGTGCGCCCCCCTTCCCTAGTCCAATTCGGACCAGACCATGGGGAGGGGTGCGGCCACCTTTTGAGGCCTTTCTCTCCTTTCCCGTATGGCCCATTAAGGCCCAATACGAATTCCCGTAACTCTCCGGTACTCCGAAAAATACCCGAATCACTCGGAACCTTTCCGAAGTCCGAATATAGTCGTCCAATATATCGATTTTTACGTCTCGACCATTTCGAGACTCCTCGTCATATCCCCGATCTCATCCGGGACTCCGAACTCCTTCGGTACATCAAAACTCAATAAAACTGTCATCGTAACGTTAAGCGTGCGGACCCTACGGGTTCGAGAACTATGTAGACATGACCGAGACACGTCTCCGGTCAATAACCAATAGCGGGACCTGGATGCCCATATTGGCTCCCACATATTCTACGAAGATCTTTATCGGTCAGACCGCATAACAACATACGTTGTTCCCTTTGTCACCGGTATGTTACTTGCCCGAGATTTGATCGTCGGTATCTCGATACCTAGTTCAATCTCGTTACCGGCAAGTCTCTTTACTCGTTCCGTAACACATCATCCCGCAACTAACTCATTAGTCACAATGCTTGCAAGGCTTATAGTGATGTGCATTACCGAGTGGGCCCAGAGATACCTCTCCGACAATTGGAGTGACAAATCCTAATCTCGAAATACGCCAACCCAACAAGTACCTTTGGAGACACCTGTAGAGCACCTTTATAATCACCCATTTACGTTGTGACGTTTGGTAGCACACAAAGTGTTCCTCCGGTAAACGGGAGTTGCATAATCTCATAGTCATAGGAACATGTATAAGTCATGAAGAAAGCAATAGCAACATACTAAACGATCGAGTGCTAAGCTAACGGAATGGGTCAAGTCAATCACGTCATTCTCCTAATGAGGTGATCTCGTTAATCAAATGACAACTTATGTCTATGGCTAGGAAACATAACCATCTTTGATTAACGAGCTAGTCAAGTAGAGGCATACTAGTGACACTCTGTTTGTCTATATATTCACACATGTATTATGTTTCCGGTTAATACAATTCTAGCATGAATAATAAACATTTATCATGATACAAGGAAATAAATAATACTTTATTATTGCCTCTAGGGCATATTTCCTTCAGTCTCCCACTTGCACTAGAGTCAATAATCTAGATTACACAGTAATGATTCTTACACCCATGGAGCCTTGGTGCTGATCATGTTTTGCTCGTGGAAGAGGCTTAGTCAACGGGTCTGCAACATTCAGATCCGTATGTATCTTGCAAATTTCTATGTCTCCCACCTAGACTAAATCCCGGATGGAATTGAAGCGTCTTTTGATGTGCTTGGTTCTCTTGTGAAATCTGGATTCCTTTGCCAAGGCAATTGCACCAGTATTGTCACAAAAGATTTTCATAGGACCCGATGCACTAGGTATGACACCTAGATCGGATATGAACTCCTTCATCCAGACTCCTTCATTTGCTGCTTCCGAAGCAGCTATGTACTCCGCTTCACATGTAGATCCCGCCACGACGCTTTGTTTAGAACTGCACCAACTGACAGGTCCACCGTTCAATGTAAATACGTATCCGGTTTGCGATTTAGAATCGTCCGGATCAGTGTCAAAGCTTGCATCAACGTAACCATTTACGATGAGCTCTTTGTCACCTCCATATACGAGAAACATATCCTTAGTCCTTTTCAGGTATTTCAGGATGTTCTTGACCGCTGTCCAGTGATCCACTCCTGGATTACTTTGGTACCTTCCTGCTAGACTTATAGCAAGGCATACATCAGGTCTGGTACACAGCATTGCATACATGATAGAGCCTATGGCTGAAGCATAGGGGACATCTTTCATCTTCTCTCTATCTTCTGCAGTGGTCGGGCATTGAGTCTTACTCAACTTCACACCTTGCAACACAGGCAAGAATCCTTTCTTTGCTTGATCCATTTTGAACTTCTTCAAAACTTTGTCAAGGTATGTGCTTTGTGAAAGTCCAATTAAGCGTCTTGATCTATCTCTATAGATCTTGATGCCCAATATATACGCAGCTTCACCGAGGTCTTTCATTGAAAAACTCTTATTCAAGTATCCCTTTATGCTATCCAGAAATTCTATATCATTTCCAATCAGTAATATGTCATCCACATATAATATCAGAAATGCTACAGAGCTCCCACTCACTTTCTTGTAAATACAGGCTTCTCCAAAAGTCTGTATAAAACCAAATGCTTTGATCACACTATCAAAGCGTTTATTCCAACTCCGAGAGGCTTGCACCAGTCCATAAATGGATCGCTGGAGCTTGCACACTTTGTTAGCTCCCTTTGGATCGACAAAACCTTCTGGTTGCATCATATACAACTCTTCTTCCAGAAATCCATTCAGGAATGCAGTTTTGACATCCATTTGCCAAATTTCATAATCATAAAATGCGGCAATTGCTAACATGATTCGGACAGACTTAAGCATCGCTACGGGTGAGAAGGTCTCATCGTAGTCAATCCCTTGAACTTGTCGAAAACCTTTCGCAACAAGTCGAGCTTTATAGACAGTAACATTACCATCAGCGTCAGTCTTCTTCTTGAAGATCCATTTATTTTCAATGGCTTGCCGATCATTGGGCAAGTCAACCAAAGTCCATACTTTGTTCTCATACATGGATCCCATCTCAGATTTCATGGCCTCAAGCCATTTTGCGGAATCTGGGCTCACCATCGCTTCTTCATAGTTCGTAGGTTCGTCATGGTCTAGTAACATAACTTCCAGAACAGGATTACCGTACCACTCTGGTGCGGATCTTACTCTGGTTGATCTACGAGGTTCAGTAATAACTTGATCTGAAGTTTCATGATCATCATCATTAACTTCCTCACTAATTGGTGTAGGTGTCTCAGAAACTGGTTTCTGTGATGAACTACTTTCCAATAAGGGAGCAGGTATAGTTACCTCATCAAGTTCTACTTTCCTCCCACTCACTTCTTTCGAGAGAAACTCCTTCTCTAGAAAATTTCCGAATTTAGCAACAAAAGTTTTGCCTTCGGATCTGTGATAGAAGGTATACCCAACAGTCTCCTTTGGGTATCCTATGAAGACACATTTCTCCGATTTGGGTTCGAGCTTATCAGGTTGAAGTTTCTTCACATAAGCATCGCAGCCCCAAACTTTAAGAAACGACAACTTTGGTTTCTTGCCAAACCACAGTTCATAAGGCGTCGTCTCAACGGATTTTGATGGTGCCCTATTTAACGTGAATGCAGCCGTCTCTAAAGCATAACCCCAAAACGATAGCGGTAAATCAGTAAGAGACATCATAGATCGCACCATATCTAGTAAAGTGCGATTACGACGTTCGGACACACCATTACGCTGTGGTGTTCCGGGTGGCGTGAGTTGCGAAACTATTCCGCATTGTTTCAAATGTAGACCAAACTCGTAACTCAAATATTCTCCTCCACGATCTGATCGTAGAAACTTTATTTTCTTGTTACGATGATTTTCAACTTCACTCTGAAATTCTTTGAACTTTTCAAATGTTTCAGACTTATGTTTCATTAAGTAGATATACCCATATCTGCTTAAATCATCTGTGAAGGTGAGAAAATAACGATATCCGCCACGAGCCTCAACATTCATTGGACCATATACATCTGTATGTATGATTTCCAACAAATCTGTTGCTCTCTCCATAGTTCCGGAGAACGGTGTTTTAGTCATCTTGCCCATGAGGCACGGTTCGCAAGTACCAAGTGATTCATAATCAAGTGGTTCCAAAAGTCCATCAGTATGGAGTTTCTTCATGCGCTTTACACCGATATGACCTAAACGGCAGTGCCACAAATAAGTTGCACTATCATTATCAACTCTGCATCTTTTGGTTTCAATATTATGAATATGTGTATCACTACTATCGAGATTCAACAAAAATAGACCACTCTTCAAGGGTGCATGACCATAAAAGATATTACTCATATAAATAGAACAACCATTATTCTCTGATTTAAATGAATAACCGTCTCGCATCAAACAAGATCCAGATATAATGTTCATGCTCAACGCTGGCACCAAATAACAATTATTTAGGTCTAAAACTAATCCCGAAGGTAGATGTAGAGGTAGCGTGCCGACCACGATCACATCGACTTTGGAACCATTTCCCACGCGCATCGTCACCTCGTCCTTAGCCAATCTTCGCTTAATCAGTAGCCCCTATTTCGAGCTGCAAATATTGGCAACAGAACCAGTATCAAATACCCAGGTGCTACTGCGAGCATTAGTAAGGTACACATCAATAACATGTATATCACATATACCTTTGTTCACCTTGCCATCCTTCTTATCCGCCAAATACTTTGGGCAGTTCCGCTTCCAGTGACCAGTTTGCTTGCAGTAGAAGCACTAAGTTTTAGGCTTAGGTCCAGACTTGGGTTTCTTCTCCTGAGCAGCAACTTGTTTGCTGTTCTTCTTGAAGTTCCCTTTCTTCTTCCCTTTACCCTTTTTCTTGAAACTGGTGGTCTTATTGACCATCAACACTTGATGCTCCTTTTTGATTTCTACCTCCGCAGCCTTTAGCATTGCGAAGAGCTCGGGAATTGTCTTACTCATCCCTTGCATATTATAGTTCATCACGAAGCTCTTGTAGCTTGGTGGCAGCGATTGAAGAATTCTGTCAATAACGCTATCATCCGGAAGATTAACTCCCAGTTGAATCAAGTGATTGTTATACCCAGACATTTTGAGTATATGCTCACTGACAGAACTATTCTCTTCCATCTTGCAGCTGAAGAACTTATTGGAGACTTCATATCTCTCAATTCGGGCATTTGCTTGAAATATTAACTTCAACTCCTGGAACATCTCATATGCTCCATGACGTTCAAAACGTCGTTGAAGACCCGGTTCTAAGCCGTAAAGCATGGCACACTGAACTATCGAGTACTCATCAGCTTTGCTCTGCCAGACGTTCATAACATCTGGTGTTGCTCCTGCAGCAGTCCTGGCACCCAGCGGTGCTTCCAGGACGTAATTCTTCTGTGCAGCAATGAGGATAATCCTCAAGTTACGGACCCAGTCCGTGTAATTGCTACCATCATCTTTCAACTTTGCTTTCTCAAGAAACGCATTAAAATTCAACGGAACAACAGCACGGGCCATCTATCTACAATTAACATAGACAAGCAAAATACTATCAGGTACTAAGTTCATGATAAATTCAAGTTCAATTAATCATATTACTTAAGAACTCCCACTTAGATAGACATCCCTCTAATCCTCTAAGTGATCACGTGATCCATATCAACTAAACCATGTCCGATCATCACGTGAGATGGAGTAGTTTCAATGGTGAACATCACTATGTTGATCATATCTACTATATGATTCACGCTCGACCTTTCGGTCTCCGTGTTCCGAGGCCATATCTGTTATATGCTAGGCTCGTCAAGTTTAACCTGAGTATTCCGCGTGTGCAACTGTTTTGCACCCGTTGTATTTGAACGTAGAGCCTATCACACCCGATCATCACGTGGTGTCTCAGCACGAAGAACTTTCACAACAGTGCATACTCAGGGAGAACACTTATACTTTGATAATTTAGTGAAGGATCATCTTATAATGCTACCGTCAAACAAAGCAAGATAAGATGCATAAAGGATTAACATCACATGCAATCAATATAAGTGATATGATATGGCCATCATCATCTTGTGCTTGTGATCTCCATCTCCGAAGCACCGTGCTTGTGATCTCCATCTCCGAAGCACCGTCATGATCACCATCGTCACCGGCGCGACACCTTGATCTCCATCGTAGCATCGCTGTCGTCTCGCCAACTTATTGCTTTTACGACTATCGCTACCGCTTAGTGATAAAGTAAAACTATTACATGGCGATTGCATCTCATACAATAAAGCGACAACCATATGGCTCCTGCCAGTTGCCAATAACTCGGTTACAAAACATGATCATCTCATACAACACATTATATCACATCATGTCTTGACCATATCACATCACAACATGCCCTGCAAAAACAAGTTAGACGTCCTCTACTTTGTTGTTGCATGTTTTACGTGGCTGCTACGGGCTTAGCAAGAACCGTTCTTACCTACGCATCAAAACCACAACGATAGTTTGTCAAGTTGGTGTTGTTTTAACCTTCGCAAGGACCGGGCGTAGCCACACTCGGTTCAACTAAAGTGAGAGAGACAGACACCCGCCGGTCACCTTTAAGCAACGAGTGCTCGCAACGGTGAAACCAGTCTCGCGTAAGCGTATGCGTAATGTCGGTCCGGGCCGCTTCATCTCACAATACCGCTGAACCAAAGTATGACATACTGGTAAGCAGTATGACTTATATCGCCCACAACTCACTTGTGTTCTACTCGTGCATAGCATCAACGCATAAAACAGGCTCGGATGCCACTGTTGGGGAACGTAGTAATTTCAAAAAAAATTCTACGCACACGCAAGATCATGGTGATGCATAGCAACGAGAGGGGAGAGTGTTGTCCATGTACCCTCGTAGACCGACAGCGGAAGCGTTATCACAACGCGGTTGATGTAGTCATACGTCTTCACGATCCGACCGATCAAGTACCGAACGTACGGCACCTCCGAGTTCTACACACGTTCAGCTTGATGAAGTCCCTCGAACTCCGATCCAGCCGAATGTTGAGGGAGAGTTTCGTCAGCACGACGGCGTGCTGACGATGATGATGTTCCACCGACGCAGGGCTTCGCCTAAGCTCCGCAACGGTATTATCGAGGTGTAATATGGTGGAGGGGGCACCGCACACGGCTAAGAGATCTCAAGGATCAATTGTTGTGTCTCTGGGGTGCCCCCCTGCCCCCGTATATAAAGGAGCAAGGGGGAGGCAGCCGGCCAAGGGGAGAGGCGCGCCATAGGGGGGAGTCCTACTCCCACCGGGAGTAGGACTCCTCCTTTCCTTGTGGAAGTAGGAGAAGGGAAGGGGGAAGGAGAAAGAAGGAAGGGTGCGCCCCCCTTCCCTAGTCCAATTCGGACCATACCATGGGGAGGGGTGCGGCCACCTTTTGAGGCCTTTCTCTCCCTTCCCGTATGGCCCATTAAGGCCCAATACGAATTCCCGTAACTCTCCGGTACTCCGAAAAATACCCGAATCACTCGGAACCTTTCCGAAGTCCGAATATAGTCGTCCAATATATCGATTTTTCCGTCTCGACCATTTCGAGACTCCTCGTCATATCCCCGATCTCATCCGGGAATCTGAACTCCTTCGGTACATCAAAACTAAATAAAACTGTCATCGTAACGTTAAGCGTGCGGACCCTACGGGTTCGAGAACTATGTAGACATGACCGAGACACGTCCCCGGTCAATAACCAATAGCGGGACCTGGATGCCCATATTGGCTCCCAGATATTCTACGAAGATCTTTATCGGTCAGACCGCATAACAACATACGTTGTTCCCTTTGTCACCGGTATGTTACTTGCCCGAGATTTGATCGTCGGTATCTCGATACCTAGTTCAATCTCGTTACCGGCAAGTCTCTTTACTCGTTCCGTAACACATCATCCCGCAACTAACTCATTAGTCACAATGCTTGCAAGGCTTATAGTGATGTGCATTACCGAGTGGGCACAGAGATACCTCTCCGACAATTGGAGTGACAAATCCTAATCTCGAAATACGCCAACCCAACAAGTACCTTTGGAGACACCTGTAGAGCACCTTTATAATCACCCATTTACGTTGTGACGTTTGGTAGCACACAAAGTGTTCCTCCGGTAAACGGGAGTTGCATAATCTCATAGTCATAGGAACATGTATAAGTCATGAAGAAAGCAATAGCAACATACTAAACGATCGAGTGCTAAGCTAACGGAATGGGTCAAGTCAATCACGTCATTCTCCTAATGAGGTGATCTCGTTAATCAAATGACAACTTATGTCAATGGCTAGGAAACATAACCATCGTTGATTAACGAGCTAGTCAAGTAGAGGCATACTAGTGACACTCTGTTTGTCTATATATTCACACATGTATTATGTTTCCGGTTAATACAATTTTACATTGAATAATAAACATTTATGATGATACAAGGAAATAAATAATACTTTATTATTGCCTCTAGGGCATATTTCCTTCACAAACATAACCTTCCAATATATCAATCTTAATGTCTCGAGCATTTAGAGACTCCTCGTCATGTCCATGATCACATCCGGGACTCCGAACTATCTTCGGTACATCAAAACACATAAACTCATAATACCGATTGTCATCGAATGTTAAGCATGCGGACCCTACGGGTTCGAGAACTATGTAGACATGACCGAGACTCATCTCTGATCAATCACCAATAGCGGAACCTGGATATGCTCATATTGGCTCCCACATATTCTACGAAGATCTTTATCGGTCAAACCGCATGTGGCACCCCGGCTCAGAGCAACCGGTTTACCTTGCATTGCCAGCCCAGAGATCGAGTCTTCTGGCAATACACAACAACATGGTACAGAAACAACTGCTTTATTGATGCTAGCGGATTACATAGGTCAGATATTAAATCGAGATACGAGGCCAAGCGGCACACCCGGTGCTGTTGGACAGTATGTACATTATTTAATGAACATGACGGGGCCTCGATCACACGAACTACGCGGCAGTGGAAGAACGACAAAGTGGAACTCCATAGCACAGGGACACCGACGTGGACACGGCCTAGACACGAGATGCGCTCCGATGCGAGCCGACTTGCCTGAAAGCTGGCATAACACGCCGGGTCAGTACATTGAATGTACTTGCAAGCTCACAACTAATATAAGCACGATGACAGACAATATCATGGTAATTAATCAGATTAATTCAATGCAAGAAATACTACAGATGCATTGCAAACAATACGTGCTCCGAGTCTCACGGACTCACTTACCAGACGGTTACCACGTAACCAAACGGTGACCGTACCAGGGTCACACCTGAAACCAATCACTCATGAACACCTCAAGAGTTCATGATTCACCACGAACCAATGCATCACAACAATCACTTAGTTTGCAAGATTTATTATAAAAGTTGATCCATGGTTTGACTTACTCACGAGTTATGCCCATAACCGAGGACGCGGCTATCGATAGATTAAATACACTCTGCAGAGGTAGCGCACTTTACCCACACTACGGAACACCTGGCCTCGCATTCCCATTCGGGTAGACCAAAGCATTCCGACGAAACCCTCCCTTTGTCATGCACTCTCCCTGGCCACTCCGACCAACTCCCTCTCAGGGCTAGGTCTTGGGTGGCCCCGTGTCTACCAAAGACACCAACGGCCACCGTCGTGGCAAAACGGTCCCAAACGGGGACAAGGTACCATAAAACAAAAACGAGCACACAAGGTTATGCCTGCCTACCGGGCCAGGGTATGCACGCCCATAACCTTCCCTCGCGGGAGGCACCGGTGAGAGCCACAACAAAGGACCGAATCAAGACTTTCCCACAAGGTAAATGTGGTCGCACTGAATTAAAAACCCGATTCAGTGGCACCATGATGTGATCAACATCATATTCAAGTTGAACTTAATCAAGTTTAGCTTTGATAAAAACTTTTTATCGCAAACATGATATAATGCAATAATCATGCAACTACTCGACATGCAAAGCAAACAACTCATAGTCATGGATCAAACTTAACAACATAAATATCTTGCAATACTCACATCAAAACTTCTCTGGTTCTAACTCATTTTTATTATCCAGCAATATTTTTATTAGTTCATCATTTAATTGAAAATGTCACTTAATAAAATAACTATCATTAATTTCCATAGCAATATGTCTAGTGCAAAATCCTACTGTACTTAGCCAAACAAGTTCATGCATTCAACCAGTAACTAAAACAAGCATATCAAGCATGATAAAGTAACTAGCAGTTAAACAAATTTATTTATCAAATTTTAAATGCAAATAAGAACTCATATTCAAGTAGAAAATCACAGATATTGAAATAACACCATCCAAATGCTGGTGTGGCTTGCCTTAGTGTAGAGGAGGATCACACCCCTCTTCATTTGCTTCAAGACAAGCTTCTCCTTCTGAAAAGAATTTAAAACCACAAAAATAATTTTCAAAACACATTCTGAAAATCACCAGAAATTCTATAAAGCAAGGAAAAATCCACCCTTTGGTGTGCTGCTAGAGCTTTCTGAAACAAAGAAATGCAAAAAGAATCAAATCATTTGGACTTATAGTTTAGAAATGGTGGCTGGTCAAAGTTTAGTCAAATTTCTGAATAATATTTGAATTAAACAGAAATCCTGGGGGGGGGGGGTGACGTCGAAGGCGTAAACGGGAAAGGCGCGTCCACTCGTACCGCTTCGGGCGTGAGTGGTGAGACCGACAGGTGGGTCCCGCGTGTCAGGAGAGAGAGGGGAAGCGCGAGATCAGAGAGAGGCGTGGCTTTGCCGGAGCTTACGCCGGCGACGAGGGGGTTTGGGGCTAGGCTAGAGGGATAGGATTGAAGCGGGACTCGTGGCGCACCTGCCCGTACCCGTGGCTTGGCGTGGGGTGGACGGAGCTGCTCGCGGTTGAGCTCGCAAGCTATGGTGGCGGACGGGTTTTGCCGGAGAGGTTGAAGACGATGACTAGGGGCGGCTCCGAGGGCTCAACCGCGTCCAGGCAGCACCCACAGACCCCCAATGCCCCGCCCAAGCAGTTGCTTGAGCTCGAGAGGCACCGGAGAGCGGCGACTAGACTACGGGGGTCGCCAGAGTCCTCTGGTCGGGGTGACGGCCAGAGGCCTACCCGACTGAGCTGGGGTCGTTCTACGTGTTTGTGGAGGTGGTGTGGAGTGGTGCTTGGCTAGGATTCGAGGCGGGGTCGCTATATATAGCCGGGGCGAGGGGGGAACGTGTCACCGCCGGAGCTCTCTGGACACGCGGCGAACGGCGACGAGAATCTCCAAAGCGAGGGGAAAACACTCAGTGTCAACGCTGGAGCTTGCCCACGCCCGCGGACGAGCACAGGAGGCGGTGGAGGAAGTGGACAAGCGCACGCGCGCACTGTGGCATTTTGGCCACGACGCGCCCGTGCTTGCTGCGGCGGCTCCGGCGTCGGAGAGCGCTAGGGAGCAGTCAAGGGTGATGGGTCGGGGTCAGTGGCTTGGCACGGGAGGCGTCGGCGAGCGCTAGAACGAGCACGCGCGAAACAGAGGGGAAAACGCCAGCGAGAGCGCGTCGAGACACTGCCAGGCGTCGTGTCCTCGCATGGTCACCAAGCTGGCATGGTCAAGACGACGCCCAGGCACGGTTAAACCTTGTCTACGCGTTCGTCCGTGCAGTGTTTAGTCTAGGAGTGGTGATAGCTCATGCTTAGGCCGACCAGATTTGACTAAACCAAGCTGGCAAGTTTCTGACCAGAAATTTGGTCGCCAAGTTTGGCCACCTTCTAGAAGGCCATTAGGGCTGATCTCCTGGGGTTTAGGTTTTCTTAGGAGGGTGTTTAAGCTCAAGAAAGATCAAGGCCAAAAGCTCAAGGAAAAATGCACTTGCTGTACAAAGTGCATTTCTGGCCCAGAATTGAAATGATTTTCTATAGCAAAAATATTACAAAAAGTGATGCAATATTTTTGCATGGGAAGGTGTGCCAAGGTTCTAAGAATATTCAGGAATTATTTCAGATTTTTCTGAGCAAGAAAAATTGGGGTTGCTTTGGAGCACAAGTTTCTGAATTGAATTTCAGAGAGAAAAATGAATATTTTTCTTTTATGAAAATATTCATTTGATTATTTTGGGGATTTATTAGAGGAATAAAGTAGATAGGTCACTTGGGTGAAAGTCAAGGATATGCCCAAGTGACAAGTCCATTTGAAATGATTCCAAAATCCAAATCAAGTCAGGGCAAAAACCACGGTAAAAACCAAGTCCGGAAGAAGAGAAGGCAAGTCCGGAAAAAGAGAGAAGGCAAAATCCAGGCTGTCACAAACCTCCCCCACTTAAGATGAATCTCGTCCTCGAGATTCGGTTGCTTGGGAAAACAATTCTGGGTATGCAGTCCTTAAAAATTCCTCTCTTTCCCAGGTCGCTTCCTCTTCGGTGTGATGCTCCCACTGAACCTTGTAAAACCTTATTTCTTTGCTGCGAGTGACCTTTTCTGTCTGATCCAATATTCTGATTGGCTTTTCCTCATAAGTCAAATCCTTAGCCAATTCTATCTCGGCCATATCAGTCCTTTTCTACGGTGGCGAGATACACCTCCTTAGCTATGAGATGTGAAACACGTTGTGTACTTCTGACAGTTCCGGTGGCAATTCCAACTGATATGCAACTGTTCCGACTCTGGCCATGACGGGGAATGGACCGATATATCTGGGTGCCAATTTTCCATGGGTCTGAAACCTCTTGACTCCTTTCATAGGGGTGACTCAGAGATATACGTGTTCTCCGGGTTCAAAGCTGATCTGACGATGTTTAGCATCATAGTAGCTCTTCTGTCGGGATTTGGCCAGTTGCAGTCTGTCTCGGATTTCCTTGACTTGCTTCTCCGCTTCGAGCATTAAATCAGTCCCGAAAATGCGGCTGTCTCCGGTTTGAGACCAGTTCAATGGAGTGCGGCATTTCCGGCCATACAGGGCTTCATAGGGTGACATCTTTAAGCTGGCCTGGAAACTGTTGTTGTAGGAAAACTCGGCGTAGGGCAGACAGTCTTCCCACTTGGTCCCTTGGGCCAATGTACATGCCCGGAGCATATCTTCGAGTATTTGATTTACTCGCTCAGTCTGTCCATCTGTCTGAGGATGATAAGCCGTGCTGTATTTCAAAGTGGTCCCCAAGGCTTGATGTAGTCGGGACCAAAATGCGGAGGTGAAGAGAGATCCCCTGTCGGAGGTGATAGTCTTGGGTACTCCATGCAGACTGACGATTCTTGACACATACAGCTGTGCGAGTTGATTTGCACGGTATGTGGTCCGGATAGGAAGGAAATGTGCCACCTTTGTTAAGGTGTCCACTATGACCCATATTGCGTCGTTTCCTTGATGAGACTTTGGTAGTTCGGTGATGAAATCCATGCAGATATCATCCCATTTCCATTGGGATACCGGCAGAGGTTGGAGGAGTCCGGCGGGTTTTTGGTGTTCCGCCTTTACCTTGTTGCATATGTCGCAACAGGCCACAAAGTATGCGATGTCTTTCTTCATTCCATCCCACCAAAATACCTGACGAAGGTCCTCATACATTTTGGTACCACCGGGGTGAATTGAGTATGGTGCTTCATGTGCTTCTGCCAATATTTTTCTTCTTCAGACTTTCTTGGTTGGGTACGCAAAGTCTTCCTCGGAACCTTAGCGAACCTCGCTGATCCGTAGAGAAATCTGATGCATGCCCTTGGTGCATCTTCTGGACATATATTTTCAACCTCTTGTCATCTGCCTGAGCACTGCGGATTTCTTCTTCGAGAGTAGGGGCAACTTCCAATATATTGGCAAGACGGGCGTCGGTGATTACCAAATTGAGCTGCATGATTTCTTCATAAAGCTCAGGAGGCAAGGAATCCATTAGAGCATTAAGGTTGGCCGGTTTGCGGCTGAGGGCGTCAGCCACCACATTAGCTTTGCTCGGGTGATAATTTATTCCGAGGTCGTAGTCCTTAACTAACTCGAGCCATCTTCGCTGTCGAAGGTTCAAATCGGGCTGAGTGAATATATACTTGAGACTCTTATGGTCGGTGAATATCTGGCACTTCTTTCCAATCAGATAGTGTCTCCAGATCTTCAAAGCGTGCACCACTGCGGCCAATTCCAAATCATGAGTAGGATAGTTTCCTTCGTGTTGCCGTAGTTGGCGAGATGCATAGGCCACCACTTTGCCATCTTGCATGAGTACACACCCAAATCCTTTTCTGGATGCGTCGCAGTAGACATCAAAACTGCGGTAGATGTCTGGAAGAGTTAATACTAGTGTCGATGTCAGCCTGATTTTTAACTCATTGAAACTCCGTTCGCAGTCCTCAGTCCATACGAACTTCTTATCCTTCTTAAGAAGCTCAGTCATTGGCTTGGCGATCTTGGAGAATCCTTCGATAAAACGGCGATAATATCTGGCTAGTCCAAGGAAACTACGGATTTCTGAAACTGTTGTGGGTGCGGACCAATCAAGTACATCCTTTACCTTGCTTGGGTCCACTGAGATTCCTTCTGCCGAGAGGACATGCCCGAGAAATCCCACTTGCTGGAGCCAGAACTCACATTTGCTAAATTTGGCATAAAATTGAAGGTCGCGAAGCCTTTGCAGAACTGCTCGAAGATGTTCCTTGTGTTCGTCCTTGCTCTTGGAGTAAATGAGGATGTCATCAATGAACACCACCACAAATTTGTCCAAGAAGTCCATAAACACCTTGTTCATCATATGCATAAAGAAGGCAGGGGCGTTGGTGAGGCCGAAGGACATAACGGTATATTCATAAAGACCGTACCGAGTGGTGAATGCGGTCTTAGGAATATATTCCTTCTTTATCTTGAGCTGGTGATATCCAGTCCTCAAATCAATTTTGGAGAATACTTTGGCCCCACTGAGTTGATCAAACAGATCGTCAATCCTCGGCAGTGGATACTTGTTTTTAATGGTGACGTCATTCAGCTGTCGGTAGTCTACGCACATTCGTAGACTGCCATCCTTTTTGTCCACGAAGATTGCTGGTGATCCCCATGGTGAAGAGCTTGGACGGATGTATCCTTTCTGCAGCATCTCATCCAGTTGTTTCTTCAATTCCACCAATTCTGAGGAAGGCATCTGATAATATTTCTTATGTATCGGGGTGGTTCCAGGCACCAAGTCAATTGCAAACTCCAATTCTCGGTCTAGTGGCATGCCTGGTAATTCTACAGGAAATACATTTGGATACTCACTAACCACTGGAATTAATTCCACCTCTTCTGCCACAGCTGCGAAAACCATATCTTTCGTGGGTATGCGCTTGCGGGCATAAAAACTTGTGGTGCGACCTTCCATGTTTTTCAGGGTAACTTATCTGGTCGCACAGCTGATGCAGACTTGATATTGAGTTAACCAATTCATGCCCAGAATGACATCCAATTTGTTGGAGTCGATGATTATCAACGATGTTGGAAACTTGACGCCTTTGATGTCAATTTCCAAATTTCGGCAGACGAGATTGCTTCTGAGTAGGGATCCCGGGGATTGTACCAGCATGTGTTTTCCCAAAATCGAGCAAGGAAAATTGTTTTGGGAAGCAAAACTCCGCGAAACAAAAAGTGGGAAGCCCCCGAGTCAAATAAAATTACGGCGGGTATGTCATTAACAGGAAACATACCAATGACGACTTCTGGGTCCTCTTGGCCTTCGTCTGCGAAGATATGATGGATTTGCCCTTGGATCATATCTGGGGCAGAATACGGCTTCATGTAGTTGACTTGCGGATGAAATGGAGCTACTTGTTTGTTGTTCTTGGGACACTGTCTGGCGTAGTGTTCGGTTTGACCACAGCTGAAGCATGAATTGTTGAGCGGACAATCTTCGCACAGCGGGTTGGTCACGACATTCTTGACTTGCGTGGTAGTCTTGTTGACATTTTGCTGCCAGTTGGGTTTGTACTCCACCTGAGTCTGTTGCCAAGTACGAGCCTTTTGCGCTGGTTGCACATCCTTCTTCGGCTCTAATTTGTGCTTGGGGTCATTAACAGCTGGCCTGTTGTCGTGCAGGAGCTTGTGCTCCCTTTCTGCGATGAGGGCCTTGTTCACCAGAGTCAGGAAGTCTGGGAAATCAAACATGCTGAGAGTGCACCTGAGATGCTGATTCAGGCCTCCAAGAAACCGGTCGATCTTCCGCTCTTCTGTGGCAACATCATGGAGAGAATAGCGGGCCAAATGGTTGAATTTATTCAGATACTCATTGACGGTCATGCTACCTTGAGTGAGAGCGAGGAATTCACGTTGCTTGATTTTCACGACGCTGGTGGGAATATGATACTTGCGGAATTGATCCTTTAATTTTGTCCAAGTAATTTCCTCATCTGCAGGCCGTATTGTCTTGGCATTATCCCACCATATAGCGGCAGCTCCTTCGAGATAATGCGTTGCAAAGGGAACCTTGTCTCCTTCTTCAGTACGAGCAATCTCCAGTTTCCTCTCAATAGTCCTTAGCCAGTCATCGGCGTCCAAAGGGTCAGTAGCGTGGCTGAAACTGGGAGGCTTGGTTCGCAGAAAATCTGACAGCTTGGAGTGATGACCATTCTGGTTTCCATTCTGCCCAACCATAACTTGTACACTTTTCAGTATCTCCAACAGATCGTTGCTTCTTCTTTCTTCAAACATTCGCAGGATTTGCTCGGTGGAAGGCGGATGTGGCGGTGGAGACGGAGGTGGCGTGTATGGCTCAGGGGAATGTCCTGCCTGTCTTGCGGAGCGACGGACAGGGACATCCTCATAAGCTTGGCTGCTGCTGCCTCCACGCGTCATCCTATTTTTCATTTTCCCAATACATAGCAACCATGATGAGATAATTCCAAAATGGGGGAAAAAGCCAATGACAAATCCCGGAAGAAAGCAGCGAATGAAAACCAAGGCGAATAAAAGAGTCCAACATAATTATACATATTCCCAACATGAAAGTAAACATCACAACGGGTCTACTACCCTCGTACATGAAACTACGCATCATGACAAGTGCGATTACAACCATACATCATGCTCAGGACTACAGCAATACTCTAATGGTCTACTACTTGGATGGTGCTGCTGCAGGCTCGTCTGCTGAGCCGGACCCAGATCCTAAACTGATAGTAGAGACCTCCGGGTTAAGAGAGACACACTGGCGCTGCCTCGAGGGCTCTCCCTCAGGGGCAGGCGGGGGATGGGATCTAATCATAGGAGCGGCAGGAGTAGCGACAAGGGAAGACCATGGAGCAGGAGTGCTGCGAGGGTTCACCGTCAGAGGGTTAATGGTACCCTACGCGGTCGCCGGGGGAACAGAGGCGGAAGGAACTGGAGCAGAAGTATAGATGACAACGGGAAGAGGGTTCCTTATATGAGCAGCCGCGAGAGCTGCGCGAGCGCATGAAAGCTCCCGAGCTAACTCATAGTTCAGGAGATAACTAGCGGCGGTGTAGCGAGAAAGGTGGCTAGTGGGACGATCGCATGCCGGATTAATCAAAGGAAAGCGGATACGCCCATTCTCATGCAGAGATGGGTAGTAGAAAAGACCAGAGTGGGTGTGCGTGCGAACCTCGTTGTAGCGCAAGTCTACAAGAGCCTCGATAGCAGCAAACTGAACCGCCTGAGATGGCGTAGAAGCAAGACCACCCTTAGTCGAACAAGTGTAAGCGCCGGAAGGGGAACTGTGGTGTAGAGTGACCTCAGCATAATACTCATACAATGCACCGGCCATATGCCCGCGATACACCCGATACTCTGGATCAGCACCATCTGGGTAGAGTCGTCGCCACACGTTCTGAAGCATGTGCGGCGATGTGTACGGAGCTGGCTCAGGATGGTACAAGATTGGTACTGGTGCCATCTACACTCACAAACCATACGGTTAGTAATAACAACAAATAAACATGCGTGCAATGCGACAACCAATTTCTATGACTACCGGCACTCAAACGAAGCTATCTACCGTTTCACTAACGCACTAGCGGTCTAGCGTGTCCTACAATCAGCATGGCTCTAATACCAAGCGTTGTGGCACCCTGGCTCAGAGCAACCGGTTTACCTTGCATTGCCAGCCCAGAGATCGAGTCTTCTAGCAATACACAACAACATGGTATAGAAACAACCGCTTTATTGATGCTAGCGGATTACATAGGTCTGATATTACATCGAGATACGAGGCCAAGCGGCACACCCGGTGCTGCTGGACAGTATGTACATTATTTAATGAACATGATGGGGCCTCAATCACACGAACTACGCGGCAGCGGAAGAACGATGAAGTGGAACTCCATAGCACAGGGACACCGACGTGGACACGGCCTAGACAGGAGATGTGCTTTGATGCGAGCCGACTTGCCTGAAAGCTGGCATAACACGCCAGGTCAGTACATTGAATGTACTTGCAAGCTCACAACAAACATAAGCATGATGACAGACAATATCATGATAATTAATCAGATTAATTCAATGCAAGAAATACTACAGATGCAATGCAAACAATACGTGCTCCGAGTCTCACGGACTCGCTTACCAGACGATTACCTCGTAACCAAACGGTGACCGTACCGGGGTCACACCTGAAACCAATCACTCATGAACACCTCAAGAGTTCATGATTCATCACGAACCAATGCATCACAACAATCACTTAGTTTGCAGGATTTATTATAAAAGTTGATCCATGTTGTGACTTACTCACGAGTTACGCCCATAACCGAGGACGCGGCTATCGATAGATTAAATACACTCTGCAGAGGTAGCGCACTTTACCCACACTACGGAACACCTGGCCTCGCATTCCCATTCGGGTAGACCAAAGCATTCCGACGAAACCCTCCCTTTGTCATGCACTCTCCCCGGCCACTCCGACCAACTCCCTCTCAGGGCTAGGTCTTGGCTGGCCCCGTGTCTACCAAAGACACCAACGGCCACCGTCGTGGCAAAATGGTCCCAAACGGGGACAAGGTACCATAGAAACAAAAACGAGCACACAAGGTTATGTCTGCCTACCGGGCCAGGGTATGCACGCCCATAACCTTCCCTCGCGGGAGGCACCGGTGAGAGCCACAACAAAGGACCGAATCAAGACCTTCCCATAAGGTAAATGTGGTCGCACTGAATTCAAAACCCGATTCAGTGGCACCATGATGTGATCAACATCATATTCAAGTTGAACTTAATCAAGTTTAGCTTTGATAAAAACTTTTTATCGCAAACATGATATAATGCAAAAATCATGCAACTACTCGACATGTAAAGCAAACAACTCATAGTCATGGATCAAACTTAACAACATAAATATCTTGCAATACTCAGAATCAAAACTTCTCTGGTTCTAACTCATTTTTATTATCCAGCAATATTTTTATTAGTTCATCATTTAATTGAAAATGTCACTAATAAAATAACTATCATTAATTTCCATAGCAATATGTCTAGTGCAAAATCCTACTGTACTTAGCCAAACAAGTTCATGCATTCAGCGTCAACGCAGGAGCTTGCCCACGCTCGCGAACGAGCACAGGAGGCGGTGGAGGAAGTGGACAAGCGCACGCGGGCACTGTGGCATTTTGGCCACGACGCGTCCGTGCTTGCTGCGGCGGCTCCGGCATCGGGGAGCACCAGGGAGCGGTCAATGTTGATGGGTCGGGGTCGGTGGCGTGGCGCGGCAGGCGTCGGCGTACGCTGGAACAAGCACGCGCGAAACAGAGGGCAAAACGCCAGCCAGAGCGTGTCGAGACGCTGCCATGCGTCGTGTCCTCGCGTGGTCACCAAGCTGGCATGGTCAAGACGACGCCCAGGCACGGTTAAACCTTGTCTACGCGTTCGTCCGTGCAGTGTTTAGTCTAGGAGTGGTGATAGCTCATGCTCAGGCCGACCAGATTTGACTAAACCGCTGGCAAGTTTCTGACCAGAAATTTGGTCGCCAAGTTTGGCCACCTTCTAGAAGGCCATTAGGGCTGATCTCCTGGGGTTTAGGTTTTCTTAGGAGGGTGTTTAAGCTCAAGAAAGATCAAGGCCAAAAGCTCAAGGAAAAATGCACTTGCTGTACAAAGTGCATTTCTGGCCCAGAATTGAAATGATTTTCTACAGCAAAAATATTACAAAAAGTGATGCAATATTTTGCATGGGAAGGTGTGCCAAGATCCTAAGAATATTCAGGAATTATTTCAGATTTTTCTGGGCAAGAAAAATTGGGGTTGCTTTGGAGAACAAGTTTCTGAATTGAATTTCAGAGAGAAAAATGAATATTTTTCTTTTATGAAAAATATTCATTTGATTATTTTGGGGATTTATCAAAGGAATAAAGTAGATATGTCACTTGGGTGAAAGTCAAGGATATGCCCAAGTGACAAGTCCATTTGAAATGATTCCAAAATCCAAATCAAGTCAGGGCAAAAACCACGGTAAAAACCACGTCCGGAAGAAGAGAAAAGGCAGTCCGGAAAAAGAGAGAAGGCAAAATCCACGCTATCACAACGCACAACATACGTTGTTCCCTTTGTCATCGGTATGTTACTTGCCCGAGATTCGATCGATGGTATCATCATACCTAGTTCAATCTCGTTACCGGCAAGTCTCTTTACTCATTCCGTAATGCATCATCCCGTGACTAACTCATTAGTCACGTTGCTTGCAAGGCTTATAGTGATGTGCATTACCGAGAGGGCCCAGAGATATCTCTCCGAAACACGGAGTGACAAATCCTAATCTCAATCTATGACAACCCAACAAACACCATCGGAAACACCTGTAGAGCATGTTTATAATCACCCAGTTACATTGTGACGTTTGATAGCACACTAAGTGTTGCTTCGGTATTCGGGAGTTGCATAATCTCATAGTTATAGGAACATGTCTAAGTCATGAAGAAAGCAATAGCAATAAAACTAAACGATCATTATGCCAAGCTAACGGATGGGTCTTGTCCATCACATCATTCTCCTAATGATGTGATCCCGTTCATGAAATGACAACACATGTCTATGGTTAGGAGACAAAACCATCTTTGATAAACGAGCTAGTCAAGTAGAGGCATACTAGGGACACTCTGTTTTTGTCTATGTATTCAGACATGTGCTAAGTTTCCGGTTAATACAATTCTAGCATGAATAATAAACATTTATCATGATATAAGGAAATAAATAATAACTTTATTATTGCCTCTAGGGCATATTTCCTTCATCATTCTCTAATGATGTGATCCTGTTCGTCAAATGACAACTCATGTCTATGGCTAGGAAACTTAACCATCTTTGATTATCGAGCTTGTCGGCGTCCTGGGAACGGGGGTCCCCAGACTTGCCTACCTGCGGCCCACGGTGTGGCTCTACCCGCGGCCCCGTACGGCCCATCTTCACCAGCAAACACTCAAGACCCTCGCGAGGGGCCAAGCCTCACGAGGCGGACGACGCAAGACCTCCTCGGGGGCGGCCTCACTAGGCTGGCTCGCGAGGGGCGGAGAGATCAAGGCCAGGGGCACCTCACGAGGTTCCCGTGACATAAGCCATGATGACCGGGGCCAGGCGGGCACCAGCGCTCGCAGTGTCCTCGTTTCCTCTTTGGTGCTAAAGAGGCAAGCACAGGCGGGGAGTCCCGAGGCATCAGGCAAAGGTTTCCATATCGGTGCAATGAGACCAAGACCAGCAGGACGGAGGTCACCGTGGAGCCCAAGACCGCGTCACCACCAGAGCCTATGCAGGCAAAGACCACCTTTAGTCAGGATAACTTGTACTAGTTGTCTCCCTTCTAATTTGGCCGTTGTGGCATCCCTTCCCGCTCAATATTTGGGAAGAGGACCAGGGTCTCTATAAATAGGACTAGCCACCACCTTAGCAAGGGGAGAGATGATTGAGACCACCAGCCACCTCACAAGCTCACCAAGCACAAGAACACCTCTCCTCGGGAGGCTGTTCTTCCCTTGTAACTGTTCATCCTCAGCCCAAGAGGCAATCCACCACACCACACTGGAGTAGGGTATTACGCCACATCGGTGGCCCGAACCAGTGTAAACCTTGTGTCTCTTGTTCTGCGAGTTCGACGTGTTGAGCTTTGAGATCGCAGTGAGGGAGTGAGCTAGGGGGAGGAGAGATCTTCATGCGCACCCTAGTGTTCGAACCTCAAGGGTTTTGCCGGAACCCTAAATCCGACATTTGGTGCACCAGGTAGGGGTGTGCCGAAGCCCCTCTTCCATCAGCAGACCTACCAGCACTCCGCAGTGCCGATGTCCGGCGACCCGAGGGTCGAAGCCGGCCATTGGGCAGCTTGGCCAGCCTGGGCGGTATCGTCAGCCCAAGAAGACCTCAACCCCACGCTCCAGGCGGCACGCGCACCGCCAAACGCTGCAGGGCGCGGGCGGCGCGGTTCGACGCTGTCCACCCTTACTCTGCGATACGCGCGGGCCGCCACAAGGGCCTCAAGCTACGCTGCAGCAACAGTGCCACACACTCGGAGGGAACAAGCGAACATGAGGGCCGCACTCACAGTGGCGCGGGAGCTGCTGCGATGCCGACTGATGGAGATTGGCCGAGATGCGCTGCTGGAGCGCGTTGCCGAGCTATTGGAGGAAGCCAGGGGTACTCCTCCTTTCTGCTCCTTGCATACACCTCAGGTTGCGGCCGGATCGCACGGTGGGCCTCGTCGTGTCCGCGTGCTCCCGGGCGAACCAGGATGTTTCGTCGGCGTCGATGCAACCGGTGGCACAGGGCACCCAACTGCACCTGTGCCTTCCCCGATGGGCGCAGGCGTGAGCATTGCCACCCACGGTCCCGGCAGGATGCCGTCCTACCAACCTCAGAGCGGCGCGCCGGGCCGGGCAACATGGAGCGCGGTGCACTTCAGCGAGCTTTCCGAAGTGACGGCTCCGGAGGCCTATGTGCCTCGTATGATGGACCAGGAGTACGCGCCGGAAGATGACCACAGCGCGTTCCTCGAGCTGGGTTGGGAAGAGGAGACGCTAGAAGTCGAGGCCTTCCAGAAGCCGCCCGGGAACCTCGCCGACCATGCCGGCGATAACAGCTACAGGATACCGCTAATCTCTCAAGAGCAGGCTTACGCTAACCATGGGTCGCAAGTGAATCAGGTCACAACGGTGGATGACGGCGCCAGCACGGCGGCCCCCCTTCCGCCAGGGGAGGCGCGCGGGGGCTGCGCGGGAGGAGCCAGGAGCAAGGCCCCTACCCGCATCACACGGAGCAAGGCGTCGCCCGGAGATAGGTCCTCTGCCGGGGAGGCACTTACGAGCCTTCCCCCGGGCAGAGGGCCCGTGGTCACCGAGGGCGCCGCAGGTGTCCCCTTTGCCCCTTGGCATCGTCCTGGTTTCCGGACGCCCCAACGGTGGTCGAGGGTGGCGCAAGATGGGCCCCTCGCCTGGCGATATGAAGCAAGGCTCGCGCCTGTGAAGGTCTTGGCTCGTGACACTCTCACGTAATAATGCGTGGGGCTGTACACGCCCCGGAGTCTCCGGAGAGCCGCCCTCGGGCCTCGGGGGCTCCCGCCCACGTCCTAGTGGAGGCGCCATGCTCCGCGATGGTGGAAGAGCAGAAGACTAGAGTAGGCGCCGGACGTAGCCATTTGCTTTTAACCTCTTCTTTGTAGCCCTGTTTTCTTGCTTTGGATTTAAGTTTGAAGTTGAATTTTCATTGGTATTCGCGGGGGGTGTCTTTTCTCGTTCGTGTGATTTCTTGCGATCTGGTTCCTTACCTTGTTTCGGAGTCCGCACCTGCTGCCTCCCCCTAGCGAGCCCCTCGGGAGCGGGGGCTGGGCACGACGCACGTGCGCTGCATGCACGTCCTGCAATGGCTTGCGCTTGCTTCTCGCGAGGCCCTCTCGGATGGATCGGCAGGCTCCTCAGGAGCTCACGACCTCATGAGACGGTTTAGAACTTGTCCTGACTAAGGTAAATTACAGCAGCAAGCTCGCGGCAGGACTCGCGGGCTCATGAAAACACATCTCTAGCTTGGCCTAAGGAATAGATGCAGTAATCTGTTTACATGAGGGGCTCCCCCTCCCAAAATGCTCTTACAACTTCCAGGGTCGTGCCCTTCGCATGCAGGGTCAACGACAAGGAAGCACGGGATCAATCGGACATGTCGCTCACTGCGTCCTCCGGGTCGCCCTCGGACGCGTCGCTGGCGTCGCAGTCGCCGTCGCTGGTATCACCGTCACCATCGCCGGCGCCGCCCTAACCATCATCGACCACGTCACCATCGTCCGCCGCGACCACCACCGCGTTGTCCTCGGAGGTGAAGGCCCTGACTAGAGCATCCACATTGTCTTCCACCCAGCGCGCCAGGTCGCCCTGGATGGCCTCGGGTACAGGGGCAATGGCAGCATGATGACCCACAAGTATAGGGGATCTATCGTAGTCCTTTCGGTAAGTAAGAGTGTCGAACCCAACGGGGAGCAGAAGGAAATGATAAGCGGTTTTCGGCAAGGTATTCTCTGCAAGCACTGAAATTATAGGTAACAGATAGTTTTGTGATAAGATAATTTCTAACGGGCAACAAGTAAAAAAAGTAAATAAAGTGCAGCAAGGTGGCCCAATCCTTTTTGTAGCAAAAGGACGAGCCTGGACAAACTCTTATATAGAGAAAAGCACTCCCAAGGACACATGGGAATTATCGTCAAGTTAGTTTTCATCACGTTCATATGATTCGCGTTCGGTACTTTGATAATTTGATATGTGGGTGGACCGGTGCTTGGGTGCTGTCCTTACTTGGACAAGCATCCCACTTATGATTAACTCCTACTGCAAACATCCGCAACTACAAAAGAAGTATTAAGGTAATCCTAACCATAGCATGAAACATATGGATCCAAATCGGCCCCTTACGAAGCAACGCATAAACTAGGGTTTAAGCTTCTGTCACTCTAGCAACCCATCATCTACTTATTACTTCCCAATGCCTTCCTCTAGGCCCAAATAATGGTGAAGTGTCATGTAGTCGACGTTCACATACCACCACTAGAGGAGAGACAACATACATCTCATCAAAATATCGAACGAATACCAAATTCACATGACTACTAATAGCAAGACTTCTCCCATGTCCTCAGGAACAAACGTAACTACTCACAAAGCATATTCATGTTCATAATCAGAGGAGTATTAATATGCATATAGGATCTGAACATATGATCTTCCACCAAGTAAACCAACTAGCATCAACTACAAGGAGTAATCAACACTACTAGCAACCTACAGGTACCAATCCTAGACTTAGAGACAAGAATTGGATACAAGAGATGAACTAGGGTTTGAGAGGAGATGGTGCTGGTGAAGATGTTGATGGAGATTGGCCCCCTCCCGATGAGAGGAGTGTTGATGATGACGATGGTGGTGATTTCCCCCTCCCGGAGGGAAGTATCCCCGGCAGAACAGCTCTGCCACAGCCCTAGATTGGTTCCGCCTCGTGGCGGGGGAGTCTCGTCCCGAAAGCTTGCTTCTGATTTTTCTTCGGACGAAAGACTTCATATAGCAGAAGATGGGCACCGGAGGGCCGACAGGGGGCCCACGAGGCAGGGGGCGCGCCCAGGGGGGTAGGGCACGCCCCCACCCTCGTGGCCAGGGGGTGGGCCCCCTCTGGTATTTCCTTCGCTCAGTATTTTTTATTATTTACAAAAACAACTTCCGTGGAGTTTTAGGACTTTTGGAGTTGTGCAGAATAAGTCTCTAATATTTGCTCCTTTTCCAGCCCAGAATTCCAGCTGCAGGCATTCTCCCTCCTTATGTAAACCTTGTAAAATAAGAGAGAATAGGCATAAGTATTGTGACATAATGTGTAATAAAAGCCCATAATGCAATAAATATCACTATAAAAGCATGCTGCAAAATGGACGTATCAACTCCCCCAAGCTTAGACCTCGCTTGTCCTCAAGCGGAAGCCGATAACGATAAATATGTCCACATGTTTAGAGGTAGAGGTGTCGATAAAATAAAATACGGACATGAGGGCATCATGATCATTCTTATAACAGCAACATATATGGATATTGTCATATGATTTCTTATGCTCAAGTAATAATATATTCACAACGTTAAGTATGAATCAGAAACTTCATTGAGAACCAACAAACTATAATCTCAGTCATTGAAGCAATTGCAATTTATCATAACATCAGAAAGAGTCTATGTCAGAGCTTTTCAGCAAGTCCACATACTCAACTATCATTTAGTCTTTCACAATTGCTAACACTCACGCAATACTTGTGGTTACGGAGTTTTAATCGGACACGGAAAAAGATAGGGGCTTATAGTTTCGCCTCCCAACCTTTTACCTCAAGGGTAATGTCAACAATAATAGCTCATGCTAACTTACATCCAATTAGATATATTCCAACACACTGTGCTTGCCAAAGGATAAAATGTAAAAAGGAAAGGTGGAGATCACCATGACTCTTGCATAGGGTAGAAGATAAAAGTAAAAGATAGGCCCTTCGCAGAGGGAAGCAGAGGTTGCCATGCGCTTTCAGGGTTGGATGCACAAAATCTTAATGCGAAAGAACATCACTTTATATTGCCACTTGTGATATGGACCTTTATTATGCAGTCCGTCGCTTTTATTTCTTCCACATCACAAGATCGTATAAAGCTTATTTTCTCCACACTAATCAATAGAGCAATTTTTATTGCTTGCACCGATGACAACTTACTTGAAGGATCTTACTCAATCCATAGGTAGATATGGTGGACTCTCCTGGCAAAACTGGGTTTAAGGGTATTCGGAAGCACAAGTAGTATCTCTACTTGGTGCAAAGAATTTGGCTAGCATGAGGGGGAAAGGCAAGCTCAACATGTTGGATGATCCATGACAATATACTTTATTTCAGATATAAGAAAACATAACCCATTACGTTGTCTTCCTTGTCCAACAACAACTCTTTAGCATGTCATATTTTAATGAGTGCTCACAATCATAAAAGATGTCCAAGATAGTATATTTATATGTGAAACCTCTCTTTCTTTATTACTTCCTATTAATTGCAATGATGACCAAAACCATGTTTGTCAACTCTCAACGACTTTTAATCATCATACTCTTTCTATGTGAAGTCATTACTCTCCATAAGATCAATATGATCTCTTTTTATTTCTTTTTATTCTTTCTTTTTCTTTTATTCACTCAAGATCATAGAAAGATAATCAAGCCCTTGACTCAACACTAATCTTTATTATATAGCTCACGGACTCGATTACATAGATGGATCATAAAGCAAAACTCAAAACTAGATCATACTAAAACTTTTATTCTACTAGATCAAGATATTACTAAAAGGATCGACCTAAGAAAAACGGTACTGGGGCACCTCCCCCAAGCTTGGCAGTTGCCAAGGGGAGTGCCCATACCCATGTGATTATATCTCCTTTTTCGGAGGTGGTGATGATGGAGTTGTTGATGATGACAGTTGTGCCTTTAGCTTCTTCATACTGTAATTGAGAAGGGCAATTTCCTCCTTTAAATCATCGACCTCCGATTCCAGCTTCAAGATCTTGTCACATAAATCTCCTTTGCTTGTCTGCCGAAAACGAGAAGGAATAGATCGGCTATTAGACAATTTAGCCCTCTTAGGGAGACTAGATTTCTTGAACTTCACGTGCATATCCCCAGGCTGAGGTAGAGGGATATCCTCCTCCTCCGAACTTGAATCATTGATCCTCATCAAATGAGCATCCTCCTCCTTATCCGTAGTTCGACCACAAGGGGATAGATCCCCATAGGTCTTTGGGTCAGCAATGAGGTGCGAGACATAGTTCTCTTCGTCGGATTCCTGGGATGACATCTTGCTCCAAATCTGCTACAGAAACAGCTCGAAACGAAAACAGAAGATAATTGCGTGATGCGGTGGTCAAAACCTTCGGGAGATTATATAATGAATTTTTACCGACCAAAATACATAACGTGCAAGAAAATGGAGTCTGGAGAGCACACGAGGTGCCCACGAGGCAGGGGGCGCGCCCTCCACCCTCGTGGAGCCCTCGTGTCCTTCCTGGACTGCTTCTTATTTTTCTATTTTTCTAAATATTCCAAAACGGAGAAAAATTGCCATTAGAACTGTTTTGGAGTCGGTTTACTTACCGTACCACATACCTATTCCTTTCCGGAGTCTGAAGTGTTCTGGAAGGTGTCCCTTATGTATTCCTCCGGGGTTACGGTTTCAATAACATTGGTTTCAACATTTATAGGATTACCTGAGATATAATGTTTGATTCTTTGACCGTTCACCACCTTCGGATTTGTGCCTTCGAAGTTGTTGATTTTTATGGCACCGGAACGATAGACCTCCTCGATAACGTAAGGACCTTCCCATTTGGAGAGAAGTTTTCCTGCAAAAAATCTTAAACGAGAGTTGTATAACAATACATAATCACCTACATTAAACTCACGCTTTTGTATTCTTTTGTCATGCCATCTTTTAACTTTTTCTTTAAACAATTTGGCATTCTCATAGGCTTGGGTTCTCCATTCATCAAGTGAGCTAATGTCAAATAACCTCTTCTCACCGGCAAGTTTTAAATCATAGTTGAGCTCTTTAATGGTCTAATATGCCTTATGTTCTAGTTCGAGGGGTAAGTGACATGCTTTTCCATAAACCATTTTATACGGAGACATACCCATAGGATTTTTATATGCAGTTCTATAGGCCCATAATGCATCATCCAGTTTCTTGGACCAATTCTTTCTAGATCTATTAACAGTCTTTTGCAAAATTAATTTGAGCTCTCTATTGCTCAATTCTACTTGACCACTAGACTATGGGTGATAAGGAGATGCAATTCTATGATTAACATCATACTTAGCAAGCATTTTATGAAAGGCACCATGAATAAAATGTGAACCACCATCAGCCATTAAATATCTAGGGACTCCAAACCTCGGAAAAATAACTTCTTTAAGCATCTTAATAGAAGTGGTATGATCAGCACTACTAGTTGGAATAGCTTCTACCCACTTAGTAACGTAATCAACAGCAACTAAAATATGAGTATACCCATTAGAGGCAGGAAACGGTCCCATATAATCAAAGCCCCAAACATTGAATGGTTCAATAACAAGTGAATAATTCATAGGCATTTCTCGACGTCTACTAATATTACCAATTCTTTGACATTCATCACAAGATAAGACAAACTTACGGGCATCCTTGAAGAGAGTAGGCCAATAAAAACCGGATTGCAATACTTTATGTGCAGTTCTATCTCTAGCATGGTGTCCTCCATAAGCCTCGGAGTGACACTTGCGTAGGATCTATTCCTGTTCATGCTCAGGCACACAACGTCTAATAACACCATCTACTCCTTCTGTATAAAGATCCGGGTCATCCCAGAAGTAATGTCTCAAATCATAGAAAAACTTTTTCTTTTGCTGGTATGTGAAACTAGGTGGTATGAATTTACCAACAATGTAATTATCATAATCAGCATACCATGGAGCAGTACGAGAAGCATTTATGACATTTAATTGTTCATCAGGAAAGCTATCATAAATAGGTAGTGGGTCATCAAGAACATTTTCTAACCTAGACAAGTTGTCTTCAACGGGGTTCTTAGCTCCCTTTCTATCAATAATATGCAAATCAAATTCTTGTAGCAAGAGGACCCATCTAATAAGTCTAGGTTTAGCATCTTTCTTTTCCATAAGATATTTAATAGCAGCGTGATCAGTGTGAATAGGTACTTTAGAATCAACAATATAAGGTCTGAACTTATCACAAGCAAATACAACTGCTAAGACTTCTCTTTCAGTAGTAGCATTATTTATCTGAGCATTGTCTAGAGTTTTACTAGCATATTGAATAACATTTAATTTCTTATCAACTCTTTGCCCTAGAACCGCACCTACAGCATAATCGCTAGCGTCACACATAATTTCAAAGGGTAAATTCCAATCAGGTGGCTGAACAATAGGTGCAGAAATCAATGCTTTCTTAAGTATTTCAAATGCTTCTACACAATCATCATCAAAGACAAATGGTATATCTTTTTGTAATAGATTAGTCAGAGGCCGAGAAATTTTTGAGAAGTCCTTAATGAACCTCCTAAAAATCCAGCGTGACCAAGGAAACTTCTTATACCTTTGATGTCCTTGGGACATGGCATCTTTTCAATAGCATCAACTTTAGCTTTATCAACTTCAATACCTCTTTCAGAAATTTTATGCCCCAAGACAATGCCTTCATTAACCATAAAGTGGCACTTCTCCCAATTCAAGACAAGATTAGTGTCTTCACATCTCTGCAAAACTCGATCAAGGTTGCTCAAGCAATCATCAAAAGAGGATCCATAAACGGAGAAATCGTCCATGAAAACCTCACAAATCTTTTCACAAAAGTCAGAGAATATAGCCATCATGCATCTTTGAAAGGTAGCAGGTGCATTACATAAACCAAAAGGCATACGTCTATAAGCAAAAGTACCGAAAGGGCAAGTAAAAGTGGTCTTAGCTTGATCATCAGCTGACACAGGTATTTGAGAGAAACCAGAATAACCATCTAGAAAGCAAAAATGTGTATGTTTGGATAATCTTTCTAGCATTTGATCAATAAAAGGTAAGGGGTAATGATCTTTTTTAGTAGCTTTATTTAATTTGCGGAAATCAATTACCAGCCTATAACCTGTAATAATTCTTTGCGGAATCAATTCATCTTTATCATTAGGAACGACAGTAATACCTCCCTTCTTAGGGACATAATGGACAGGACTTACCCACTGACTATCAGCAACGGGATAGATTATACATGCCTCAAGGAGCTTTAGTATTTCCTTTCTTACCACTTCTTTCATTTTAGGATTCAGCCGTCGTTGATGAACAATAACTGGTTTGGCATCTTTCTCCAAATTTATTTTGTGTTGGCATAGAGTGGGACTAATGCCCTTAAGATCATCAAGATGATATCCAATAGCAACACGGTGCTTCTTTAGAGTTTTCAATATTTTTTCTTCCTCCTTCTCTGAAAGGTTAGCACTAATAATAACAGGGCATAGCTTCTTTTCATCAAGATAAGCATATTTAAGAGTATCAGGCAATGGTTTAAGCTCAAACACGGGATCACCCTTGGGTGGAGGAGGATCCCCTAGGATTTCAACAGGCAAGTTGTGTTTCAGAATAGGTCCCTGTTTAAAGAACACTTCATCTATTTCCCTTCTTTCATTCATAAACATATCATTTTCATGGTCTAGCAAATATTGTTCTAAAGGATCACTAGGAGATACGGCAATAGAAGCAAGACCAATAATTTCATCTTTACTAGGCAGTTCCTCTTCACGGTGTTGTCCACGAAATTTAGAGAAGTTGAACTCATGAGACATATCACCTAAACCAATAGTAACAACATCCTTTTTGCAGTCTATCTTAGCATTAACAGTGTTTAAGAAGGGTCTACCAAATATAATGGGACAAAAGCTATCTAGTGGGGAACCAAGAACAAGAAAATCAGCAGGATATTTAGTTTCCCACACAAGACTTCAACATCTCTAACAATTCCAATTGGTGATATAGTATCTCTATTGGCAAGTTTAATTGTGACATCAATTTCTTCTAGCTCAGTAGGTGCAATATCATGCATAATTTCTTTGTATAAGTCAATAGGTATTGCACTAGCACTAGCACCCATATCACACAAGCCATGATAACAATGATCTCCTATTTTAACAGAAATAATAGGCATGCCTATCACAGGTCTATGTTTATCTTTAGCACAAGGTTTAGCAATTCTAGCAATCTCATCACAGAAATAAATAACAGGCCCATCAATATTATCAGCCAAGAGATCTTTAGCAATAGAAATATTAGGTTCAACTTTAACTTGCTCAGGAGGTGTATAAGTTCTAATATTGCTTTTTCGAACCACAGTTGAAGCCTTAGCATGATCCTTTATTCTAACAGGGAAAGGTGGTTTCTCAACATAGGCAGTAGGAACAATAGGATCATTATAAGTGATAGTCTTTTCTTCAACTTTAATAGGTTCAGCTACTTTTACTTCTATGGGAGGATGATATTTAAACCACTTCTCCTTAGGGAGATCAACATGAGTAGCAAAATATTCACAGAAAGAAGCTACTATCTCTGAGTCAAGTCCATATTTAGTGCTAAATTTACGGAAAACATCGGTATCCATAAAAGATTTAACACAATCAAACTTAGGTGTCATACCTGACTCCTTACCTTCGTCGAGATCCGAATCTTCAGAGTTGCATTTAATTCTTTCCAATAAATCCCATTTGAATTCAGTAGTCTTCATCATAAAAGAGCCTTCACAAGAAGTATCGAGCATGGTGCGATTGTTATCAGAAAGCCGAGCATAAAAATTTTGAATAATCATTTCTCTTGAGAGCTCATGATTGGGGCATGAATATAACATTGACTTAATCCTCCCCCAAGCTTGAGCGATGCTTTCTCCTTCGCGAGGCCAAAAATTATATATATAATTGCGATCACGATGAACAAGATGCATAGGATAAAACTTCTGATGAAATTCCAATTTCAATCGTTTGTAGTTCCATGATCCCATATCATCACATAGCCTATACCATGTCAATGCATCTCCCTTCAAAGATAAAGGGAAGACCTTCTTCTTGATAACATCATCGGCCATACCTGCAAGCTTAAATAATCCACAAACTTCATCCACATATATTAGGTGTTCATCAGGATGTAATGTTCCATCTCCTGCAAAAGGATTAGCTAGCCATTTTTCTATCATACCCGAAGGAATTTCAAAGTTGACATTTTCATTTTCAGTAGGTTCAGTAGGTTGAGGAGAAACTCTTTGCTCTACTGATCGGGGTGAAGATACCCCGAACAAGCCCCTCAGAGGATTACTTTCCATAGTAACAAGTGACAATAAATTTCAGCACACTATATAAATTTTTCCTTACCAAATTCCACCTACCAAAGGCGCGTCACTCCCCGGCAACGGCGCCAGAAAAGAGTCTTGATGACCCACAATTATAGGAGATCTATCGTAGTCCTTTCGATAAGTAAGAGTGTCGAACCCAACGAGGAGCAAAAGGAAATGATAAGCGGTTTTCAGCAAGGTATTCTCTGCAAGCACTGAAATTATAGGTAACAGATAGTTTTGTGATAAGATAATTTCTAACGAGCAACAAGTAACAAAAGTAAATAAAGTGCAGCAAGGTGGCCCAATCCTTTTTTCAGCAAAAGGACAAGCCTGGACAAACTCTTATATAGAGAAAAGCGCTCCCGAGGACACATGGGAATTATCGTCAAGCTAGTTTTCATCACGTTCATATGATTCGCGTTCGGTACTTTGATAATTTGATATGTGGGTGGACCGGTGCTTGGGTGATGTCCTTACTTGGACAAGCATCCCACTTATGATTAACTCCTATTGCAAGCATCCACAACTATAAAAGAAGTATTAAGGTAAACCTAACCATAGCATGAAACATATGGATCCAAATCAGCCCCTTACAAAGCAACGCATAAACTAGGGTTTAAGCTTCTGTCACTCTAGCAACCCATCATCTACTTATTACTTCCCAATGCCTTCCTCCAGGCCCAAATAATGGTGAAGTGTCATGTAGTCGACGTTCACATAACACCACTAGAGGAGAGACAGCATACATCTCATCAAAATATCGAACGAATACCAAATTCACATGACTACTAATAGCAAGACTTCTCCCATGTCCTCAGGAACAAACGTAACTACTCACAAAGCATATTCATGTTCATAATCAGAGGAGTATTAATATGCATATAGGATCTGAACATATGATCTTCCACCAAGTAAACCAACTAGCATCAACTACAAGGAGTAATTAACACTGCTAGCAACCTACAGGTACCAATCCCAGACTTAGAGACAAGAATTGGATACAAGAGATGAACTAGGGTTTGAGAGGAGATGGTGCTGGTGAAGATGTTGATGGAGCCCCCTCCCGATGAGAGGACCGTTGGTGATGACGATGGAGATGATTTCCCCCTCCCGGAGGGAAGTGTCCCTGGCGGAACGGCTCTGCCGGAGCCCTAGATTGGTTCCGCCAAGGTTCCGCCTCGTGGCGGCGGAGTCTCATCCCGAAAGCTTGCTTCTGATTTTTCTTCGGACGAATGACTTCATATAGCGGAAGATGGGCACCGGAGGGCCAACAGGGGGCCCACGAGGCAGAGGGCGCGCCCCCACCCTCGTGGCCAGGGTGTGGGCCCCCTCTGGTATTTTCTTCGCTCAGTATTTTTTGTTATTTCCAAAAACAACTTCCGTGGAGTTTCAGGACTTTTGGACTTGTGCAGAATAGGTCTCTAATATTTGCTCCTTTTCCAGCCCAGAATTCCAGCTGCCAGCATTCTCCCTCCTTATGTAAACCTTGTAAAATAAGAGAGAATAGGCATAAGTATTGTGACATAATGTGTAATAAAAGCCCACAATGCAATAAATATCGATATAAAAGCATGATGCAAAATGGACGTATCACGGTGTCAAAATCGAAGTCGGGGTAGATGTTTTGGAGGTGGCTGAAGACGCGGGAGAACGCGCGCCCGAGCAGGCCACGGCTCCTCTCTTCAACAAGATTGCGAGCCCTCTCGGATCGATTCTCTAGGTGTGTCACCACATCGGCGAAGAAGCGGAGGTGACTGGCGTAATTGTTCGCATGGGGATGTGGGGCATGTTAGCCGCAGATGGTGCTCAGCGTCCCGTTGGCTCTGATCCTGGGGCTTTGGAGCATGGGGGCGTGCACGCGCTCCAGCGTCTGCCGCCGAAGCACTTCCTCCCTGCTCTGCTGCGCGAAGGACTCGACGCTGGCGACCCGCTGTTGAAGAGAAAGCAGCTCGGCACAGGCAGAGGCCAGCTCAGTCTGCACTGAGACCAGAGCGGCTGCGGCAGCTTTCTCGCGTTGTTCCGCTTCGGCCAACCCTGACCTGAGGGCAGTAGTCCTGCCCACAGCTTCGGCTTCCACGAGCTTCAGCTTCAGGTCATAGCAGCCAACAAGATCTGCGCGAGCCTCGGCCACGCGGCGGTCGACCTCCACCTGGGCCGTGGCCTCGCGTGCACCGACAACATCTTCTGCTTGGGCGACTTGGCGCTCTCTCGTCTCCAACCGCTCGAGCTCGTGGCTGCGCTCTGTGGCCTCAAGCAACAGTGCCTCCTCGCGCCTCGAGATCTCCTCCTCGTCAGACGGCGCACCCTTCATCGACGCCAAGGCGGCCCTGCGTGCCTCCACCTGCTGCTCCAAGGAGGCGTTCAAGGCATGGAGCTCCCGCCTGCGCTCCTCGGCAATAGCGCGGCGATAGTCTGCCTCCCTGTCCTCCTCCAAGGCTCGGGCGCTGGCCTCGCGCGAGGTTGCCAGGGATGCCTCGGCCTTCGCATTTGCGTGCTCACGCTGAAGGCGCCCGAAGTTGATAGCCACCTTCAGTTGATGCCGCACCTCCACCAGCCGAAGACCATCGGCTTCAAGGCGCGCGTCAACATCCACGAGTTCTCCGCCGAGCCGGCTCATCGCGCTCATTGCCTCCTGAAAGAGCTTGTGGCGGACGACACTCCGCTCGCGCGCAACCTTAAGCACGCGACCGGGTCCATCCTCCATAGCAGGGATTGCTGGTGGGATCCGAAGCGGCTCACACCCTTCCAGCAGGGGGCTGGCGCTTCCCGGGTCACCAACCGGGCTTTGGCAGGGGCCCGGATGGTTTGGAGCTCGTTGCTCAAAGAAGAAGCCAGGGTCGAAGCCATCCAGTCGCCGTCCACAACCAAAGGAGGAGCTCTTGGCACGCTTTCCACACCCCAGGCGAGGCCACGAAGGAGAGACGGCCAGGCTGGCGAGTTTGCCTCTCTGGCCAACCTCGCGCCAGGGGTGGCACACTGGCTTGGGGCGCTCAAGGCTAGCGGGGGAGTCGAGGCAGGAGGAGGTTGCTTCTCAGGAGACTTCGCGGCCTTAGCAGTTGGGACCCTAAGGAGCCACTGTCAGGAGGGGAAGCAGCACTCGAGAAATTACAAAGATAAGGTCCTCACTCGTCTATGGCGATATACTTCCTCTGCTTCAATGGCCGGAAGGCATTACTGCTGCAGCTTGGAGACCCTTTGCTCTTGCGGAGCGCGTCGAAGTCCAGGCGGAGCTGGCCGAAGCATGGGATACGGCAACCGACGCAGGGCGCGGCTGGTGAGGCACCCAAGGAGACGACCTCAGGAGTGCAAGGCTGTGGGGAGCCCTCAGGCTCCGCCTTATGGTGACCTGACGAGACCTCGGAGGCTTCGGCCTCAGGAGCAGCGGATTGCGTCGTCCCCTCAGCTGTCGCCCCAAGGCAGGAGTCACGGGCTCCCGGGGATGGCACCTCGGGAGCCTCGAGCAGTGTCGACGCCTCAGCACCCGCGCCTCCGGCCTCCAGCGGTGCTTGCCCCCCTGCATCCACTCTTGGGGTAAGTTCGGCGCCGGCGGTAGGGAGGGGGACCACGGTGACGGGGTTCTCACGGGGCCATTCAAGGCCGACTGGACGCAGCCCCCATTCATCGAAGGGGGGCATCTGCCCCGCGAACTCCACCCTGTTCGAGTAGCAGTACAAAAGACAGCCCTCCAGCGGCATGTCGGCTGGCGAGGGGTCGCCCGTCAGGACCTCGAGCACCTTTCTTCGTGCCTCGGGCGGAAGCCCCGACTCCTGAAGCCTCATGCGATCCTGGCCGCCGGACAGAGCCCACATCAGCCGGGAATGGCGCTGGAGTGGGGCGACGCGGCGTCGGAGGAACTCCTTCATCACCATGGGCGCGGTCAAGCCAAGATCTTTCAGCCTCTTCAACCTGAGCCAGATGAAGGCAAGGCGGGGCCCGCAAGCTTCTCGTGGCTCCAGCCGGAGCTGGGGACGGCGGGCGCCGAAGGAGGCAAGAGCAGGGGGCTGAGCATGCCAACGTCCACATACACCCACCGTGTCTGAAACCCACTCGCAGATGGTGGGAGCTCAAAGTCAATTCCCGAGCCGGCCATCGCAGCCACGGCCTGGAAGCTCAGGCATCCCGAGCTTTGCCGAGGATCAGTCAGGTGCAGCGAGAAGAAATGGCATAGTAGGGCCACGGAAGGAGCAATGCCCACCATGGCCTCACAGACGAAGGCAAAGACGGCAAGAAGGGCGATGGATTGGGGACCTAGGTGCAGCATATGGATCTGGTAATGGGAAAGCACGGCGTTGAAGAAGGTGGAGAAGGGAGGAACCAGGCTGGCCCATAAGGCGTCAATGAAGAACTGGACCTCGGTGGCTGTCCTATCAACCGAAGCTCGGGAAGTAGGCCAGGCCACCGTCCCTCCCCATTCGTTGAAGCTGGTGGCGAGCGCTGGGCGGACCTTGTCCATGGCCTCCTGGTTGAGCACTAGCGGTCGACCGACGGCGGGCTCAATGGTCGGAGGTGGCCTGGCTGAGGATAGGGGCTTCTTCCCCTTCTCCGTTCGGTTCGGCGCCATGGTGATGGAGAGGGTTGAGCTCGGGTTGGATTGGGAGAAGAAGATGAGTTTCGAGGAAGCGGAGGATTTGGGGGAGTGCGCCGCCAGCAATGGGGAAATAACTGTGTAGGACGCCATGGCCATCTAGCCAGGCGGATATCAAGGCTGCATGGGGAAGCCGGGCCAACCACATCCAATCAATCACCACGCGTCAGGCGAGGCGGCAGGCTGTTGGGCACCGCGGTGCTCCGCACTTGCCCTTTGGCTTCGCCTCAAAGCCAAGTCCGAGCACGCCTTGGGCCCGGGGGCTACTGTCGGCGTCCTGGGAACGGGGGTCCCCAGACTTGCCTGCTTGCGGCCCACGGCGTGGCTCCACCCGCGGCCCTGTACGGCCCATCTCCACTAGCAAACACTCAAGACCCTCGCGAGGGGCCAAGCCTCGCGAGGCGGGCGACGCAAGACCTCCTCGGGGGCGGCCTCACCAGGCTGGCTCGCGAGGGGCGGAGAAATCAAGGCCAGGGGCACCTCGCGAGGCTCCCGTGACATAAGCCATGACGACCGGGGCTAGGCGGGCGCCAGCGCTCGCAGTGTCCTTGTTTCCTCTTTAATGCTAAATAGGCAAGCGCAGGCGGGGAGTCCCGAGGCATCAGGCAAAGGTTTCCATATCGATGCAACGAGACCAAGACCAGCAGGACAGTAGGACGAAGGTCACCGTGGAGCCCAAGCCGGCGTCACCACCAGAGCCTTTAGCAGGCGAAGACCACCTTTAGTCAGGATAACTTGTACTAGTTGTCTCCCTTCGAATTTGGCCGTTGTGGCATACCTTCCCGCTCAATATTTGGGAAGCGGACCAGGGCCTCTATAAATAGGACTAGCCACCACCTTAGCAAGGGGCGGGATGATTGAGACCACCAGCCACCTCACAAGCTCACCAAGCACAAGAACACCTCTCCTCGGGAGGCTGTTCTTCCCTTGTAACTGTTCATCCTCAGCCCAAGAGGCAATCCACCAGACCACACTGGAGTAGGGTATTACACCACATCGGTGGCCTGAACCAGTATAAACCTTGTGTCTCTTGTTCTGCGAGTTCGACGTGTTGAGCTTTGAGACCGCGGTGAGGGCGTGAGCTAGGGGGAGGAGAGATCTTCGTGCGCACCCCAGTGTTCGAACCTTAAGGGTTTTGCCGGAACCCGAAATCCGACAGAGCTAGTCAAGTAGAGGCACACTAGGGACATTCTATTTTGTCTATGTATTCACACATGTACTAAGTTTCCGGTTAATACAATTCTAGCATGAGTAATAAACATTTATCATGATATAAGGAAATATAAATAACAACTTTATTATTGCCTCTAGGGCATATTTCCTTCAGTCTCCCACTTGCACTACAGTCAATAATCTAGATTACATAGTAATGATTCTAACACCCATGGAGTCTTGGTGTTGATCATGTTTTGCTCGTGAGAGAGGCTTAGTCAACGGGTCTGCAACATTTAGATCCGTATGTATCTTGCAAATCTCTATGTCCCCTTCCGACACTTGATGACGGATGGAATTGAAGCGTCTCTTGATGTGCTTGGTTCTCTTGTGAAATCTGGATTCCTTCGCCAAGGCAATCGCACCAGTATTGTCACAAAAGATTTTCATTGGACCCGATGCACTAGGTATGACACCTAGATCGGACATGAACTCCTTCATCCAGACTCCTTGATTTGCTGCTTCCAAAGCAGCTATGTACTCCGCTTCACACGTAGATCCCGCCATGACGCTTTTCTTAGAACTGCACCAACTGACAGTTCCACCGTTCAATATAAATACGTATCCGGTTTGTGACTTAGAGTCATCCGGATTAGTGTCAAAGCTTGCATCGACGTAACCATTTACGACGAGCTCTTTGTCACCTCCATAAACAAGAAACATATCCTTAGTCCTCTTCAGGTATTTCAAGATGTTCTTGACTGTTGTCCAGTGATCCACTCCTAGATTACTTTGGTACCTCCCTGCTATACTTATAGCAAGGCACACATCAGGTGTGGTACACAGCATTGCATACATGATAGAACCAATGGCTGAAGCATAGGGAATGACTTTCATTTTCTCTCTATCTTCTGCATTGGTCGAGCATTGAGTCTGACTCAACTTCACACCTTGTAACACAGGCAAGAACCCTTTCTTTGCTTGATCCATTTTGAACTTCTTCAAAACTTTGTGAAGGTATGTGCTTTGTGAAAGTCAAATTAAGCGTCTTGATCTATCCCTTATAGATCTTGATGCCCAATATGTAAGCAGCTTCACCAAGGTCTTTCATAGAAAAACTTTTATTCAAGTATCCCTTTATGCTATCCAGAAATCCTATATCATTTCCAATCAACAATATGTCATCCACATATAATATTAGAAATGCTACAGAGCTCCCACTCACTTTCTTGTAAATACAGGCTTCTCCAAAAGTCTGTATATAACTATATGCTATGATCACACTATCAAAACGTTTATTCCAACTCCGAGAGGCTTGCACCAGTCCATAAATGGATCGCTGGAGCCTGCACACTTTGTTAGCATCCTTTGGATCGATAAAACCTTCAGGTTGCATCATATACAACTCTTCTTCCAGAAATCCATTCAGGTATGCAGTTTTTACATCCATTTGCCAAATTTCATAATCATAAAATGCAGCAATTGCTAACATGATTCGGACGGACTTAAGCATCGCTACGGGTGAGAAAGTCTCATCGTAGTCAACTCCTTGAACTTGTCGAAAATCTTTCGCAACAAGTCGAGCTTTGTAGGCAGTAACATTACCGTCTACGCTAGTCTTCTTCTTGAAGATCCATTTATTCTCTATGGCTTGCCGATCATCGGGCAGATCAACCAAAGTCCACACTTTGTTCTAATACATGGATCCCATCTCAGATTTCATGGCCTCAAGCCATTTCACGGAATCTGGGCTCATCATCGCTTCCTCATAGTTCGTAGGTTCGTCATGGTCAAGTGACATGACCTCCAGAACAGGATTACCATACCACTCTGGTGCGGATCTTACACTGGTTGACCTACGAGGTTCAATAGTAACTTGATCTCAAGTTTCATGATCACTATCATTAGCTTCCTTGCTAATTGGTGTAGGAATCACTGGGACTAATTTCTGTGATGAACTACTTTCCAATAAGGGAGCAGGTACAATTACCTCATCAAGTTCTACTTTCCTCCCACTCACTTCTTTCTAGAGAAACTCCTTCTCTAGAAAGGATCCATTCTTAGCAACGAATATCTTGCCTTCGGATCTGTGATAGAAGGTGTACCCAACAGTCTCCTTTGGGTATCCTATGAAGACACATTTCTCCGATTTGGGTTTGAGCTTATCAGGTTGAAGCTTTTTCACATAAGCATCGCAGCCCCAAACTTTAAGAAACGACAACTTGGGTTTCTTGCCAAACCACGGTTCATAAGGTGTCGTCTCAACAGATTTAGATGGTGCCTTATTTAACGTGAATGCAGCCGTCTCTAAAGCATAACCCCAAAACGATAGCGGTAAATCAGTAAGAGACATCATAGATCACACCATATCTAATAAAGTGCGATTACGACGTTCGGACACACCATTATGCTGTGGTGTTCCAGGTGGCGTGAGTTGTGAAACTATTCCACATTGTTTCAAATGAAGACCAAACACGTAACTCAAATATTCTCCTCCACGATCAGATCGTAGAAACTTTATTTTCTTGTTATGATGATTTTTCACTTCACTCTGAAATTTCTTTGAACTTTTCAAATGTTTCAGACTTATGTTTCATCAAGTAGATATACCCATATCTACTCAAATCATCGATGAAGGTTAGAAAATAACGATACCCGCCACGAGCCTCAACACTCATCGGACCGCATACATCGGTATGTATTATTTCCAATAAATCTGTTGCTCACTCCATTGTTCCAGAGAACGGAGTTTTAGTCATCTTGCCCATGAGCCATGGTTCACAAGCATCAAGCAATTCTTAATCAAGTGATTCCAAAAGCCCATCAGCATGGAGTTTCTTCATGCGCTTTACACCAATATGACCCAAACGGCAGTGCCACAAATAAGTTGCATTATCATTATTAAAGTTATATCTTTTGGTTTCAATACTATGAATATGTGTATCACTACTATCGAGATTCAGCAAAAATAGACCACTCATCAAGGGCGCATGACCATAAAAGATATTAGTCATATAAATAGAACAATCATTATTCTCTGATTTAAATGAATAACCATCTCGCATCAAACAAGATTTAGATATAATGTTCATGCTTAACGCTGACACCAAATAACAATTATTCAGGTCTAAAACTAATCCCGAAGGTAGATGTAGAGGTAGCGTGCCGACGGCGATCACATCGACTTTGGAACCATTTCCCACGTGCATCGCCACCTCGTCCTTAGCCAATCTTCGCTTAATCCGTAGTCCCTGTTTTGAGTTGCAAATATGAGCAACAGAACCAGTATCAAATACCCAGGCACTACTGCGAGCATTAGTATGGTACACATCAATAACATGTATATCAAATATACCTTTCACTTTGCCATCCTTCTTATCCGCCAAATACTTGGGGCAGTTCCGCTTCCAGTTACCAGTCCCTTTGCAGTAGAAGCACTCAGTCTCAGGCTTAGGTCCAGACTTGGGCTTCTTCACTTGAGCAGCAACTTGCTTGCCGTTCTTCTTGAAGTTCCCCTTCTCCCTTTGCCCTTTTTCTTGAAACTAGTGGTCTTGTTAACCATCAACACTTGATGCTCCTTCTTGATTTCTACCTCCGCAGCCTTTAGCATCGCGAAGAGCTCGGGAATAGTCTTGTTCATCCCTTGCATATTATAGTTCATCTCGAAGCTTTTGTAGCTTGGTGGCAGTGACTGAAGAACTCTGTCAATGACACTATCATCAGGAAGATTAACTCCTAGTTGAGTCAAGTGGTTGTGGTACCTAGACATTCTGAGTATATGTTCACTGACAGAACTATTCTCCTCCATTTTGCAGCTGTAGAACTTATTGGAGACTTCATATCTCTCAATCCGGGCATTTTCTTGAAATATTAACTTCAACTCCTGGAACATCTCATATGCTCCATGACGTTCAAAACGTCGTTGAAGTCCCGGTTCTAAGTCGTAAAGCATGGTACACTGAACCATCGAGTAGTCATCAGCTTTGCTCTGCCAGACGTTCACAACGTCCGGTGTTGCCCCTGCAGCGGGTCTTGCACCTAGCGGTGCTTCCAGCACGTAATTCTTCTGTGCAGCAATGAGGATAATCCTCAAGTTACAGACCCAGTCTGTGTAGTTGCTACCATCATCTTTCAACTTAGCTTTCTCTAGGAACGCATTAAAATTTAAAGGAACAGTAGCATGGGCCATTGATCTACAACAACATAGACGTGCAAAATACTATAGGTACTAAGTCCATGATAAATTAAAGTTCAATTAATCATATTACTTAAGAACTCCCACTTAGATAGACATCCCTCTAATCATCTAAGTGATCACGTTATCCAAATCAACTAAACCATGTCCGATCATCACGTGAGATGGAGTAGTTTTCAATGGAGAACATCACTATGTTGATCATATCTACTATATGATTCACGCTCGACCTTTCGGTCTCAGTGTTCCGAGGCCATATCTGCATATGCTAGGCTCGTCAAGTTTGACCCGAGTATTCTGCGTGTGCAAAACTGGCTTGCACCCGTTGTATGTGAATGTAGAGCTTATCACACCCGATCATCACATGGTGTCTCGGCACGACAAACTGTCGCAACGGTGCATACTCAGGGAGAACACTTATACCTTGAAATTTCGTGAGAGATCATCTTATTATGCTACCGTCGAACTAAGCAAAATAAGATGCATAAAGGATAAACATCACATGCAATCAATATAAGTGATATGATATGGCCATCATCATCTTGTGCCTTTGATCTCGATCTCCAAAGCACCATCATGATCACCATCGTCACCGGCTTGACACCTTGATCTCCATCGAAGCATCATTGTCGTCTCGCCAACTATTGCTTTTACGACTATCGCTACCGCTTAGTGATAAAGTAAAGCAATTACATGGCGATTGCATTTCATACAATAAAGCGACAACCATAAGGCTCCTGCCAGTTGCCGATAACTATTACAAAACATGATCATATCATACAACAATTTATATATCATCACGTCTTGACCATATCACATCACAACATGCCCTGCAAAAACAAGTTAGACGTCCTCTACTTGTTGTTGCAAATTTTACGTGGCTGCTACTGGCTTAGCAAGAACCGTTCTTACCTACGCATACAAAACCACAACGATTTTTCGTCAAGTGTGTTGTTTTAACCTTCAACAAGGACCGGGCGTAGTCACACTCGATTCAACTAAAGTTGGAGAAACAGACACCCACTAGCCACCTGTGTGCACAGCACGGCGGTAGAACCAGTCTCATGAACGCGGTCATGTAATGTCGGTCTAGGCCGCTTCATCCAACAATACCGCCGAATCAAAGTATGACATGCTGGTAAGCAGTATGACTATTATCGCCCACAACTCTTTGTGTTCTACTCGTGCATATAACATCTACGCATAGACCTGGCTCGGATGCCACTGTTGGGGAACGCAGTATTTCAAAAAAAATTCCTATGATCACGCAAGATCTAGATGCATAGCAACGAGAGTGGAGAGTGTGTCTACGTACCCTCTTAGACCGAAAGCGGAAGCGTTCAGTAACGCGGTTGATGTAGTCGAATGTCTTCGCGATCCAACCGATCAAGTACCGAACGCACGACACCTCCGCGATCTGCACACGTTCAGCCCGGTGACGTCCCTCGAACTTTAGATCCAGCTGAGGCCGAGGGAGAGTTCCGTTAGCACGACGGCGTGGTGATGGTGATGATGAAGTTACTGGCACAGGGCTTCGCCTAAGCACCGCACACGGCTAAGACAAATCTTGTGTTTCTATGGGGTGCCCCCCTCCCCCGTATATAAAGGAATGGAGGAGGGGGTCGGCCAGCCTCATGGGGTGCGCCCCAAGGGGGGAATCCTACTCCTACTAGGAGTAGGTTTCCCCCTTTCCTAGTCCAACTAGGAGGGGAAGGAAAGAGGAAGAGGGAGAGAAGGAAAGCCCCCCCCCCAATTCGGATTGGGCTTGCGGGGGCGCGCGCCTCCACCTGGCCGCCTCCTCCTCTCTTCCACTAAAGCCCAAGAAGGCCCATTAACCCCCCGAGGGTGTTCCGGTAACCCCCCGGTACTCCGGAAAATGCCCGAACCTATCCGAAACCTTTCCGGTGTCCAAACATAACCTTCCAATATATCAATCTTTATGTCTCGACCATTTCGAGACTCCTCGTCATGTCCGTGATCAGATCCGGGACTCTGAACAACCTTCGGTACATCAAAACACATAAACTCATAATACCGATCGTCATCGAACATTAAGCGTGCGGACCCTATGGGTTCGGGAAATATGTAGACATGACCGAGACTCATCTCCGGTCAATAACCAATAGCGAAACCGGGATGCTCATATTGGCTCCCACATATTTACGAAGATCTTTATCGGTCAAACCGCATAACAACATACATTGTTCCCTTTGTCATCGGTATGTTACTTGCCTGAGATTCGATCATCGGTATCATCATACCTAATTCAATCTCGTTATTGGCAAGTCTCTTTACTCGTTCCGTAATGCATCATCCCGCAACTAACTCATTAGTCACATTGCTTGCAAGGCTTATAGTGATGTGCATTACCGAGAGGGCCTAGAGATACCTCTCCGACAATCGGAGTTACAAATCCTAATCTCGATCTATGCCAACTCAAAAAACAACATCGGAGACACCTGTAGAGCATCTTTATAATCACCCAGTTACGTTGTGACATTTGATAGCACACTAAGTGTTCCTCCGGTATCCGGGAGTTACATAATCTCATAGTCATAGGAACATGTATAAGTCATGAAGAAAGCAATAGCAATAAACTAAACGATCATAGTGCTAAGCTAATGGATGGGTCTTGTCCATCACATCATTTTCTAATGATGTGATCCCGTTCATCAAATGACAACTCATGTCTATGGCTAGGAAACTTAACCATCTTTGATTAACGAGCTAGTCAAGTAGAGGCACACTAGGGACATTCTGTTTTGTCTATGTATTCACACATGTACTAAGTTTCCGGTTAATACAATTCTAGCATGAATAATAAACATTTATCATGATATAAGGAAATATAAATAACAACTTTATTATTGCCTCTAGGGCATATTTTCTTCACATCTTATCTCATTTATTATTGATGTTGAGAATTACAATATCAATTATCATACTCTTGCACATTATGGTCAATACGTGCCACTAGTCCACGTGTTGAACTACAGTAACATCTATAGAGATGGCATGGTAAGATTTTTTTACTATTACGACATCTGTGCATCTTTTGCACAAATTCTTCTAAAGCTAAACTACATTCTTAACTACAACGTTATTACTATGTTTTTCAACAGAAAATCCCGAAGGATTGTGTGCCTCATCTCATGTTTCCGAAAGGTCACCTTGATGTTCTTAACTTACGACCAAGTCTGCCTAGGCTTCACTACTGTTCATACCGGATTTCTAAAACCGATGAAGACATGACAATCAAAGATTGGAAAAAATGTATGGACAATCGTAGGGAGCTACTTGGAACCAACATTGAGCGAAGCGCAAGAATTAGAGATAGGATAGTCTCCATTCTCCATAATGGAGAGTCAGGGCCTATCTTGTTTTATTCTATTTTACCTTAGAGAGGGTAGTTAGGTCCTGGCTAATACTCATGATCATGTGCTAAGAACAATTAAGTAGGGTTGGTTAGATGACTATGATGATGATGAGTATGACTTGTTATTATGATAACGAGTAGAAGTTGTATGATGATGATTAGTAGGACTTGTTATTATGATACCAATGATGAGTTATTTATTATGATGATGATGCATGATGCTAAGTTGTTATATGAGCATGATGAGTTATATATATATATATATATATATATATATCGGTGGGTGAAATGAATCTGGATTAGATTCAAGTGGAGGCAACATGTGGTGCACATCGAAAGTACTACCAATCCAAACTAGATCAAGTTTGGATTAGTAGTACTTTCGACATGCACCACATGTTGCCTTCACTTCAATCTAATCCACGTTCATTTCACCCACTGTTATATATAATAACTAATCATGGTCATAAAGTCATATGATGAAAGCACTGTATATAAAACCTATACAAATACAGCGATAATAAGCTGCATTTCCAAAAATACATGAATATTTAGCAGTAGCGCTTATCAGAAGAAACACTACTGCTACTTACTATTATCACAGCGCTTTTCCCGGACTAGCGCTACTGCTAACTAGGTATAGCAGTAGCGCTGGAAAACCAGCGCTACTGCTACAAGTTAGTTGTAGCGCCTTACTAGTAGCGCTTGTACAAGCGCTACTAGTAGCTATAAAACCAGCGCTACTACTAGGGTTTTCCCTAGTAGTGCTCCTCCTCGTCCTGCTGTCGCTATGGTCTGGAGGTGAATGGCAGGTCATGCACAACGGACAACACAGGGAAGAGGGTAGCGGCCTAGTAACAGCGATGGCAACTGCCCGCTGTGGCTGGATAGTGCAGCGGCTAGTTACGATGAAGATGCTCAGCAGGATCCTCCAGCACCGAGAGCCAGTGGGAGATGAACCATCCAATTGATCAGACTAATTGATTCAGTCATCTGTAGTTTTGTAGTTTGTACACGGAAATGGAACTAAATCTGGGAGGAACGCCATACACACAGACAGTGACTAAGATTTCATCAAACGTTTAGTCTTGAACATTTCTATTGTGATCCTCTGGATCCATCCACTCAAGTAAGAAGTTATCCGAACCCATACTCCGAGGCTGCCGAGTAATCACAAAGATGGCTGCCTCCAAAGAGCGAAAATGAGCAACAAAGATGTACCTTGAAAGCTGCAAGATCCCATGATAGTTGTCTCTCCAGGCCCGCGACATGGACTGTTGCAGAACTTGTAAAGAAAGAACTCTCGGAGACCGCCCAGTAACTGCAAGCTTCATAAGTATATTTTACCCGCCATGCTGCCCCTGCTCTTGCTGCTGTTGCTCTGCCTGAATATGAATAATTTATGAATCTTGGATAGATAGACTTTGCATGTTGATCTCAATCCCAGGATCCGGTTGAATAGGCGCCGGAGGGCACATAACTACTTTGTTGTGTGCTGCTCATCCAGATCTATCCCCTCCATCATGGACAGCAGAGGCTGAAGAACCATAAAGTCAGAGTATCTAACAAGAGAGCAGGCTGCAAAGAAAGGAAAGGAAAACTTGGGAGAGGAGAATCGATTAGATCGACAAGAAGAGATTGGCGGAGAAAGGGAGGAGGAGAGGAAGGGAGAGAAGAAGGGGAGGGAGCTTAAGCGGCAAGAGGCCAGTCCAGAAAACTCCAGTCTTTCAGTGGATTTCTTTCTTCAGACTTCGCGATCGTATTCATTCATTTCTACATGGGGATGGAGGTGCATGTACATATATCGATGCTAGACTTGCTGGATTGTTTTTATGATCGGTGCATGCCCCATATTACTTATGATTGTGAATTGTTAGGAGTATTTAACAAAGGTCACGATGACGTTTGGAACTTAACACGATTCCAGCACTTGGCCGAGATGTGGCCCTCCTCCCCACAGTGTGTGCACTGCAATGGGAGCGGTCACATTGCCCGGGAGTGCTCCAGGCCGAGGAGCCCCTCGCCGGTGGCTGTGGAGGCGCGCCATCCTCCGCCGCCGCGCCAGTCCGTGCCTCTCGCGGGTTCTGGCCGCTCGTCGTCCGGTCTGCCACCCCCCCCCCCCCCCCCCCCCCGAGCGCGGTAGTGTGTTCTGGGTCTGGGCCTATAGTGGGCGGACCGGGGTTCTCCGTCCCCTTTGACCGCTCGGTGGAGTCTGGTGGGCCGTCCCGGTCGGTGCCGGCGCCGCCGATGGTGGAGAGGTGCTTCCTGGAGGCCTCTGAGGAGCTGTCCCGCATGGAGGAGGATCTCGGGCGCGTAGTGGTGGTCACGGTCACCGGGGAGAGGCCGGTGGTCGACTTGGAGTCGGCTGCGGTGGCTCTGCATGCGGAGTTCGGGATTGGCCCGGTGGACATGTCAATTCGCCCATACTACCCGGAGGATTTCTTGGTGATTTGCAAGCGTCCGTTCGTGAGGCAGTTGATGGTGGAGCGTGGAGAGGCCTCTTCACCTGGGTTCTCTCACTCACTGCGGCCCTGGCTCCGGCAGGGACAGGCCACCAGCGCAGCCATGCCCTTCTTGGTGACCCTAGAGCTGCGGGGTGTTCCTGCTCATGCCTGGACGAGGAGGACGGCTGAGGTAGTCTTGTGGGGCCTGGGGTTCGTGCACCAGGTCGTGAGTAGGACGGCGTACCGATTCGACATGTCTGGGTTTCGTGTGTGGTTTCGGAAAGACGCTCCGGCAAGAATTCCTGGATCCCGTTTACTGTTCATCGAGGAGCCGAGGGAGGCTCGTGTGGACGGTAGGCCGGCAGCGCTGTGGTATCCGGTCACCATTACTGTCCTTGGCGCGCCCGTTGCGGTGGCCGATGTGGATGCGCCATCCCCGCCAGCGCCTCCGCCGCTGTCACCACCGTCGGGTGAGGCTGGGGGTGCAGAGGGGCACGTCCCAGCGAATGGGGCCGTGCCGGGCGCTCGGGATGTTGGTTCGTCCGGTGGTCATGGAGGCTCGTCTGGATCGTCGGTGGGCTCGTCGGCGCCGCCGCCGGCACCGGGGAGGGGTCACATGTTGGCGGTTCGAGCGATGGTGGGTAGGACTGTGGCCCCCTGCGGGCCTTCCAGCTGCATGGCTGAGGTCAGGCCCTCTTCTTTTGCAAGGGAGACAGAGCCGCCTTTGACCGCACAGAGTAGACTAGGCCAGCCCAATCCGGTGCGTCAGCGGTCCTCGGGTGGGACACGCTTGTTGACCGGTCTCGTAGTGGATCCGAGGGGCTCGCCTGCATCGGTAAACCTCCCAAGGCCAGGAAGCGTGGATGGAGTTTGTCTGTTGAATGGGAGCCCAAGGTGGCGTGGAGGCCAACGGGCGGATCGGCAGTGGCTCTTTGTCGCTAGGTGGGCCGGTCATCGAGGAGCCAGTGGCGAGCGAGGACGGGGATCCAAGGATTTGAGTGGGCCGCACCTGCAGCGAGCACGTATTGGGCGAGGAGTTGGATATGTCCCCCGCTGCGGCGTCTCGGCAGAGCGTGGGGATCGAGGAGGATCTGCTACAGGAGTTGGCGGCCATCGAGCCTGATTCGCCTGTCGGTGGACCAGCGCAGGTGCACATGGGAGACACCTTCCTTGTCAGTCTCTTAGCGGGGCCCGATTATGCCACATGTCCTGCCACAATGGGTGGGGAACCATGCAGCCCATGCACGGGCGGTGAGGCGCACTCGCCACGTACTCCTGTTTCGGTGCAGGGCAGGGTGGACTCCTTGTGCGCGGATTTAAGGCGCACTTTGACACCAGTTTTGACCGTGATTCCCAGTCGTGGTGCAGCAGCTGACAAGAAGAGGCCTAGGCAGAAGAGGCAGCCTGTGTCCAACCCGAGAAGGAGCGTTCGTTTGGCCAGGAGGGGGCAGGGCTCCAAGGCATCCAAACAACATAACGTATTGATTCGGAAGCTCTGTCTTGCGAATGAAGGCGAAACAATTAGCGACTCCACTTTGAAGACCTACACGCAACTGTTCGAGAGACCATTGACTGACACACACATTACGGTGATCCTAGCTCTATTCGGTTGGTAGCCGTCGGTCTTGCCGAGGTTCGAGGGGGAGCCCTTGGTGGCTGGCTCGCACTAGGTTGCGGTGCTGGTGGTTTGGTGGGTGAACATCATGAATTGTATGCCTTTCAAAGCTCTGGTGTGGAACGTGCGGGGGCTCAATAGCCCGGCACGTAGGAGTGTCATAGCTCAGGTGGTGGCCGTGGCAAACCCGAGTGTGGTGTGCCTGCAAGAAACTAAAATGGAGGTTGTAACGCTTGATGTAGTTCGTCATTGCCTCGGACATAAATTTGGAAACTTCTTTTACTTGCCGGCAAATGGCACACGTGGTGGAATCCTGCTAGCGTGGGATGAGTCAGTAGTATGCGTGTCCAAATCGCACTACATGGACTACACCCTTACGGCCCTGGTTATGCCGGTGGAGGGCCCGCAATGGTGGTTTACGGGTGTCTACGGGCCGCAACTTGATCATGAGAAGCTGCTTTTTCTGCGGGAGTTGGTGGAGATTCGAGAGCTACATGCTGGACCGTGGTCTGTAGCGGGTGATTTTAACCTATTAGTCAATCCCGAGGACAAGAGTAACGAGAGGATCAACCGCAGAATGATGGGCAAATTTCGCTCTAAGCTGAACTCGCTCGAGTTGAAGGAGGTCTACTTGAATGGACGTCGATACACATGGTCTAATGAGAGGACAAACGTAACACTCGAGAAGGTGGATCATGTTTTCTGTACTGCGTCGTGGGAAGAGCTAAACCCGACTTGTTGCCTTAGCGCGGTGGGCTCAGCCATCTCGGACCACTGCCCATTACTGCTGGATTTTAACACAGAGCTGTGCATGGGATCGCGCTTTAAGTTTGAGGCTTTCTGGACGAAGGCTGAAGGCTTTATGGATATCGTAGCGGAGGCCTGGGCCTCGGTTCCTCATGGGGACAACCCATACAAGACTCTAGATAGGAGGCTGAGAGCCATGGCAAAAAGCTTGAAGAGATGGAGTGATCGGTGGATTGGTAACGTGAAGCTTTAAATTGCGATCGCGCTGGAAGTGATTCAGCGGCTGGACAAGGCTATGGATACGAGAGCTCTCTCTGAGCAGGAGCGGGAGCTACGGCGATTACTTAAGCAGAAGTTGTTGGGGTTGTGCTCTCTGGAATGGACCATCGCGAGGCAGCGGTCTAGGATTCTTTTCCTATGGGAAGGAGAGGGTAACACGAGGCTATTTCACCAGTCGGCATGCCACCGACAGAGGCGGAACATGATCACCTCGCTGTTGAATGGAGTTTCAGTGGCCATGAGTCAAGAGGAGATTGCAAGCATGGTAGACGGTTACTACAAGAATCTGTTTGGAGCAGCTCAACAACGAACGGCCTCCATCAACCTAGAAGCGCTTCAGCTACCTTGCTTGGACATGCCGGGCCTCGACATTGCCTTCACGGAGGAGGAGGTGTGGAGGGTTGTGAATGCAATGCCTATGGACAAGGCTCCAGGCCCGGATGGATTCACAGGTCGTTTTTATGCTACATGTTGGGAGATCATTAAAGAGGACATCATGGCCGTGCTTGGCTCCTTCTTCCGTGGAGATATGAGAGGTTTGCATGTTATCAACAAGGCAATTGTTTCCATGTTGCCAAAGGTGGACGGGGCGATCGACGTGAAAGGTTTCAGGCCGGTGAGTCTAGTTCATGGGGTGATCAAGATCATTGACAAGCTGCTCGCGGTTAGATTGGCCCTGGAGATGCCGGGGCTGGTTGGCAAGCATCAGAGTGCTTTTGTCAGGGGTCGTTCCATACATGACAACTTCATCTTAGTGCAAAGTACAGAAAGGAGACTGCACGCGCTTAAACAGCCAACCATCATGCTCAAGCTTGATATCTTGAAGGCGTTTGATTCGGTCCAGTGGCCATTTTTAGTGGAAGTGATGAGGTGCATGGGTTTTAGCACTAAGTGGATTGACTGGATTTGCGAACTGCTTGCAACATTGTCAACGAGGATCATGGTCAATGCTGTGCCGGGAGAGCCTATATACAACTGCCAGGGCCTGCGGCAGGGAGACCCCGTCTCTCCGATGTTATTCATACTCACAATGGAGCCACTACAGAGGATGTTTGGCGTTGCTCTCGAGCGAGGTTTTCTATCCCCACTCGCCTCGAGGGGTTTAACCCAGAGAGTTTCTATGTTCGCGGATGATGTCATGATCTTTCTGAAACCGGAAGTGGAGGATCTCACTACTTGTGCAACCCTGCTGCGTCTCTTTGGCGAAGCGTCAGGTCTCAGAGTCAACCTACAAAAGAGTGCTGCTCTGCCAATACAGTGCAACTCGGAAATCATGGAGAGGGTAGTACATGTGCTTGGATGCCCACAAGGTTCCTATCCATGCAGATATTTGGGGCTCCCTGTCACCCTGTGAAAGCAAACGGCAGCGCAGCTAATGGGTATGGTGGATCAGCTCGCACGGTGCCTACTGTTGGGGACATACATAACAGGTAGGCCCACAAAGGGTCAAAGATCATAAAGCACGGGGTCCACATATCAGATGGGCCCAGAGCATCGCCCGGAGCATAGCACTCCACTCGACCAACTCATTCCACTCGGAGCACCTGATCTCACTCGGATATGCGAAGACCAACAGTCGACAAGGCACTCGAAGCATCATCTTAGTAGTAGGCTGAGTTATGGCATTAACGCCCCCACTTTGTAACATAGGAGGTGAGGGGGTGGCGCACTCTATATAAGCCACCCCCCACCACTAGACTAGGGGGTTTTTCTCTTCCACCTCTCTCTCTTTCTCACCATTAGTCTTAGGACATAGCTCAGGCATGGGGATCCGCTCTCTCTCTAAAATACACCATGTAACTCCGTGTTCATGATAGATAAAGAAAGCCTCTCCGGAGCACGAGACGTAGCGTCGTTATCTCCACCGCGAGAGGCCCGAACTCGTTAAAACTACCGTGTCACCCGTTTGCATCTCGATAGATCATGCTCCTTTACCCTACCCCTTTCTATTGTCGGAATCGTTCCCACGACACACTACAAAAAAATACACTTCCGTGATGATACGTGTTTGTCATAGTAGGTTGCCTTTTTTGTCATGCATGTACATCCATGACAAATTTATGACAGAATCAAGATAGTCATACCTGTGTTGTCGTAGAAGTGTTCCATGACATTACCAAAATTATCATCACGGAAGTGTCCACTTCCATGACGATAAATCGCGCGTCACAGAAGTGCTTTCGTCAAGGGTGACCGACACGTGGCATCCACCGTAACGGAATGCCGTTAAGCTATCGGGTCGGGTTTTGGATCCGATAACCCGTTAACAGCCCCGACCAAAGGGGATTTTCCACGTGTAAAATCATCATTGGCTAGAGGAAACACGTGTCGGCTCATCGTTGGGACAGATGTCATCCACTCACTGGACAGAAGGCGCCTATGATACGTCGACACGTGGCACGGCCCAACAGTGGCCCATTCCTGTGAAAAGGCCGGCCCGTTTGACTTGGTCAAAAGCTGGCGGGCCGGCCCATGGAAAGCCTGTTAACGGCCTGTTCGCATATAGCCCATTTACAGCCCGCTAACCCAAGGCCCGTTACGCCCTATCCGAATTAGGCCCAGTAGCGTCATCTGGGCCATCCAATATGATTCCAGCCCGTTTTCACTTCTGGCCCATGTATAGCCCATGACGTCTTTCGGCCCATATGAGGCCCTTTGTAACTCTTGGCCCATTAGCGGCCCGTGCTGAAACTGGCCCGTAATGAACAGTGTATTACTTTACACCCATTAACGGCCCGTGGTGAAACTGGCCCGTAATGAACAGTGTATCACTTTATACCCATTAACGGCCCGTTATTCCGTTGGGCCGTTTCCAGCCCAAGTTAACTTTCGGCCTTCTGAGGGCCCATTTATTCTTGGGCTCATTTGCAGCATTCGGTTACTTACGGCCCGTTACTGTCATTTTCTGCTTGTGGGCCAAATTCAGCCCGTCGTTACAGTCGGCCCGTTTGTGGACCGTTAGTCTGTTGGGCCATTTTCATAGCATCACCAAATACGGCCTATTAACGGCCCGTTATGGTCAGCCCATAAAACGTACGATTTCCATTAAAGGCCCGTCTACGGCCCATTAAAGGCCCGTACAAGACCCATAAATGAGTCGGCGGCCCATGGATCCTACGAGACGTAGAAGGCCCATGGATCCTACGAGACGTAGAAGGCCCATGGATCCTACGAGACGTACAAGGCCCATGGATCCTACGAGACGTAGAAGGCCCATGGATCCTACGAGACGTAGAAGGCCCATGGATCCTACGAGACGTAGAAGGCCCATGGATCCGACGGCCCGTGAAGGGCCATGGTCGGGCGAGTTGGCCCCCGTTTGAACGATATAGCATATTCAAAGAATTATCCTACTCAATACTATCACCTCTAAAAAGCATACACTATACAACAAAGAGATCAAGGCATAGAAAGGTAGAATAATCCTACACTATACAATAAAGAAATTACAGCCGATTATACCCACTGGGCATTATGGTTCGGCACAGGTGATAATAAAGCATACACAAACAGCAAATTACATACACTGGGCAAATACAGCTCATACATCATGGACGCGCATCAACTTAACTCCATTTGAACTATAATCTCTTCAGAAAATAGGATTGGCCGGATTCAGATAGCACAAATTTCAGTCTGCAAAATCTCCAATTCCTTCATGGTTACCTCAGTGTCTTGTTTCATTTTTTTGACTCCTGCATCTAATACCTGCATGTCCAGTCTCAACTTGTTGATTATACGTTGACAATCATGTACACGTTGTCTTGCCACCTCTAGTTGATGCTCGAGAACATCAGCACATTCCAATTCCAATCCATAATCATTCGGTAACGGCCATGCCGCACTGCTCGCAGATCTTTGTGTTGATGTCACTTCATCCTGAAATGTTTCTGTAAGTACACATGACTAGGGCAAAAATATAGTTACAACAGTGAAGCGAACAAGACACTATTTTGTACTACATGGCAAAACAGGACTAACAATAATGTTACACGTCACTTTCAAAAAAAATGTTACACGTCATGAAGCATAAGCAGGTGATATTTTAAAAATTATAAAAAAGATAGTCTGTGCAGCCTGCATACAGAAATCCCTCTTAGCTCACCAGAGGAGCATGATGTTGGGGCCCAATCGAAAACACAGACAAGTTACAAATTTAGACAGCACGTTGCGTATAAGTAAGCAAGCAGTTGGCCATTCTGTGCCTCAATTAAAGTCTTAGGGAGCATAATGAACAGCAGAGGGTTTCATACAAACATACTACAGCAGGCAAAACTATGCAATCATTAGCGTAGTATAAACTAGATTGTGAGCCTCATGCAATAATAGTTGGTTAATAGACTTCAAAGCTTCAGGCACACTTCGGCAGAGTAATTAAATGGTAAGGCCTTTAATTATGTCAACTAATAGTGATACAAGTACCGAACATCAGGCATGATTATTTGGGCATCTCATTAACTGAGGACAAATAAAGCAATTGAAAAGAGAAAATTAACTATGCCTGAAACAAACAAGGAATTGAACTGTTGAGTTGCATACAGTGACTTACCTTAGCAGGTTGAAGAGGCTCAGCGCAGCTCCTACTTCTCTTGCAAGGCTCCTTCCTAACATCTTGTACTTGGAAATCCTCAATCTTATCTTCATTGCACCCCCTCTGCAAGGTGACACAAACTAGTTACTCGTCTCCTTGGAAGATAAATATGCATACTTTCCAGTCTGTGAACACAAAAGGATGAGATTATAACAAAACAACACCACATAATGAAACATGCCGCATCTCTTGCACTTGCACACAATGAAATGAGCATTTACTATGTCTGCACTATGTAAAAACTAGGCATACCTTCGAACTGGATCTCCAGGTACTCTTGGAGAGCCTACTGTAGTGTACAGCCAAACCTTTATGTCACCTATGAGTTAGACAAGGCCCCACTACAGCAGCCCTTAGTGTTTAAATCGTTGACAAGCTCTGTTAGAGTGTTAGGTCAAGAACAGCAAGTAATCAAAGCAAACAGTCCTAGTATGGCTGGCTGATGCAAACAAGCAATTGAACAGATGTGTGAGCAAATCTTACATATCAAGAAAAGAAGCAAAGAAGGAGGCTTAAAGACCATCACTTGACTGACCAGATTTAAGGGGCATTTAAACATCATGTGCAACGTATGAACTAACATAAACATTGCATATTCCAGATTCTACAATGGAATGCACATGTATTAGGTTATGCCATGTATGATGATGCCTAAATGTACAGATAGCAGGCAGGAGTGATTCATCATTGCACGCACAATTGAATTGCAGGTTAAGGGCCAGTTCGATTCCGCCTTTTCAGGGCATATTGTCAAAATAAGCCATAAAAGATGTAAAGAAGTCATTTTTGAGTTATGGGCTTGGGCTTAACTAATTTCGCTTTGGAGGGGGGTGTTTCGGGTAGAACCTCACTAAAAATTGAAGGGAAGGGGAATAGTGAAATGACTCTGTTGTCTGCCTATATTACACTCAAAATGCAACTGCTGACGCCCGTGTCACACCTGACCCTCAAGTAAAAACAAACACGCAAGCATTCATTGCCCTGCCCGCTTGCATCTCCTCTCCCCTTTCCCTCTACCTCGATCCCCTGCCTGCAGCACTAGGGTTCCTCCAGCGAGCCGTCGCCACTGGTCCCATCTGGCCTGGTCCTCGACGATGCTATGTCCAGCTAGGCTACATGGCCGGCGGGTAGGGGCAAATCTCCCTGGCTGCTCCTCCCTCTGGCGCCGCCCCTCATTCTCATGGTCTCCAGCAGCTGCTCCACTGTGGTTCGTCCAACGCACTACTCCGGCGGGCGCTGCACAACTACGGCTGATGCCACACTGCGGCAGAAGGCACCTTATTCCCCCTCCCCTCCTCCCAGGCCATGGCCTTGAGGTGCTGTTGAAGGATGAGCTCATCCAACAAGGTGAGGATCTCCTCTGATTTTTTGCCAAATTTTCATTCTGATCCACTATACGATGAATTGCTATGAGCTGCTTCTGCTGCTGCTATATGATGCATTGCTATGAGCTGCTCCTGCTGCTGCTATATGATGAATTGCTATGAGCTGCTGCTGCTGTATGATGAGTTGCTATGAGCTGCTGCTGCTGCTATATGATGAATTGCTATGAGCTGCTGCTGCTATATGATGAGTTGCTACAAGCTGCTCCTGCTGCTGCTATATGATGAATTGCTATGAGCTGCTCCTGCTGCTGCTATATGATGAATTGCTATGAGCTGCTCCTGCTGCTGCTATATGATGAATTGCTATGAGCTGCTGCTGGTATATGATGAATTGCAGACTGCTGCTGCTGTATGATGAGTTGCTATGAGCTGCTGCTGCTATATGATGCTTTCAGGTGGTGCTGCTATACGATAATAACCAGCCACTTGGACCATCGAATTTCAATAAATAATTGTTCTTCATTTAAATGTGGGTCATGCGTTCTTCGTTTAAATTAGGCAATGGGATCTCTATGGAAAACATTGACCAAAGTAGATTGTGCCAAGTAGATGGTATCTTTGTATTTGCATTTTGAGCAAATAGTGATGGTCTGTTTTCCTATCATATTAATTACTGCACTGGGTTCAATTTGTGATGTTTGCAAGTCAAATTAATTTCCATATGGGCAGCAAAATGAAAAAAATATAATGCAATCTAGACTTTCCACTGATCATACCAAAGATAAGCTGAAAACGCAATGAAAAGAACTGGTTGGCTTATTACATGGAGCTTATATTCACAGGTGCTTATTTTCTTAGGATAACTCGTAATAACTGTCCCTAAGAAACTTGGCTAATAGAACTGGCATACAAATAACATGTCACGATGATTGCAATGGAGGAGTGACGTACCATAGCACACTGTATAGGCTCACCGCTGCCTCTCCTTTTTTTGCGATGTTCCATGAAATTGCCACATACATCTTGTACTTTTTCATTGTGTAACCCTATCTGCAAGTTGACACGGCTAATTTCAGACATCTCTACATGATACTACATTGCATATCCCTTGCGCATATTTAAACCACCAATTAACGATTGTGTGCGTACCATAAACTAGCCATGACTCTGTATGCTGGACTAGCAGGCACTCTAAGGGAGCCTAATGTAGTGCACTGGAATTCCTACATGCCACCTACGATTTTGTGTAATGTACTGCCCCTGTTCCTAAATATATGTCTTTGTAGAGATTCCAGTATGGACCACATACAGATGTATATAGATGCATTTTCGAGTGTAGATTCACTCATTTTGCTCCGTATGTAGCCTATAGTGGAATCTCTAGAAAGACTTATATTTAGGAACGGAGGTACGAGGTAGTATCATGTATGACATCTACATATCTAATTTAGCAGCCAGTAGTAGAAATCATTGTCTGCACAAAGGGATTACTGGTCGAAAATCCTAGCAAAGCACGCTGGCAGGCACAGAACAATACAAGAGAGAGAGACGCGCTTACAAGATCATAGCAATGCCTCAGTCCAGGATCTTGGTTGGCCAAGCTGTTAGATCCAGAAGAAACATCGTCCTTGTAGTTTTTGCCAGCTGCATAACAGGTAACAGCGACCGGTTAGTATATTTGAAGTACATCGGGCAGGTGATGCTGGACGGGTTTAAAGGTGACAAGTACCTAGGCCGTGGCGGGTGCTTGGCATCTCTCCAGACGGTGGGAATCAGGTTAGAAACGTCGAGGGTGATGACGCTGCGCTGGCTGTCGGGGTCCGGTAAGGAGATCTAGAACCGTCGAGTAGGGTGTTTGTGGAGCGGCTCCGGTAGGGTGGACTACGGTGTGGGCGAAGCGGATCTGTGGCCGTGGACGAGGGCGTAGGTGAAGCTGCTCCGGTGGTTGGGTTAAGGATGGTGTCGACGGCGCGGATCTGCGGCCGTGGACGGGGCGTCAGAAGCTGCTCCGGTGGTTGGGTTAAGGATGGTGTCGACGATGCGGATCTGCGGCCGTGGACGGGGCGTCAGAAGCTGCTCCGGTGGTTGGGTTAAGGATGGTGTCGACGATGCGGATCTGCGGCCGTGGACGGGGCGTCAGAAGCTGCTTCCGGTGGTTGGGTTAAGGGTGGTGTCGACGATGCGGATCTGCGGCCGTGGACGGGGCGTCAGAAGCTGCTCCGGTAGGTTGGATGAGGGTGCGAGGAAGCGGATCTGAGGCCGTGGACTTGTGAGTTGGCAAAGCGGCCCCGGTAGGGTTGAGAATGGTATAGGCGAAGCTACTCCGGTAGGGTTGACGATGGTGTCGGCGAAGCGGCTCCGGTAGGGTTGAGGAAGGTGTCGGCGAAGAGGATCAGAGGCCGTCGACGGGGGCGTCGGTGGGGCGGCTCCGGGGGGTGTGGACGAAGCGTCTCCGGTGGGGAGTACGAATGAGCCGCTGCAGATGCGCGGCGGTTGACGAGAGTACCGGCGAAGCAGATCCGGCGCCGTGGACAAGGCCGGCACTGAATGGGCTGTGGTACAGTGGTGGATGAGCAGTCTACTTGTTTCTAGGGGAGGTGGGAGGGGTAGATGCGGCCGCAGAAGCAGATCCGGCGAGGTGGACGCCGCTGGCAGTGAATGGGCTATGGTACGCCGGTGGATGAGCAGTCTAGGGTTTCGAGAGGGGAGGGGAGAAAGGGCGATGAAGTACGGACGGCGTGATGTAAGATGCTCTGGTGCTGTGGAGTTAGTCGTTTTTGCGGGAGGGGGAGAGGAAATGGGGGTGCCGTGTAGTGGGGGAACCGGAAGTTACCAAAGCAGCCCCGACCTATCATGTAGATGAGGGCGGTATTGTAACTGTTGGTCTCCGTGCACCAAGGACAAAAGGGGGATTTCGCATGCTAAAGACTAAGGTGGCGGAAATTTTAGAAGGAGGCGGGAGATTTTGCCGCCCGCGGGATCGTTCGTATCCAGTTTCAACTAATTTTGGACCGTGCTAGCGGGAAGGTCATGCTAGACTGTGTACACGGGGCACGCGTCAGCAGTTAATAACTGGTGTGAAGTCCACCCCAGAAAAAAAGACAATAACTCGGGATGATGCGCCGATAACTTGGACGTTCACACGGGCGCGGCCAATCGTACGGGTGTAGTGGCGCGTTCACAAAAAAGGGATCAAACGCTCAGCCTATGTATTTCTCGTGTAAATAGATAATTTAGTGCCATTGGTTATTTACTTTAAACATAATGCATTGACGTGTTAGTGTAGAGGCGCACAAAAAGAAATGGATATTGTAGTCAGCTACTTAAAAGTGTTACCTCATATGATTACATAGCCTCCATTTCATAAATTGCGTACCCGTTGAATTCATATATGAATATTACATATATTACTTCAAAATAGAAACTTAAATCATCCAAGACTAATGAATTTGAATGCAAGAGTAACAATGGTGCATATACATGATAGCTACATTGGTTGTTTGAAGAAACATCACTGTAACTTTGGCATGCACAACTGAAAAGGTTTATTTAAATAGAAAAAATGTGATATGTGAGTGTCCAATCTTTATAGCGTTGAATCGATATTGTACCTTTGGCCACGATACGAAGTAGATATTGACTTATGTTCAAGCGATGCACGTCCACGATCGCTAGATAGTGATACGTGAATGAATTGTGCAATCTCTCTCACACGCATACATATCTCATTTCCCTGTGGGCATCGGAATCACACACGCGCACTTCGTGTATTTCTCTCCCTCCGTCAGGGTTAAATTCGTCTTTCTACCCCGTCCTACAAGTCTCTCACACAGAAACACACACGCTCTCTATGTCTAACACGCCCACCCCTTTAATTCCGCCCACCCACAGCCACTAATGTCTCAAAGTATAATAATGTCTCTCACACATATGCTATCTACCTATCCCTTAATATAGCTAGATATGTGTCACACAAACTCCTTCTCCCTACTAGCAAGATGCCCATGCGTTGCACGGAACATCAAGATGCATTTGTATGAGAAGTTTATCTTGTGGGAGAAAAGGATGAACGAGGGAATGCCTTATTTGCAAATGCGGAGAGGGGTGTGGGTATCTTTTTGCAAAATTGCCATAGTTTCCTTCCTGTCCGTCGGATATAAATCGGATGGCCTATATTGCAGGATGGCAGGAACACCATCATCACCAACTCTGTTTTTTATAAGAGTAGAGATATGTGAGTGTCACTGCCCCCCCCCCACACACACCCACACTTCCCAACACCGAAGGAGTAGGGTGACACCTCGATCTTGATACTAATCTATCGACTGGCTTCTCTCTCAAACATACACACACACACACTACCCGGCACCGAAGGAGTAGGGTGGCACATCGATCTTGATAATAATCTATCTACTCCTCTTTCAAACACACACACACACACTCGCTAGTTGTGCCTCTGTGCCTACCGCGCACACTCTCGATACGTCTTTCTCTCCCTCCCCCCCAACAATGACAGCAGAAGGGTGACAACTCGATCTGATCATAATCTGTCAATTGGTTTCTCTCTCAAACATTGTGTCTCGGTGCCTCGCTCGGTAGCCCCCTCGATATGTAGACTTCTCGCGCGCGCACAGCTGTAGTGACGATGACGCTGAACCCAGTGTGCCTTGTTTTTACCGGCCTCATGTGATAGTTTTCACCCTGTTTTCTGTTAATTAACAAGGCAACCTTTTCTTTGTTACTACTAGTGAATCTGAAATCATTCGGGGCAGACATAAAATATATCACTTCAACCCAATTATCGCAGCAACTATTTTAAAAGAAATTAGCTAGCTGCCCGTGCGTTGCACGGAACATCAAGATGCATTTGTATGAGTAGTTTATCTTGTGAGAGAAAAGGTTGAACGAGGGAAGGCCTTATTTGCGAACGTGGAGAGACGTGTGGGTATATTTTTGCAAAATTGCCATAGTTTCTTTCCTATCCGTTAGATATAAATCCGACGGCCTATATTGCAGGATGGCACGCACACCATCATCACCAACTCTGTTTTCTACTCCCTCCGTCCGAAAATACTTGTCATCAAAATGGATAAAAAGAGATGTATCTAAAACTAAAATACGTCTAGATACATTTCCTTTTATCCATTTTGATGACAAGTATTTCCGGACGGAGGGAGTATTTGTCTTTTTAGAGATTTCAACAAGTGACTATGACCGGACCTTACCAACATACTCAAAAAAGTAGTCCATAATTTTGATGTTACCCTCTTTTCTTGGCGGTGCAGTGCCATCTGGATACCTCATAAATAAATCAAGGACAAATCTGACCCCTTCCTGAAAAGACATACGGAGCAAAATGAGTGAATCTACACTCTAAAATATGTCTACATACACATCCGTATGTGGTAGTCCATTTGAAATCTGAAAAAGACAAATATTTAGGAACGAATGGAGTATATATAAGAGTAGACATGGAGATATATCTCCAGCATGGTCTACAACAAAAATGTGCTGGGCTGGTTAGCGCCGGATGCTCGCAACGCGATGACATGAGTTCGAATTCTGTCTTTTAACTTTATATTTTTATATTATATATTACTCTACTTATTTAATATATACTTCTTTCGCTACTGTACTGACAGTGGAACCCACAGAGTACTTAGAATACAAGATTAAGGATGGACTTGTTTCTTTTTAACTTTCTGTACGAAGCTGTAGCCACCCTGCAAGTCACGTGTACACTGTACATGCAATTAACTTTTTATAGAGGGACAATCATACAGGCAATTAACTCAAATGGATTGGATGTCACTCTATTATTTCCAGCATAAAGAGCATCTCCAACGGCAGCCGGCAAATTTCCTCCCGCTTCCTTAAGCGGAGGACGACATCAAACGCCAGCGGCATACATTTTTACAACTCTAACCAACCAGATGAAATTCGTGCAAACACGGACTGATTTCATATAAGCATGAAGGATTTCGTATAAAAAAGGCGGATCTTCATATAAACATGATGGATTTCATTACATTTACATGAACTAAGAGGTGCCAATCCGGCTCTCTTGTATAATTAATACTCCCTCCGTCCGGAAATACTTGTCCTAGAAATGGATGTATCTAGACTTATTTTAGTTCTAAATGGCCGCCCGCGGATCTCTTTGTCTTCCTCATGTTCGTCAGACACTTGCGGGGTCGACGAAGGTCCTCGGAAGAGACGAAGCAGCAAAGAAACCACCTGAATCCGCGGTCGTCGCCTCGGCGGTGGCCTTCATGGGTCCCAAGTGGCGGCGGCCTCCCGTGTTCTACTTCTCCTCGATGATGGCGGCGGACACGGAGAAGCTGGCCACCGACTCGTCGCTCTCCATGCACTCGGCTTCTGTCTCTGCCTGCATGGCGCTGCCGCAGGCACGGGAGGCGTGCCCACAGACACGGGAGGCGCGGCCACCGCAGACACTGGTGGCGCGGTACGACGCGGCAGCGACGGCGCCCGTACCGGCGTGCTAGCCGTCGTGCCGGCGTGGAGCAACTCGCCACTACTCATCAAGCTGCACTGGAGCGGTGAGTTGCTGAACCACGCGCCTGCTTGGGGCGGCAACTGGCTCCGTCGGGCGAAGCGAGGTTGGTGAAGCACCGAGCGGCCTCGCCCATATCCGGAGGGCTCGGCGGGCCACCCAGCAGGGTAATATGCCGGAGAACGGCTCATCGGAAGCCATCGGAAGAGTGGAGAAAATGGTGAAGGAGGAGATGGGGGAGCGGCGTAGGGGTGCGATTCTTGCCCGCTGTCTGTCTGGCCTCGTGTAAATAGAGGGCGGACGGTAGGAGCTTGGCCGGCATCTGGCCTGGTTTAAACTGAGGGTGGACGGGAGGAGCTCGGCCGGTGTTGCGTTTAATTCCGGCCCGCTCATGAACGGACGTGTGGCAGGAGTAGGATTCTCGGTTTGCATGCGGGTTTAACGGAGGGGTTTAATGGAGGCGCCGAGCGTGCAGCGGGCGGCGCAGTACTATTTGATTTGACAGCTGTAATGAGCCGTCAAGTCACAAAGTGTAACGCCCCTAGACCGACGCTCCAGACGCCTTCCATGTTTTCGTGTGCGCCGTGTGTTCTATTTACGTGTTGCATTCATCATTGCATCATCGCCTTGCATCCGCATGTTTTAAAACTTGCATCCGCTCGTAGTTGCCGCGTCCCCCTTGCGTTCGTCGACCGTTCTGAGTCTAACCGGATTTTCGATTCTCTCTTGTCTGACCGTTTGACCCTCTCTGCACAACCACCGACCCCCTCTGGCGTGCGTCCGAAAACTTCCCCGAACCCGACCCGGACTGTTGTGACCGTTGGGTCCAGATCATCCCCTAACATCTACAAAACATCACCGTTTTCTTTGTTGGACGCTCTAGCCTATTTATCTCGACCGTTTGATTTTAATCGGAGGGTCCGTTTAGCCCCTAACCTAATCCGTGATGTATATATATTCGTCCACCTCTAGTTCATTTTGGCAAACCCTAAAAATCCTCCCCCTTGTCCCGTCGCGCCGCCGCCACTAGCCCCACTCACCAAAACCCCCTCGGGATCCTCCTGATCCAAATCCACAGCCCCTCCTTGATTTGCAAACCCAGCCAACCATTTGAACCCCGACCCCGAGCACTCCCACCTCGAGCTCTTCCCAGATCACCACGCCGCCTTCATGAGCCAGGAGCTCGTCCACGGCCTCGAGCCATTTCTCCCGCCGGCAATCGAGTCCATCGACCAGAACCCCGTCGTCCTCCAGCAGCAACCCGGAGCTCCAGCTCCCTGTCCATGGCGCCCTCGCCCCGAGCACGCAGGACACCATGGCGGCCTCTTCTTTCGATCCGTCGCCGCACCTTCGTCTCCTTCAAGCAGCAGCAGCCCCGTGCGCCTTCGACCACACCTGACCCTGAGCCGCTGCCTTCCCCTCGTTCCCCTGTGCAGACCACCCAAGGCCGTCCCGACCCCCCTGCTGCCTCGAGCGCCCGCGCAGGACCTCGCCGGACCACCAAGCGTCAACATCCCGAGGTTCCCCGTGCCCGGTGCCTTCCTTTTCTTCTCCTTCCTCATCCTGCAGTTCTTCTTCCCCGGCTCTCAACCTCCCCATCTCTCTCTCACAGGGACCGCCGTCGCCAAGTCCGGCCGCGGCCGTCGCCTCTGCATCCGGCCCCCTCTGCCCAGATCCGCCGTCCGCCGAGCTCCCTGCCGCACCGTAGTCCGTCGCCGTCGCCCAAGGCCCTCGGCTTCGCCGCCTCGCCAAGTCCCTGCCGCCGCCCCTGCTTCCCCTGCTTCGAGCGAGACGGGATGGGCGCCCCTGCTCCTCGCGTTGACCGCGCCTCCAGCGCCTGGGCCAGCATCCTCCAGCCCCAAGCGCCCACCTCGGCCTTCCCTCCAGCCGGCCTGCTTGCGCCCCTCTTGGGCCTCCTCCATCGGCCGGGCCTCAGCCCATGGTGAGCAGCGCCCAGTGCCCGCTCCTGTGCACCAGTGGGCCAGCCAGTTTAGGCCCGCAGGGTTTTTTTCGCTGCTGCAAATTTCCTAATTATCCAGAGACTGCCAGTTTTACAGAAAACCCCCTGTTCTTCATGCATTTAATAACTAATAAACCGTGCATCGGATTAAAATGATTTAAACATGTAAAATGCTTAGAATTTTGTGTAGTTTAATAATATGCCACTTTCACCCATGTTAAAAAATGTTTAAAATGTTGTTTGAATAAATTTGCTCAAATAACATGCTAAATGATTTATTTCATAACTAATTAACCGTAACTCGGAATTTAATAAACTTTATATGTAAATGGGGTAGAAAAATTCCTAGTTTAACTTGGTGCACTTCATTTTGCTGTTTAACAACGTTGAAATTGTGTTTAGGGCAGAACAGTACCAAATCTAAATTATGGATATGGGGATTTTCCGGTATTGTCGTTTGTTATTTCCGGCCTCATTTAAACTTGCCTAGATAGGTTGTTTAATTATGCTTCACCTCTTGCCATGTTAATCAACATTTAATATTGTTGGGTACATAAATGAGAGAGAACTAAATAATTGATGTGGTGTTTCGTCAATATGCAACTCGTTGCATATTGAGCTCCACTTAATTTGTAGTGTTGTTTGTTGCACTTTGCCATGCCATGCCTCATTAAACCGGACATGCATCATACTTGATTGTGCATCATGCCATGTGTATGTGGTGGTTGTTTACTATGTTGTTTGTTTCTTTCCGGGTTGCTTCTCTCGTTAGCTTCGGTTTCTTTCCGGAGTGGTGAGGATTCGTTCGACTCCATCCGTTTGTCTTCTTCATGGACTCGCTCTTCTTCCTTGCGGGATCTCAGGCAAGATGACCATACCCTCGAAATCACTTCCATCTTTGCTTGCTAGTTGTTCGCTCTTTTGCTATGCCGCGTTACCTATTCACTTGCTCCTCAAGCCTCCCAAATTGCCATGAACCTCTAACCTTTGTCACCTTCCTAGCAAACCGTTGTTTGGCTATGTTACCGCTTTACTCGGCCTCTCTTATAGCGTTGCTAGCTGCAGGTGAAGATGAAGATTGCTCCATGTTGGTTTATGTTTATGTTGGGATATCACAATATCTCTTATTTAATTAATGCATCTATATACTTGGTAAAGGGTGGAAGGCTCGGCCTTATGCCTGGTGTTTTGTTCCACTCTTGCCGCCCTAGTTTTCGTCATACCGGTGTTATGTTCCTTGATTTTGCGTTCCTTACGCGGTCGGGTGATTTATGGGACCCCCTCGACAGTTCGCCTTGAATAAAACTCCTCCAGCAAGGCCCAACCTTGGTTTTACCATTTGCCTACCTAAGCCTTTTTCCCTTGGGTTCTGCAGACTCAAGGGTCATCTTTATTTTAACCCCCCGGGCCAGTTCTCCTTCGAGTGCTGGTCCAAACCGAGCGATGTCCGGCGCCCCCTGGGCAACCAGGGTATATGCCAACCCGACGTCTGGCTCATCCGGTGTGCCCTGAGAACGAGATATGTGCAGCTCCTATCGGGATTTGTCGGCGCAGCGGGCGGCTTTGCTGGTCTTGTTTTACCATTGTTGAAATGTCTTGTAAACCGGGATTCCGAGACTGATCGGGTCTTTTCGGGAGAAGATTTATCCTTCGTTGACCGTGAGAGCTTATAATGGGCTAAGTTGGGACACCCCTGCAGGGTAATATCTTTCGAAAGCCGTGCCCGCGGTTATGAGGCAGATGGGAATTTTGTTAATGTCCGGTTGTAGATAACTTGACACTTGACCTTAATTAAAACGCATCAACCGCGTGTGTAGCCGTGATGGTCTCTTCTCGGCGGAGTCCGGGAAGTGAACATGGTTTCTGGGTTATTTTTGACGTAAGTAGGAGTTCAGGATCACTTCTTGATCATTGCTAGATTCACGACCGTTCCTTTGCTTCTCTTCTCGCTCTTATTTGCGTATGTTAGCCACCATATATGCTAGTGCTTGCTGCAGCTCCACCTCACCACCCCTCTTCCTTCCTATAAGCTTAAATAGTCTTGATCTCGCGGGTGTGAGATTGCTGAGTCCTCGTGACTCACAGATACTTCCAAAACAGTTGCAGGTGCCGATGAGACCAGTGCAGATGATGCAACTGAGCTCAAGTGGGAGCTCGATGAAGATCTTGTTCTTTACTATGTTTCTTTTCATGTTGATCAGTAGTGGTGCCCAGTTGGGACGATCAGGGATCTAGCAGTTGGGTTGTCTTCTTTTATTTTGGTTCCGTAGTCGGACCTATGTGTGTATCTTGCTTGATGTATGATTTTATTATGTAATGTGTGAAGTGGCGATTGTAAGCCAACTCTTTATCCCATTCTTGTTCATTACATGGGATTGTGTGAAGATGACCCTTCTTGCGACAAAACCACAATGCGGTTATGCCTCTAAGTTGTGCCTCGACACGTGGGAGATATAACCGCATCGTGGGAGTTACAAGTTGGTAATCAGAGCCATCCCCGACTTAGGAGCCCCCTGCTTGATCGAATCGCTGGCGTTGTTGAGTCTAGAATAAAAAAATGTTTTGAGTCTTAGGATTATATATATCGGAGAGTAGGATTCTTTTTACTCCTCAGTCCCTTCGTCGCTCTGGTGAGGCCTCCTGACGTAGAAGTTTTGACTCTTCTCTCATCAATTTTCGCTTAAATTTTTTTTAGGATCACGCGGGTATCTTGGAATCGTTCCGATGGTTTTGTGAGGAGAACATTGTTCTTGGTGCCTCCTGACATTTAGGGGTTGTGGCAGTGTCCCGGGGAGTTGAGCTCCGAGGTGTTGTCGTCACAATTTTATCGTTGCAGTTCTGGAATACCTGAGTTTTGCCGACATCGAAATCTCTTTTATGCAGTTGTTGGTGAGGTCACCTCGACGCCACCCAGTACTGGGGCAGGAGTTCGGGAGTATTGCCATAACTCGTATAACGGATGCTTTTCGAAGGTTGAGGTAAATGATTTCCGAAATGTTCTTGGTTATGTGTTGACGGATGGATACAGCTGGATCTAGGTATTGTTAGTTTGGGTGATATATTTTGTGTCCCCTGTATCCCCAACACCAGATTGCATAACCAAAAAGTTTCGGGAGTTTATAAGTGGGAATTCAAGTAGCTCTTAGGATATCTTTCCGACAGACGCATGATATGAGATTGGGGTTCGACGTCTAGTGGTCCGCCTGTACACGGTTGGTTTTACAGTGGTCTCGTAGTGTCTTAAAGAGTCCATGGCTATGCCGACTCGGGGACGCTTCGTATGTCATGTGCACTGCCTTGTACATGATAGTGCTGTACGATCGAGCCTGTGTGGGCCCCACCACGAAAACTTCGGACGAAATCTCTATCATATGTTTGTTCCGGCTTATTCTGCAAGCCAATCCTTTGTTTTGTTTTTATTTGTGGTATTCGAGTTGCTTCGAAGTCAAATGTGAATCCATACTTTTCCTAAACGGTGTTCTCATATTTCTATGCGGATGATAATCCTTCTTGATCATCGAGATCGTCATGTTAATTCTTTTCCAACCGGCGTGTTTCTCTTCAAGATGATCCCATCAGTCTCCCCATCCGCAAGATCAATTCCAAGCGTTTTCTCAACGGTGTTTGTTTCATCCATCCCAAGGTGACTTTGTTTTTCCCGCCTTCCCACCCTTTTTATTTAAGGACTCAGATTTCTTAATCGAGTATCTTTTTTATTGATGCGAAGTCCCTTCATTCTTTCCAATCAATGTTCTTACCCGGTGGTTCTCATGAAGATGTTCTTCAAGTTTATCATTCTTCATTCTTTTTCCCCTCCGGTGGATTCAATTCAAGCTTTGTCGATCATGTCCTTTCCTCGTTTCAAATGTTTTCTCATGCCGGTGCAACTCTTAATCATTCCCCGCTTGCTATTCAATTGTTCCGGAGTGTACAAGATATCTCAGAAGATTTGTGTCTCCATTATCAATCTGTTCAAGCTATTTTGAGGTTGTTATCTCACTAAAGCCATTTAATTCAACCGGTGTATTCTATCTTTCAAGCAATCTTTCCAACGGTGTTTCTTTTGAGTGGGCCCTAACCCACAGGTCTTTTTCCAGGATCTTACCTAACTCTTCTAATTTTTCTGGAGTTATTCCCAAATTCTTTTCGAAGTTTGACGTAAGAATGATTTAACATCGGTCATATTTCTTTCTCCAAGATCTTTCAAATTCTTTTCATCGTTGGTTCAACCTTTCTAATTTTTCATCCCGGAGTACCTTAATAATTCATGGTGGTGTTTCTCATCATCATTCTCCACATTTGAAGACCGAAGGAGAATTTCTCTTGAATCTTGGTCCGTTCTCTTGAAGATTCATGGTTCTAGCTTGATGCCATCCTCTCATAATTGTTTTTGATTGTGAGAATTCTTTTCACCCATCCGGAGCATTTCAGGAGTCTTTTCAGTTTGATTCTCCGAAGGCCATCATTTCAGAAGATTTCTTCGTTCTAAGTTTTCGGCCTCGTTCTCCAATTATTCTAAATTGATGTCTCTTCGTTCATCTCCATATTCTTCCGGGCACCACTCAAATATCCTCTAATCAGTTCATGATCTCTTCGTTCTCGTGTATCTAAATTCTGTCAAGTATCTTCATTCATTTTCAAATTCTTTCCGGTGAATTGTGCCTTTGCTACTTTCATTTTCAATTCTTACGGTGGTTCGTTCAAGATTTCTCTTCCTTCGTTATCATATCAATTTATTCGTTGTTTCAATCCTACCGGTGGTTCGATGAAGACCTTCACAAGTTTGCGCAATATCTATCTTAATCCTTTCTACGAGAATAAGTAGTATGCCAAATCCGTTGATTGTCATCAATTTATATTAGTGAAGGATACGCATAACTTAATTCTTATTATTGTTTCATCCAAGTGATCTAATTTCTTCTTTCCGGAGTTGTTCATCATATCAAATTTTTGGTTCAAAGTTGTTCATCTTTTCTTTCCGGAGCTCCAAGTTATTTCAATTATATCATTTCAAAGATCCATCTAAATCATTGCAAGGATTCATCCTGTTCTTTCAACTTCTCCTTCTTTTATCATCCTTTTATTACGGGAGTTCTCACGAAGGCTTTACATGGTGGTTCGTCAAGGATTCCTTTCATTTTTCAATTGTTCTTCAAGATTTCTCTTGAAGTCAAGATCCGCCAAGCTTTACTCAAAGATAAACATGGTGTTCAACACATGTCTTGTTTTGAGGAGTTCAAGCATTCTTTATCTTGCATTCCGAAATGCAATTCTCTCTATCTTATCTTTCGAGATGGTGTTATATCATTCTTGACAATTACCCTTCATGGTTCATGATTCACAAGTTGTCCGGAATGACATATTTTAAAACCATCAATTTCAATTCGTTCACGAGATCTTTTCAATCCTTTAATCTCGTCGTTGGATCTATCTTGTGTCATGTTTCACCTAAAGCCTTCCCTAAGGAATATTGCTATTATGGTGTCTATCAATGATCCAAGTTTTCTCCTATCCTCTCGGCGAGAGAAGATTTCATCTCTTCGTTGATCTCAAGCAAGCAATTGTTTCCGCTAGTGGCGGGTTGTCACCTCATAATTTTGAGATGTGTTCCATAAGCCCTCAACAAGTTTGTTCTTTTTCATTGTTGATTTTCCCAACAACTCCGTTCTAACCTTCTCTGAAGGGTGCTTTCCAAGCTCATTTGTGGCAGAAGTTGGCATTTTCTTCTCCATTCTTATTTCAAGGATCTGTCTTCTATTATTTATTTCTTCCGGAGGCATTGTGATGTTGCTCTCTTCACTCATCTTCTCGGTTTGTGAGGACCGTGTTCTTTTCGTGCTTATCCATTTTTAACCGGAGTGTCGTGTTTTCATTCGAGCTCTCTCATCTTATCAAGTTTTGTCTCCTTCCTCAACCGAAGTGCTGTCTGAAATCTTTCTTACCCCTTGTGCCATTCTTTCATCAGTTCCGGAGGCAGTGTGTTGTTAAATTCATCGAGTATCCTCTCATCTTGTCAAGATCATGTTCGATTCCTTCCAATTACAGTCGGAGTGCTGCCCAAATTATATCATTCTTATTCCTTCCCTATCTTGTTTTAACCGGAGTGGTTCAAATATCTATCGTGTCACTTAACCTCAAGGTTCTTGTAATGTTCCTTGTTCCTCTTGCTGAACGGAGTGTTTTAAATTTTGTTCATCTCCGTTGTGTCATTTCCTCAAGCTTTGCGACCTCTCAAGGTTCTTTGATTTCACTCGTTTGTCAAACAAGCAACTTAGCTTTACCTTTTCTCTTCCTCTTCCATTTTTCTCCGGTGCCATCCTAGATCTCGGGGCGAGATCCTCTTGTAGTGGTGGAGTGTTGTAACGCCCCGAGACCGACGCTCCAGACGCCTTCCATGTTTTCGTGTGCGCCGTGTGTTTTCTTTGTGTGTTGCATTCATCATTGCATCATCGCCTTGCATCCGCATGTTTTTAAAACTTGCATCCGCTCGTAGTTGCCGCGTCCCCCCTTGTGTTCATCGACCGTTCTGAGTCTAACCGGATTTTCGATTCTCTCCTGTCTGACCGTTTGACCCTCTCTGCACAACCACTGACCCCCTCTGGCGTGCGTCCGAAAACTTCCCCGAACCCGACCCGGACTGTTGTGACCGTTGGGTCCAGATCATCCCCTAACATCTACAAAACATCACCGTTTTCTTTGTTGGACGTTCTAGCCTATTTATCTCGACCGTTTGATTTTAATCGGAGGGTCCGTTTAGCCCCTAACCTAATCCGTGATGTATATATATTCGTCCACCTCTAGTTCATTTTGGCAAACCCTAAAAATCCTCCCCCTTGTCCCGTCGCGCCGCCGCCACTAGCCCCACTCATCAAATCCCCCTCGGGATCCTCCCGATCCAAATCGACAGCCCCTCCTTGATTTGCAAACCCAGCCAACCATTTGAACCCCGACCCCGAGCACCTCCCACCTCGAGCTCCTCCCAGATCACCACGCCGCCTTCATGAGCCAGGAGCTCGTCCACGGCCTCGAGCCATTTCTCCCGCCGGCAATCGAGTCCATCGACCAGGACCCCGTCGTCCTCCAGCAGCAACCCGGAGCTCCAGCTCCCTGTCCATGGCGCCCTCGCCCCGAGCACGCAGGACACCATGGCCGGCCTCTTCTTTCGATCCGTTGCCGCACCTTCGTCTCCTTCAAGCAGCAGCAGCCCCGTGCGCCTTCGACCATGCCTGACCCCGAGCCGCTGCCTTCCCCTCGTTCAGCTGTGCAGACCACCCAAGGCCGTCCCGACCCCCCTGCTGCCTCGAGCGCCCGCGCAGGACCTCGCCGGACCACCAAGCGTCAACATCCCGAGGTTCCCCGTGCCCGGTGCCTTCCCTTTCTTCTCCTTCCTCATCCTGCAGTTCTTCTTCCCCGGCTCTCAACCTCCCCATCTCTCTCTCACAGGGACCGCCGTCCCCAAGTCCGGCCGCGGCCGTCGCCTCTGCATCCGGCCCCCTCTGCCCAGATCCGCCGTCCGCCGAGCTCCCTGCCGCACCGTAGTCCGTCGCCGTCGCCCAAGGCCCTCGGCTTCGCCGCCTCGCCAAGTCCCTGCCGCCGCCCCTGCTTCCCCTGCTTCGAGCGAGACGGGATGGGCGCCCCTGCTCCTCGCGTTGACCGCGCCTCCAGCGCCTGGGCCAGCATCCTCCAGCCCCAAGCGCCCACCTCGGCCTTCCCTCCAGCCGGCCTGCTTGCGCCCCTCTTGGGCCTCCTCCATCGGCCGGGCCTCAGCCCATGGTGAGCAGCGCCCAGTGCCCGCTCCTGTGCACCAGTGGGCCAGCCAGTTTAGGCCCGCAGGGTTTTTTTCGCTGCTGCAAATTTCCTAATTATCCAGAGACTGCCAGTTTTACAGAAAACCCCCTGTTCTTCATGCATTTAATAACTAATAAACCGTGCATCGGATTAAAATGATTTAAACATGTAAAATGCTTAGAATTTTGTGTAGTTTAATAATATGCCACTTTCACCCATGTTAAAAAATGTTTAAAATGTTGTTTGAATAAATTTGCTCAAATAACATGCTAAATGATTTATTTCATAACTAATTAACCGTAACTCGGAATTTAATAAACTTTATATGTAAATGGGGTAGAAAAATTCCTAGTTTAACTTGGTGCACTTCATTTTGCTGTTTAACAACGTTGAAATTGTGTTTAGGGCAGAACAGTACCAAATCTAAATTATGGATATGGGGATTTTCCGGTATTGTCGTTTGTTATTTCCGGCCTCATTTAAACTTGCCTAGATAGGTTGTTTAATTATGCTTCACCTCTTGCCATGTTAATCAACATTTAATATTGTTGGGTACATAAATGAGAGAGAACTAAATAATTGATGTGGTGTTTCGTCAATATGCAACTCGTTGCATATTGAGCTCCACTTAATTTGTAGTGTTGTTTGTTGCACTTTGCCATGCCATGCCTCATTAAACCGGACATGCATCATACTTGATTGTGCATCATGCCATGTGTATGTGGTGGTTGTTTACTATGTTGTTTGTTTCTTTCCGGGTTGCTTCTCTCGTTAGCTTCGGTTTCTTTCCGGAGTGGTGAGGATTCGTTCGACTCCATCCGTTTGTCTTCTTCATGGACTCGCTCTTCTTCCTTGCGGGATCTCAGGCAAGATGACCATACCCTCGAAATCACTTCTATCTTTGCTTGCTAGTTGTTCGCTCTTTTGTTATGCCGCGTTACCTATTCACTTGCTCCTCAAGCCTCCCAAATTGCCATGAACCTCTAACCTTTGTCACCTTCCTAGCAAACCGTTGTTTGGCTATGTTACCGCTTTGCTCAGCCTCTCTTATAGCGTTGCTAGCTGCAGGTGAAGATGAAGATTGCTCCATGTTGGTTTATGTTTATGTTGGGATATCACAATATCTCTTATTTAATTAATGCATCTATATACTTGGTAAAGGGTGGAAGGCTCGGCCTTATGCCTGGTGTTTTGTTCCACTCTTGCCGCCCTAGTTTCCGTCATACCGGTGTTATGTTCCTTGATTTTGCGTTCCTTACGCGGTCGGGTGATTTATGGGACCCCCTCGACAGTTCGCCTTGAATAAAACTCCTCCAGCAAGGCCCAACCTTGGTTTTACCATTTGCCTACCTAAGCCTTTTTCCCTTGGGTTCTGCAGACTCAAGGGTCATCTTTATTTTAACCCCCCGGGCCAGTTCTCCTTCGAGTGCTGGTCCAAACCGAGCGATGTCCGGCGCCCCCTGGGCAACCAGGGTCTATGCCAACCCGACGTCTGGCTCATCCGGTGTGCCCTGAGAACGAGATATGTGCAGCTCCTATCGGGATTTGTCGGCGCAGCGGGCGGCTTTGCTGGTCTTGTTTTACCATTGTCGAAATGTCTTGTAAACCGGGATTCCGAGACTGATCGGGTCTTTCCGGGAGAAGGTTTATCCTTCGTTGACCGTGAGAGCTTATAATGGGCTAAGTTGGGACACCCCTGCAGGGTAATATCTTTCGAAAGCCGTGCCCGCGGTTATGAGGCAGATGGGAATTTTGTTAATGTCCGGTTGTAGATAACTTGACACTTGACCTTAATTAAAATGCATCAACCGCGTGTGTAGCCGTGATGGTCTCTTCTCGGCGGAGTCCGGGAAGTGAACACGGTTTCTGGGTTATTTTTGACGTAAGTAGGAGTTCAGGATCACTTCTTGATCATTGCTAGATTCACGACCGTTCCTTTGCTTCTCTTCTCGCTCTTATTTGCGTATGTTAGCCACCATATATGCTAGTGCTTGCTGCAGCTCCACCTCACCACCCCTCTTCCTTCCTATAAGCTTAAATAGTCTTGATCTCGCGGGTGTGAGATTGCTGAGTCCTCGTGACTCACAGATACTTCCAAAACAGTTGCAGGTGCCGATGAGACCAGTGCAGATGATGCAACTGAGCTCAAGTGGGAGCTCGATGAAGATCTTGTTCTTTACTATGTTTCTTTTCATGTTGATCAGTAGTGGTGCCTAGTTGGGACGATCAGGGATCTAGCAGTTGGGTTGTCTTCTTTTATTTTGGTTCCGTAGTCGGACCTATGTGTGTATCTTGCTTGATGTATGATTTTATTATGTAATGTGTGAAGTGGCGATTGTAAGCCAACTCTTTATCCCATTCTTGTTCATTACATGGGATTGTGTGAAGATGACCCTTCTTGCGACAAAACCACAATGCGGTTATGCCTCTAAGTCGTGCCTCGACACGTGGGAGATATAACCGCATCGTGGGAGTTACAAGTGCCCTCGCCTCTCGTGAAACCGACCGAGCTAGACTGCCCCGCCCTCTAGCCTTTTAAAAAATGTATATACTCCACTTTTGTACAGTAGTAGTATCGATGAATTGCGCCATGGAGCAAAACTTGAAATTAAAAAAAAGGTGGTACATATAGTGAGCGCTCGTCGCCAAATTATGCATATAGTACTATTAAAAAGGCTTGTGACAATAATGGTGTCCAGCACAAGTGCACAACCCACCCCTCAAATAAAACTAAGCACCCTGGAATTCTTTGACAACTATACTGCTGGCTATATGATGTTGGCCATATATATTGTACGTATATAATGTGAAGAAACGAGTGGTAGTACTATACCAACTAAAAGATGAAATGTAAGAAATACTAGTATGTACATACTGAAGAGTTAAAGTAACAAGAAGAAACATAACATAGTTCTGCTGGGGGCTCAGCACAACACACCCCTCAAATTAAATTAAGCACACTTGAAATTAAACTTTGCAACTATTCCGGTAGACACTGCATTAGAACCACCATGAGCAACGACACTGCCACCTTACTCGGAGTCCTCGTCCACGTCCTCGACTTCGTCCTTGTCCCTCTTCCTCTTGGCCGATACTTCTTTGCTTGAACCGCACACTTGCCTGTTGCTCTTCATCCAACCCTTGTAGATATTGAAGCAAAGGTAGCCATCCATTGCAGCGTAGTGGATGTGGTCTATATCTAGTACATTCCGCTGCCATGCATGACGATGAAACGTGTATGGAGGTTTCTCCAGTTTACCGTACGAAGGATGAACCATGGCTCCTGCCAGGGTCAGCATTGAAGGCTGACAAGAGGACACCAGCCGATTCTTCTGGAGGTCGAAGGTGTTGCCTACAACGAGGCCTATCCGACGCAGGACTTCTTTGTCGTTACCAAAGTCTACAGTAACGAATTTGACTAGGTTGCTCTCGAGGAAGTCCTTAAAATCCTGGCACTCAACGTCGGCATGGCATATGTGGTAGACCAAGCATAAGTCATGCACGCAAACCTGGATCACGGCGGGCTTCTTCCTCTCTTCGTCCTTTAGATCCTTCTCTCGTCCCAGGACTATGGTGTACTCAACATCTAGCCTAGTGACCCACTCATCATCTGAGTCTTCGAACATGCGTCTGAAGCGAGAAAGGCATCCTTTCACCGTCGCGGAAGAACGGGTGTAGATGACGTGGAAGTCATCGCCGGTGATGGTTCTAACCTTGTACTCACCGCCGATCGGGGAGATTTGGGACGCCATGGATTTGGGAGGAGGGTTAGGATTAGTGGAACTGCCGTAATGTGAATGGACGGGACGACTAGGAGCAAACCGCCGTAGTATTGAAGGACGTGCGGGGACGAGTAGGAGCGAACTGCCAGCGTGCGAACGGCAGGGTAGTGGCTTTCCATTCTCCCATGATACGGGCTTCCGAGAGCCCTTGGATCTGAGATCGAATGGTTGCATGGCGTGATTCTAGACCTATGGGTGAATATCCTATCCTGGAGGGTTATTCTGCAAATTTTCAGCAACTTAGCATGCGACCGTTTGATCTCAGATCCAAGGGCTGCCAGCAGCCCATATCGTGGTCGCACCTACCACGACCGTCGCGTCACTCGTGCGGTCGCGCCCTTGGAGATTTAACACGGTGTGTTAGGCTATCTGATGTTGGCATGTCATACATAGTCATCACTTAGTCACTCATACTACAACAAGGTTTTGGCTATAAGGTTGGCTATAAGTGTTTTTTTACTTCTCTCTATCTCTTTCTTCGTACTCCCTCCGTCCCATAATATAAGAACGTTTTTGACACTAGTGTAGTGCCAAAAAAGTTCTTATATTATGGGACATAGGGGTACTAGTATTTATTGCATTTGCCAAGGAGTGACCTCTTCCAATGAAATGGTGTTGCTAAGTTTGCTTCATTTAATTAGCTATAGACTCAAAATTGTCTTTTCACCTAGGTACACGCGCGTAGCACCGTTTCTTCCTTGGGTCACCAAACTAGTCTCTCTCTTCTTGATTAACTTGCCACATCAGACTTTATGCCAATGTGGCAAGCTTAAGCACCTGTAGGAGCAAGTAAGTACAATAGTGCGCTTTACATGGCATTTTTGCATATGTGGAGGAAAGAGAGGCAAGGAAAAAGTGGAGAAGTGGGCTCTCATGCAAGAGCCAGCCTCTACTACATGGTGGAGCATTGGGAGAGGCACTTGTATGGAGGTGGTCAGGAATCGGGAGACTCACGCCGGTCGTAGCGCCGCAGTTAAAATGATAATGGCAAGTCAAATCACGGGGCCCCACCTGTCCAGCAGTAACTCGCTGTCAAATCACACAGCCCTACGTTTGCAGCAGCCTACTCCCTCGTCTTCTCGCGTCTCTGTCGAACCGACTAGGCGGAACTGCCCCGCCTACCGCGCAGGAAAAGCCCGCGCAGTATACTCCCTCCGTCTAGGTGACCAAGGTGGAGAGGAAAACGAGAGAACTTAATGTTTAGTATTTGCTAAGGCTGGTTGTAATGGTACTAGCCTTAGCAATTTTGATGAGGTGTCATAGAATTAAATGAAGAAAGAGAGAGAGTTGAGTACTATGTGTCATACATGGCAATAAATAAAGTACTACATGATACTAATATATGATACATGGCGCAGGAGTACTAAGTATTATTAATACAGTTTTGCTAGAACTCATCTAGATGAGATATAATTTGGTCTCATTCATCTTTTATAGCCATTGGATGTGATGCTATATAAGATGCGTGTGTGCTGACGTGGGTTGTATTTGTTCTTGTGCAACGAACTGACCACTGCATGTCATGTTTGATAGTCTCAAGTCATTAAAAGCATACAAGCCCCACATCTCTTCTTGGTTGATTCCTCTATTTATGTCAAAAAATAAGAAACAACGTGAGAGTTAATGCACCACGCCTATGTGTTTACTATTTGGTTTTCGTAAGATGACTTAATACTCACCTAGACGGAGGGAGTATTCGATTTGACAGCGGGCGGCGCAGTTCCCGATACGGCTTTAATGCAGACGAGGGAGGGAGTAGCGGTTCCCGATATGTTGAACGGCCAATGCATCCTCCTTCAATTAATGCATGAGGGAAGTAATGGGAGGAGGTCCGGGAAAAGAGGCTGCATGATGTGAATGCAACGCAGTTTGCCCTCATTGCCCTCATATAAAGGCGCCCCTCCATTCCAATGCATCTACCACATCGTACGCACCTAAGCATTTGCCTAAGCACCTACACTAAGCGCAAAAGAGCTCACTCCAGACCCATGGCGGCGATGCGCGTGAGCGGCCAGCGGCTGCGCCAGATGGTCCACGATGCCGGCCTGCGGCATGGCGCCGAGGATCGTCTCCAGACGGTGTTGGAGACCGGCTGGTGGATGGCCGCCGTCGACGCCAACTACGACTCTCAGTTGGACCAGATGATCGTTGCCACCAGCAACAAGTTCACCGTCCTCAAGAAGCTCGCGGACGACATCGCCGTACTCCTCCAGCCCGCGCGCCCGGGCTCCTCATTGCCTGCCACCCTAATCGGCCTCCATGGCCGGAACCTCTTTCAAGCACTGGTGGCCCTGCGACTGCCCGCCGACGCCACGAAGAATGTCCACCTGGAGGTCGCGCTCGCCGCGAGGCGCCTCGCCCTGCAAGAATTCGTCGACCTACACATCCACGTGTACGAGCAAATCGTGTACATAGGTATCTACAAGGCCAGTGAGGACGCTACGACGTTGGCCTTCCTCAACCGGCTGGAAGCCTTGGATGCCTTTGCTGAGAAGCACCTCGACCTCGCCACAAAAGCCGCCGCTCCTTAGCCGCCGGTCGGTGGCCCGGCGCACTAAGTTGAGGAGGAGGAGGTCGTACGTTCGTGGATCCATCTTTCTTCTTGCCTTCTGTAACCACCACTGCGATCGCATCATCGTGGCCTTAATTCTTATTGTGTTGTTGCATTCTCGTTCCAGTCAATACCGACATGTGCGATCCCTTTGCTTAATTATATGCATCACTGTAACTAGTACTCCATCCGTCAATTTATAAGTTGTGCTTACCTTTTCCATCAACTTCGTGCAACGCGCGGGCATCTTGCTAGAAACACTAGAATATGTCTATATAATCCGTATGTGATAGTCCATTTGAAATCTCAAAAAAGACAAATATTTAGGTACGGAGGGAGTAATATATTAGGAGTATATCAAAACAATAGTGATTTCTTTCAAGTTTGTGAACAAATACTACTATTCTACTACTTTGGATCCGTCGCAACGCACGGGCACATTGCTGGTAAAAGGAAAAGGCCTGCCGCGTTCGCGTCGCACCCCCACACGCCCGGGAATCGGGAGTACAACACGGCCCGTCCGGCACGACACATAGCTTAGGGAAGGCGTGTTGCCTAGCATTTTCACTTTCATGTGGGACCGCCGTTGAGCAAACCGACACCCCGCCCGCCGCCGGGTTGGAAAACAGAAACGAGGGGAAGATCTAGCTGTAGCACGGAAGCCAAGAAATTTGGTGTCAGACGGGGCTCGTTGATAGAGTAGGAGCATTCCGTACTAGTACTACTCCTACTAGTACCAAGTTTGTACTCCTAATACTATATTACTAGTACTACCACTATACAACTAGTAGGTACGTGCACGGCACAACATCGTAGGAACAAAAAACGGGAAGATCTTGTTTTGGGTGATTTATCTTTTTTTCAATCAACGTAGTATGAATAATATGATGTGGGGGGCACCCATGAAGCTTATGTGGCTTGGTTGCATGGCTACGGAAGGTTAGAGAAAATAAATAGATAATGTGTTTAGAGTGCACTCCACTAAATAGATATACTTTGGATCCATTGCAACGGACCGGCACATCTATATCTATACCCCCTATATAGTGTGTGAAAAACTTTGAAAGTTGGTCGTTGGATGAAGCCAATCCGACGGTACAAAGATGGCAAATCCGAGCAGTACTGGCCGTTGGATATCATCCACCAGATTCTGCCACATGTATAATCTAGAAGACTCCATGGTTGAACTTAATTCATGACTAACTTTGCCACAACTAAGCTTAGGCAAAGTTATTAGTTCTTCAAAATGAGAGCCACAAGTTGGCAAGCCTAAGGGAATCTTGCCACATTTTTTGTGTGTATGTCATGTGGGGCCTTAGTGTGGCTTGCCTAAGGTGTGGCTTGAACCAAACACTCACCTAAGTTAATCAAACTTGCCTAACCTTACATTCCACCAGATTTTGCCACATGTTAGAATCCAGAAAGCTCCACATGTAGAAGCATAATGCACAAACCACCAGAATCTCATGCGTGCAATGCACGTGTACCTTACTAGTACTAGTTGGTAGTAGTAAGAAACAAATTCCAGTTTTGGTAGGAGCTCGTACTGGGGGAGCACCACAAGGCCTGCCGCAGGAGCTACATTTCCCTCTCAGGGCCCACGGGACCGAAATTCAGTGGCTTAGTGCCCGGCCTATGAGTCAATGACATGCGGACCTTAAATGCGGCTGGCCCACATGTCATTCTCATGGTGGTAGCGTGGTTCGCGACTCACTCGTTCAAGATGAACCGGCCGGTGGTGGCGTGGCCGTGGCGAGGGTGCCACAGCTGGGCGTCGGGGCGTTACGAGGCGTAGATGGCCACACCGGCGGGTACTACCTGTAGTACATAAGTACTCCAGTTGAGGATTGATGCCCGGGACGAAATGTGTCACAGCCGCTGGATGAAAATTCGATGGTGCGGGAGTACGGATCGGGGCATAGCTGCGGAGCAGGCAAACCGCGTCCAATCGGGTGTGTCTGTGGTAGAAAGTTGATGGTCGCCGCAGTTCAGCTGGCCCGCATGTCATGCACACAAAGGCAGAGGAGCGGTGGGGCCGAGAGGGATGAGGGGCACATCGAGGGGATCAGGATCCCCTGACGCGAACAATCCTACCATTTTGTCACTGACATGTGGGACCCATAAGCGTGGGTCCCACCTGCCAGCGAAGGAAAGGCAGGGCAAGGCAGTGATAGCCACGTCAGAGGATCCATGTCCACGTCGGGGGACGTCGTGCCGTGGGTTGGAGCGGCATCGTGGGAATCGCGTGTGGGTGTGGCGGTGGTAGAAGCAAGAAACGTGATGGTCGCCGTGGTTCAACTTCCATGGACAAGCTGTCATGTCTGCTGACACATGTATATCAAAACTAGAGTGTTTATATTTCAAGCACATGAACAAGTATTATTCTTCTACTTTGGATCCATTGCAACGCACAGGCCAGCACATTGGTAGTAGTAGTGTCCATCTCTATCTCTAGAGGCCTTCCCTCGTTCATCCTTTTCTCTCACAAGATAAACTACTCATACAAATGCATCTTGATGTTCCGTGGAACGCACGAGGATGTTTCCTTGGGGGTCTCTCCAGCGCGGCGTGGCCGTAGTTGCAAGTTGACGCCCCTTGAGATGCCGACGTTGAGGGGCACTCAGATTTCCTCCGATGAGCAGGTAAGATGAGTTTGATCACGTAGTAAATGCATTCTAAAGACTACTTCCATGTCCATTTCCTAATTCTCCCCTGCCCACTGTTTCACAGGTTAGGCTCGGTGCGAGTGGAGATTGGCTTGCATATGTACGGGAGGGTACCAACATCAATTTGCACAACATTTACAACGGTGACACCGTTCCCGTAGAACCTTTGTCCAACATTGGGATCAGCCATGCAACGGGCCACCGCATGAATTGGTACGATGGAACCACGGTGAGATTCAATAAGATAGCACGAACCTTGCACATGGCGGTCAAAGGCGGACCATGCTGTCTGCGGCCGATTTGTTGCCGTACGAGTAGGAAGACGTCGTGCTCCTTTCTAACCGCATCTTCGCGGTGACAAACCAGGGGACTTATTTTGTATGGGACACATCCTACGATATACTCCCTCTCTCCCAGTTTATTTGCTTTGAATCTTTTCGTTTTATAAGTTTCAAATTCAAATTTAGAGCTCCCCATCACATGTTGAGATTACAATGTCCATTAAATCGTTGCGTGCATGTATAGTAAAGAAACAAATCTCGATTTTGGCACGAGTTCGTGCTGCGGGAGCACCACAAGCCCTGGCGCAGGAGTTACATTTCCCTCTCAGGGCCGTCGGGACTGAGCTTCAGCGCCTTACTACACCTACCTTTGAGTCAATAACATGTGGACCCGATAGGTGACTAGTCCACATGTAATGCTCCCGTAGGCAGAGGGGCAGTGGGGCCTAGAGGGGTGAGCCGCAGGTCGGGGGACGTGTGGTTTCATGGGTTCGAGCGGCGTCGTGGGAATCGCGGGTGGCTGTGGTAGAAACTTGATGCTCGCCGCATTTTAGGTGGCCCACATGTCATGCACACAAAGGCAGAGGGGCGGTGCGGCCGAGAGGGGTGAGGCGCACGTCGGGGGGCGTGGTGCCGTGGGTTGGAGAGGCGTCGTGGGAATTGCGAGATGAAACGTGATGGTCGCCGTAGTTGAACTTCCATGGACAAGCTGTCATGTCTACACACACATGCACTGCATACCGATCACTGGAAGGAGTACAAGAGAAAGCTATATATGCAGATAAATAGTTCCTTATAGTCAAGCGGACCCATGCTACTACTTTATTCCAAAGACATGCACACCATCGAAATAGTCCATCTATATCAATATACACCGAGAGGGAATAATTTTTTTTACAAGAGAGGAAATAGTTCATCCATCCATAATGCCCTCCTGCTGGTGCAGCCTTTTCTTCTTGTTCTTCTTCTTCTTGTTGTTGTTCTCATTCTCTGTTGGAGACGGCTTCGCAACAAGCTCTTTGGACCTTGCAGCTATCTCAAAACTCACACGGGCATCGAGGGCAGCATATTTTATCCGCTCGTACGTCAAGGGCTAATTCTCCCATCCAGACGACCTTAATGCCACCGTCTCGTCACCCTTCTGAAGATTTGTACCGAGCACAAAATTTGCTACGTCGAATAGGGATGGTGTCTGTTTATCACAATCTTCTACATGAATTTTGATTCTGGTTTGTAGGTCAGCGATGCTTTTCAAATCAAGGTTGTACGGCTCCAGCTTCTGTTTGTCCCCTTCGATGGCTGCCCCACAGAAGTATACGTCCTCCCGAGACAAGAAATCGTGAAGCTCACCTGGTATGGAGGGCGAGTGTATGATGTGGTACGCCAAAACATCATCTTCGAGGCACAGCTGAAGGACGGCGGCGCGCTGGATCTTCCCAGGGGCACGCTCCGTGTACTCTGCGTCGAGACCGGTGACCCTCGTCTCTACCTTTTCGAGGGAGTTGGATACATTGTTGATCCACTGCCGAACAACCCTTGGGTGGACGGTGACGGTGGCAACTATGCGCATCGAGCCTTCGACAAGGACATATTGGACGCTAAAAACCTGCATCTCGATCTCTTTCGCCATTTGGAACCGCTGGAACGGAGGGCTATGGTTTGGAGAATTAGGATTAGATGGCTAGTCTAATTGAAGTAGTAGATGATTATTTAAAGAGGTTAAAACAATGTGAACCCAGTGGGGTTTGGATGCAAATGAAGACGAAGGGGAGGTGAAGAAGCCGAGGAGAATCGGTTCCCGATGGACAAGTAAATGGGAGAAGTGGCGTGCAGGCAGTTGATTAGACGGCTAGGTAGACTAAGTGAAAAGGCTATGCGGGTAGACTGATGAGTCGTACCTATTCGTGTACGTGCCCATCCTTCCTGATAGGTGGGACCTATGCAAACAGATAAAAAAATGTGTCGTAGTTTTTTTTGAGCGCGTGAGTGGGAGACACAACATTCTGTGGTTAAGGAATACTCCCTCCGTTTAGGTGAGTATAAGTCACCTCATGAAAATCAGGTTTTCCCAAAACCTTTAGGCGTGGAGCATTAACTTCCTGCTCGATCCCCTCCCAGCCTCGTTAGCCAGCGTTCTCTTCCTCTGATGCCGCGTTCTACCTTTCCATTTTTCCTCTTCTCAAGTGTGGAACGATCTGCATGCCGTCCTTGATGCACCAGAACGACCACTGCATGCATCGCGGCAGGGCGTTGATTGGGCATGCACGAGAATTTGGTTCTGCTCGCAATATGGATGATACCTGAACGATGAAGTGAACAGGCATGCTAGCACGGGACTGTGGTACACTTGATGGTCAAAATACTATTCATCCGGTCCTCACAGTGAAGTGACAACACCCTGTGCCTGACACTAGTCCAGGCGGCGTGTTCGGGTTACCAAAGTCAGCCTCACCATGTGCACTGTGCAGTCTGTCACCGCCGCTGTACAGCACATTGGTGCCTTGCCTCGTCTCCCTCTCCGCTCACATAGCACCACTCCATCTCCATCTCCTTCTCCGTCTCCGTCTCCATCTCCATCTCACTGTGTCCCCGTGTACCGTCGCCTCACTCGCCTCTCCCAGTACCACTATTCCCTCGCTAGCCGCTCCAGCACCGACATCCTTCTCCCCCGTAAATCAAGCCCCCTTCCAAACTCCACCATGGCCGAACGCGAACCGCGCAGCATCCATATGAGCCGCGATTGGAGCAATCTCCCCAGTGACATCCTCGACCTTTGTTGTTCGTGTATGGATATGTTGAGCGCCCTGCGGCTGGCTGCATGCTCGAGGGACATGCACACGGCCATCATCGAAGCGAGGCCTAAGCTTTTCAAGACACCCTGCTTGCTGCTATCTGGTCTTGCGAGATTGGCTCACCATGATACGGAGGCGTGCATGATGCCCCTCGACTTCAATCCGATCTCCATTAGCCGAAACTTCTTTGCAGGTATGTAGTGGGTCGCCGTACATCATTTCCCTCGACATCGATCCGATCACCATCACCCGAAACTTCTTGGCAGGTATGTACTAGGTCGGCATGAACTCCCACTGGATGGCTGCCTTCAGAGAAGACGGTAAAAAGTTGGTGCTCGTGAACTTCCAGACCTCCCATGAGATTATCCTTCCTCCGTTGGATTATATAGAGTATTACCATCGCGGTCCAAGTCATCTAGATTACTACGTCAGTTGGACAGACCTTGTTTTGCAGAAGATTGTAATCTGCCAAGTGCCCACACGACATGCGAATTACGCAGACTTCAAGCTAATTGCCTTGTTCGACCGCGGACTCGCCTATCTTTACGCCGGTGCCTTCTGTAGCTGGAGACAACCCGGCTCGCAGTGGATCATCGTCAAAGCTGATACACACTTCTGTGATGCTATTGAACACAATGGCATCATCTACGCGATCGACAAAGCAGATGGCACCATGTATTGCTGGGACGGCGCGTGTAAGTTGTTTCCTTCTCATGTTAATGATGACGCCATGACACTATTTGAACTTTTTGTGATGATTGGCATATCCCTGTTTGAGCAGAATTTGAGTAGAACTATGGCAATGTATTAGAGACGTCGTAAATCAGCTATATTTGGAATGAGTTAATTCATGCGATTGTGACCATGTCATTACAGCCAATTTGTACCCTGGATAATCAAACGGTTAGGAATATATGGGTATTATCCTTATTTTACAGTAATCTATATACTACTACTAAATATGAGTGTGTATCAATGGCCATGTTAGTTTCCTCATTTTCATGATGTAGAAACATGCTCCACACTGTTGGTTTCATCTAACCATACATTAGGGAAGTAAATGTGCATATGGAGAACTCTATATTTGGAAGTAGTGAAATCCTGCAATGCTTACCATGTGTACATACCTATATTCACCCTTCAGCAATCAATGGCTAGAATAATATCCTCACAAAATTTTTGCCCACAGAACACGAGTATATAACAATGCATGGTCTGTTAGTTACCTTGAAGAATTTGTTTGTGAGGACAGAACATGATTACTCCCTCCGTTCCCAAATATTTGTCTTTCTAGAGATTTTACCAAGTGACTACATACAGAGCAAAATGAGTGAATCTACACTCTAAAATATGTCTACATACATCCGTATGTTGTGTCTATTTGAAATGCCTAGAAAGACAAATATTTGGGAACGGAGGGAGTACATAACATGCATGACATGGTAGTTTCCTGTGAAGAATCGATTGCGAGATAACATGAGTATAACCATGCATGGCACTTCTATATTTTCGAACCCAGTATACATTTCCCTGTATTTTCCTCCCAGTTCCAACAGGGACATATCAATGCTGTTTCTTGCATTATCCTACTCATACTCTGAACAATGTTGATCTTACATTAACAATGCCTGTCCTTTTTGATATGATGCAGTGTCCCTACAGTTACTGCCCTTTGTAATTACACCACCTTTGCCAAAAACAGGGAAGCACAACTGGTTCCTTGCTCGATCAGACGACGGCAAAAGACTGACGATCATTCGAACACATGAGCCGGAAAAGTTATATTGCAAAAACCCCCACTGTATACAAGCACCGTGTAATACGTGAGTATCCGGACAGTGGCTGTTACGTCTATGAGCAGGATACCAGCTTGTTGGGGCCTTTAGGATTTTTAGTTGGAGGCGGGTAAACAACCTTAGTTCACACTCTCTGTTTCTCGGACTCAATTATCCGATTAACCAGGAGATCACCGTTGGCAAGGACCTTGATGGCAGAGAGGCTCTGTTTGCTATGGAAAACTATGTCTACACGGCGAGCCCTAGGAGTTCGGGAGCAAACTCCGCTGATTGTCAACAATACAGCCTGCAGCCAAAAGAAGGTGAGAATGACAAAGGCATCCGGATTAACTTTGATCCTTGGATGTCTCAATTATGACAGGCAGTGATGTGGTTCAAGCCTTCAGGTTGATAGGTAATTGGGCTGTTGCATCGAAAGGGTGGAGTACTGGTGTCTCCGAATCACTGGTCGCTGAAGCGGGGCTGCAAATTATGATGGTGTTGGATCATCTCTTCGAATGACTTTGTTGTCTTTGCTGCTGGTTCTGGATGGGTAGTTCTTTCTTTTGTTATGCATATTCCTTGTCATTTGGTCATCCTCGTCTATGTCACTCTTACTATGTAATAGTTGCTTCTGTTTAGAATGCCATTCTCGTCTGGATCACGAGAGTCTGAGCGCTGCAGATGGGTGCGTTTTGGTGGTGTAGCAAGACTTCTTATGAACTATCATGTCTTGCTGTTTATGTCAGTAGTAGTCACTAGTCAGTGTTTGAATGCTATATATATCGTTGTTTCGAACTGTTTATTGTCTCAAACTACTGGTGGGCTAAATGAGGGCATCACCATTCTCCAGTGTTCAGAGTATATCTCCTTTTTTCAAGTTATATAATTTGAGCTCAGTGTCTTTTCGATGATGTACACTTGTTTGGGCTAGTGAGGTGTCGTTGAATATGGGCCGAGTAGTAACGCAATGCCAAACATGTCAATTATGACTCTCAGGCCGGGCTCTCAAAAGATCCTGAAAAAAAAGGCCGGGCTCTCCAAAAAAGAAAGAATAAGGACTCTTAGGCCGACATGTGGGCGCCACCGGTGTTTTCGTGCGCTTGCGCGCCGAGAGCATATTGGCGTGTGCTCGAAATTCATGCTACCTTGTCATCCCCACTCTCCCGCCCCTCCCCCACCTCTGGAATCTCGATTCCTACTCCAGTTCCCCCAAATCCCCCTCCTGTACTCCTTGTACTCAAGCGCACTATCATGTCACCGGTCAACGCGGATCTTCGAGCCGGAGATCCTGAGGTCCGTCCTGCCTTCGGTCGCTGCGTGCTGTCGCTCAATAGTGGCATGGCGGCGCTTGACGACCAATTTGCCGGCAAAGTGCTGATGGTAACCATCAACGGCGACCGGCCTCCCGTCTCGCCGGACGACCTTGTCAAAGCTCTTGGCATTGCGCACGGCATCCAAATAAGTGACTTGCTCGTCGAAGTCTGTCCGCCACCGGCTGATTTCATCGTCAGGTTCCAGACAACTTTCGATTGCAGTCGTGTGTTCGAATCTTCCCGGCGTTTGTTCTGCGATGGCGCGCTGGTGAGCTTTGATCGGTGGCACCCAGGATGGGGCTTGGTGCCCTCTGAGATTGAGTTTTTAACAAAGCTTACCTTCCACGGCAAGCCTCGACGTGCTTGGAACAGCGAGTCCATGAATGAGCTTATCAACGACTTTGGAGGTGAGCTCGTAAGTATGTTTGTTCCTCCAGACAGCTGGGCTCTGACGGTTATGGCATTGATGAAGAAGCCGTCCACCATACCGAAGGTGATTGGTGTTGAGATACCGGTGCAGGAACCGGGGTTGTTCTATTCGTCGCCACCAAGGCCGCCGTGGACCACGTTAGGGATGTACCTGTATCGAGTGTTCGTGCATGTCGAAGAAGTGCTCAATCCATCAATCGAAGTCCTGCCGCCGCCGCTGGTGCCAGGGTCCGTCGACGACGTCCATTACAGGAGTCAACGTCAGACTTTCCCCGTGTTGCTCGGAACGATGGATGGCACAGGGCCTACTCCATCGCGCGGCGGAGGCCACTGCTTCTTTGGGAGAAGAGGCAGGGCTGGCTGCCTGGATGTGCTCTAATTTGAGGTAACAACTGAATCTTGTCAGATACTAGTTAAATCCGACCTATGGGTGTGAAGCACTGATATGCCAGTACATTTGGTTGTGACCTGTTCTAATTTTGTACCTGAACTTTTTTTAGAAAGGGATGTACGTCAACTTAATGTGCTAGCAGAACTTATTATGTTGTCTGTCTGTTTTATTTGCACAACATTCAAGATATTTCCCTGTCATTGATAAAGACGATGAACCGTTATGTACGACTTCGTTGGTTTCAACATAGCCCTTCCCGTAGCGATCCACTGCTTCCTTCCTGATTGTGCCCCTGCGTCAAATTTTTGTATGCAAGTTCAGTGTGCTATGATGTTCTATATGATTGTGTCAACTATATAAGTTTTTACTGAGCATCAGCAATGCATATGGCTGAAAGATGTATTTACGAGCATCGACCGATAGGTCTCTATCTCTATCTCTCTCTCTCTCACACACACACACGCACAAGTAGGACCCGTTGAATTATTTATTTGCTCGTGACAGCTTTTAATTAGGTTCCACTGTAATCCAACTTTTTTCTTAAGTTATTAATTGAGCTCAGTGACTTCAAAAAGTTGTACAGAAGCCTTGTTTGGGCCTTTCCGGCGTCGCTGAATGTGGGCTGAGTAACCATGTTAGGTTGTATTGTACTACACAGGCCTTTTTTTTCAACATCAGCAATGCAACTGGGCCGACAGTTGTACACAATATCCGGGTCAACTTGTTATTCTCCGCCCCGCTGGGCTGCAAACTTTCCTAGGAGGTATGCATTAGGCTTAACAAAAAAATGGACTTTAAGAAATAATAAATGAGAGGTAATTATAATAACTGGACAGTTACTATGCACCAAACACGTAATTAGTTTGAAAAATATATTATTTTTGGAATTTGAAATTTTAATTTCATTACTTGTTGCGCGCGCAATATTTCGTTGGATTTTAACGTAATACAACTTTATTTTGAAATCATATTTAACCTGACTAGAAATTTCGGATAAAAATATTTCGGATCCCATCAAAATGTGGGATTTTTTTAATTCTGTTTTGAGCGGTTGTTTGAAATTATTAATCGTTGTCCTAGCTAGAAGTTGGGCTGTACTTTTAACAAACTGTAAATGGGCTGTAGTAAATTCCATTAGAATTAAAAAATGGGCTGTACATTCTTATAAATCGCAAATGGGCTATATGTTCTCTGCCAAATCCGAGCTGTGGGCCTACTAAGTTGATGCGCACCAAGGGCTTTGTCAACTTAGTCAATATAAACGATTCTAGCTGCAGTGATCGTACGATGTCCATCCAACGGCCGTAGTGCTTCTTCAACCTCTGGTCTTCTCGCTCCAGCCGCCCAAAGCAGCGCCGGTCGTGTCGCGTGCTCCTGCCTCCCGTGGCCGGCTGTGATGCCGCGGAGGCCTCACCGCCCCGTACTACTCCCACTGCTGGCCAGGCCATCCCTCTACTCACCCACACCCCCTGTTATTCTGCGGCGACGGCAGCCTCACACCGCAGCCGAACCAGTGAACCCTCGTACTCCTCTCCGCGCGGGCTTCCACTGCTGCGTCTTCCCCGTCTCCGCGTCGTCCCCTTCCTAGGCCTCGCCGTCGTCCAGACCACCGCCCTGGTGCTCTCGGCGCGGCGTGGTCAATGTGGTCAACGACCGACTTCCATCGGAAGAGTACTGTACATGGAGAGGCTGACAGCTGGGTCCAGGCGGCCGCAAGGAAGTGCCTCCTTATTATGCGCAAAATAATTATTCCTCCACCTGACAGCAGGGACCCACCGCACGGGCCACCTTATTTCGTGAAAAAAAACGTTTCCCCCTTGACTGCTGGGACCCACCGGACGGGCCAGCGTATTTCGCGAAAAAAACGTCCCCCCCCCCCCCGCTGTCAGCTCGGACCCACCGGAAGTGCCTCCTTATTACGCATAAAAAAATGAATACTCCCCCTGCTAGCTGGGACCCACCATGGTGGGAGGCTGACTTGTGGGCCTGCTAAGTTGACTGGGACGGGGGCCTTTGTCAACTTTAGTGAATATGAACGATTCTAGCTCCAGTGACCGTACGATGTCCATCCAACGGCCGTAGTGCTTCTTCAACCTTTGTTCTTCTTGCTCCAGCCGCCCAAATCAGCGCCGGTCGTGCCGCATGCTCCTGCCTCCCATGGCCGGCTATGCTGCCGCGGAGGCCTCACCGCCCCCTACTATTCCCACCGCTGGCCAGGCCCTGCGGCGACGGCAGCCTCACACCGCAGCCGAACCAGTGAACCCTCGTACTCCTCTCCGCGCGGGCTTCCACTGCCGCGTCTTCCCCGGCTCCCTGTCATCCCCTTCCTAGGCCTCGCCGTCGTCCACCGCCCTGGTGCTCTCGGCGCGGCGTGGTCAACGTGGTCAAGGAACGACTTCCATCGGACGTGGACTGTACGTGGAGAGGCTGACAGCTGGGTCCACGGCCGCAGCAAGGAAGTGCCTCCTTATTACGTGGAAAATAATGATTCCTCCACCTGACAGTTGGGACCCACCGGACGGGCCACTGTATTTCGCAAAAAAACGTTTGCCCCTGACTGCTGGGACCCACCAGCTACATCTTCGCACGCAAGGAAGTGCGTCTGGGCAAAAAAATGATTCGCCCCCCTGACTGCTGGGACCCACCAGCACATCTTTGCAGGCAAGGAAGTGCCTGACAGTCGGGACCCACCTGGTCGAAGCGTACGTAGCGTTGTCATTCTGGTCGCGAACGTGTACGTACATATATACTGGTGGATGTAGAGGCGCGCACGTGTCGTAGTAGAGGCGCGTACGTGTCGTAGTAGATGCGCGCACGTAGCATGTACACGTACGTACATCGGCCAGGGTGCAAGAAAGAAAATACGGTCACGTATGTGTACATATGGGCGGGGTCTCGAACGCCTACTCGCACATACGTACGGCCAGGGCTCGTGTACATGGCTGGGTCGGAACGGAGAAACAACGTCGTCGTCGTGTTCATGGGGAGGCAACGGAATGCGTCGTGTTCATCGGGAGGCAACGGAACGCGTGGGAGCCAACCGCTGGGTCGGAACGAAATGCGTGGTCGTGTTCATCGGGAGGGCTTGGACGGAACAGGCGATGGAAACGAGGCCTGGCGTACCGCACAACAGAGGAAACGGACCTCCTACGTTCGGAACGGGGTCCTGTTGATCGGGAGGGGTCTGGCGTACCGCAAAACGGAGGAAACGGACCTCCTATGGTCAAAACGGGGGTCCTGTTGATCGGGAGGGGTGTGGCGTACCACAAAACGGACGAAACGGACCTCCTACGGTCGAAACGGGGGTCCTGTTGATCGGGAGGGGTGTGGCGTACCGCAAAACGGACGAAACGGACCTCCAACGGTCGAAACGGGGTCCTGTTCATCAGGAGGGGTGTGGCGTACCGCAAAACGGGACTCCACAGGATACTGTTCATCTCCACCGTTGACCTCCTCCAACCTCCACGGGCTACCGTCGGCCTCCTCCAGCCTCCACGGGCTCCTGTTCATCCAGCCTCCACCGCGCGCTACTCCACCAGCTACTGTTCAACCACCCCTCCACGGGCACCCTCCACCGTCTACTGTTCATCTAGCCCTCCACACCACGGGGTCCTGTTCAACCACCCCTCCACGGGCACCCCTCCACCGTCTACTGTTCATTCAGCCCTCCACCACACCACGGGGTTCTGTTCATCCAGAGGCAACGCCACCGTCACTGTTCATCCAACCCCCCCCCCCCCGCAACGCTCACTGTTCATCCAATCGATCGGCTTCAGTTAGCAGCAGTAGCGAAGGAATCGCTCGATCGGGTTCAGTTAACAGCCATCGATCGATCGCTCGGGTTCAGTAACGTGTAGCCTGCAGTGCAATCGCTCGGGTTCATTTAGAGCCCAACGCCTCGCTCGGGTCAGTTAGAGCCAACGCCTCGCACACACGCGCGCACGTGTACGAGAGAAACGCGCATCGCTCGGCCCCCGACCTCCCACCGTAACCGGGAACTCCCCGAAATTTTCCTCCCCCTCGCTTCTACCACGGTTTTTTCCGTCGTGGACGGCCCAAAGAATGTCATGCAGCTGCATCTCCGGCCCGTCCAGAACGAAAAGCCCATTTTCTGTCATGATTTTTTGTCATAGAAGTAGGAGCCCACCACATCTATGATGATACCGGGTTTTGTCACAATTATCGTCATAGAAGTGTCATATGTATGACAGAAAAAAAATTCGTTCGGCCCAAAATGTCACAGATGTGTCTTTTTTTTTGTAGTGACAGTTGGCGCCCACCGTGGGGCATGGCGTCTACCGAACCGTGATGCAAACGGTTTGTTTCAATTCTTACATATATTCCCTATTTTACTTGTGTTGCCTCTTGCCTTTGCCAAGAACATGATCGTCTTCGGCTCCTATGCGAACACTGTGTCCGCTACTCCTCGCATGGTCGCCGCATGTGCGGATGAAGGGGCGAGGAGATCAGCCCCGTCCGACTCCCGGAGCGGTGAAATGCTCTGCCGCACTCAGCACCGTGCACGCTTGCCGGCCGGCGACGCACACTCGCCGGCCCAGCACTGCGCTCGCTGGCCCCGTGCCATGCTTGCCGCCCCATGACGCGCTCACCGGTCCTCGCTTGGCACGCTACCCGGTCACCTGCATCTCCTTCGTCTGCGTCATCTACATCAAAGGGTACGTAGCCCACTATCCCGAGCGCATAACGAGCGCCTCATAATCCTTCATTAATTTAATCACCTAATTAAGCGGTTAATTACTGCAGCTCATTAAGAATTTAATTATTGCAGCCAAAACTTCCGCAGTTCCTACGTCAGTTAATTGTGCATGCACGCATAACCATCCCTGATCGTTAATCCTTGCAAAATAGCATCCGTGCAGGGACACTTTACTCCAGCAAAACAATATTCGTGGCTACTAACCTGCAGGGTTACTCGTCCGTCATGGTCCTCGGACAGCAGTTCACCCAGACGGACGCTTTGTTTCGAGCGACTAACACTACATACAGGTTAACTCAGATGAAATTTGCATCCAGATGACTAATGTGCAGTGACTCGGTCGCCCTGGACGTCGTCACTCTGCTGGACACATCTTCGTCAACTTACCTGACTCTACCGCTCCGCGTGTCACCACTCGATTAGACACTCGACCGCCCGCGCGTTGTCGTCACTCGGACGCCCCGCACATCGTCACTCCACGGCACGCGTCTACATTACCAGACGCCCCGCGCATCGTCATTCCGCAGCACGCGTCTACATTACTGGACGCTCCGCGCATCGTCACTCTGTTGGACACATCTTCGTCAACTTACCTGACTCGACCGCTCCGCGTGTCGCCACTCAATGAGACACTCGACCGCCCGCGCGTTGTCGTCACTCGGACGCCCCGTGCATCGTCACTCCGCGCCACGCGACTACATCACTCGGACGCCCCGCACGTCACCACTCCGTGGGACACCTCTACTTCACTCGGACGCCCCGCGCATTGTCACTCTGCGGCATGCATCTACATCACCCTGACGCCCCGCGTGTCGCCACTCTACGGGACGCGTCTACGTCACTCAGACGCCCCGCACGTCACCACTCCGCGATACACCTCTATTTCACTCGGACGCCCCGCGCATTGTCACTCCGCGACACGCATCTACATCACCCTGACGCCCCGCGTGTCGCCACTCTGCGGAACGCATCTACGTCACTCGGACGCCCCGCTCTTCGCCACTCCGCGGGGCGCGTCTACATCACTCGGGCGCCTCATGCGTCGCCACTCCGCGGGATGCGTCTACATCACTCGGACGCCCCGCGCATCGTCACTCCGCGCCACGCGTCTACATCACTTGGACGCCCCGCACATCGTCACTCCGCGCCACGCGTCTACATCACTCCGACGCCCCGTGCATCGTCACTCCGCAGGACACGTCTACGTCACTTGGACGCCTCGCTCGTCTTCACTCTGGAGGACACTTCTACTTCACCCGGACGCCCCGCGCATCGCCACTCTGCGGGACGCGTCTAGGTCGCTCGGACGCCCCGCTCGTCGCCACCCCGCGGGTCACGTCTACATCACTCGGACGCCCCGCGCATCGTCACTCCGCGGGACGCGTCTACTTCACTCTGACGCCCCGCGCATCGTCACTCCGCGGCACACGTCTACTTCACCCGGACGACCCGCGCGTCGCCACTCTACGGGACGCGTCTACGTCGCTCGGACGCCCCGCTCGTCGCCACTCCGCGGGTCACGTCTACATCACTCGGATGCCCCGCGCATCGTCACTCCGCGGGACGCGTCTACTTCACTCCGACGCCCCGCTCATCGTCACTCCGCGGGACGAGTCTACACCACTCGGCCGCCCCGCACGTCACCACTCGGTTGGTCACCTCATAACCACTCGGCCGCCCCGCGCGTTGCCACTCGGTTGGTCACCTCATAACCACTCGGCCGCCCCGCGCGTCGCCACTCGGTTGGTCACCTCATAACCACTCGGCCGCCCCGCGCGTCGCCACTCGGTTGGTCACCTCATCACCACTCGGCCGCCCCGCGCGACGCCATTGGTTGGTCACCTCATCACCATTCGGCCGCCCGCGCGTCGCCACTCGGTTAGTCACCTCATCACCACTCAGGCCGCCCCGCGCGTCGCCACTCGGTTGGTCGCCTCATCACCACTCGGCCACTCGCGCCCCTTCAAACAGCTAAGTCATTTTACATTCTGTTATTTCCGTCTTCCCGAGTATCCTGCAATTCACACATCACGTTCACTCGGAGGCCACGCCGCCGTGTGTGCCTCTACGCTCGGCTGCTTATTTTCATATACTTGCTTAGTACTGGTTATGTGACTCCCGAGTCCAACTTCCATTTTTTCGCATACATCATTCACGAACACCATGTGTCGTTCTTCATTTCGAATTTGCATCGGTCCTCCGGTGCTACAGCTCAGTCAAAACACTACACTTCCGTTTTATTTGAGCCAATATTCCAATGAGTTTAGTCGGATCCGTTACTTCGACAAGTACAAACGGATCCTTCGCTCTTTCAGACTCTTGCTGGTTAACCGGCAAGCCCCTTGCACTCCCAGCGGGTGTCTATGGGTGTTATTCACACAAATCATTTCATCACACAAATCATTTCAGCACACATCAAATTTCCTCAAGAAATTATTCCGTTGGCTTGTGCATTTTTTTACACAAGTTACGCGATCACTCGACGACCCTATGCGCCAATTTCATCGCTGCTCGAACTCGGTCACCATACCGGTCCCAGCGCACCACAACACCGACCTTGTCGCTCTGTTGACTTCAAACACATCCGGCCAACCCCTATGTGGAATCCTCTTCATCGTATCAATGATATAGACCTCGTCAGGCATGAGGCAGATAAGTCCCTTTTATAATTAAATTTCACACTTCACTCTTTTGTGAGTTTGCCTCTTTCGAGCATCACTCAGAAGCTTCTCCTCATCTTTACCCGAGTCCGACTCGATGAATTGCAAATCATCCATTCAAAACTATATTTCTCGTATTCCGACATGTCCATTGTCAAAGCCTGTAGTACGCTCGGGGGCTACGCCGCACTCGGGAGTTGCAGCTCATTCGGAATGACACTCTCCTAAGTGGTCGAGTACTTCATCACCAGTCAGACCCTTCACTTCAACAAGTACATTCGATCCGTCACTTTGACAAATTTCATAATCACCCAGACACTCTGTGCGCCATCTTCGTTCCTACTCAGACTCAGTTGTCGCGCCAGTCTTGTTGCACCGCGGCCACACTACACCGACCTCGTCGCTACATCAGCTTCGAAAGCATCTGGCTAACTCCTTCAAGGACCATTTTTGCCACATGGCTGGAGACTTAGTCCTTCACTCGGCCACCTCGTTTAGCACCACTCGGCCGCCCCGTGCGTCGCCACTCGGTTGTGCACGTCTTCACCACTCGGCCGCCCCGCGCGTCGCCACTTGGTTGTGCCCGTCTTCACCACTCGGCCGCCCCACGCATCGCCACTCGGTTGTGCGCGTCTTCACCACTCGGCCGCCCCGCGCGTCGCCACTCGGTTGTGCGCGTCTTCACCACTCGGCCACCCCGCGCGTCGCCACTCGGTTGTGCCCGTCTTCACCACTACACAGGAACAACTAAGTTACTCATATGTTCAAACCTCATATCACACTCTGTCGCAAGCTTTCCTTTTTCGAGCATCACTCGGGGGCTTCGCACAGCCCTGGGCCATGTCGCCCTCATTGGTTACGCCCATTTGATCAACCTGTTGATCACATCAGGAATATTCTTCTGACCATACATGCTCGGTCTGCCGAAGATCTATAAGTGTAGCACCATCCACTCGGACGATCGCCCAAATCATTACCTGGAGTCATCTTCAGGACCGCAAAAGGATGAAAACGACGCTCCTCTACGGATATACTTGGCCCTTATTCTAGGCTCCGCGTGAGTTTCACAAACTTGGACCGGAGATGGCATGTGCTGGTGTTCCCCCGGGATAATGAGTGGCCTCTCTCCGGAGAGTCAGCCAACACACTAGCCTCACCACTCGGGTTTCATGGCACGTCCACATAGGACCACTAGTCTATCTCCTCCGGGAGACATACGAGTGCCACCAAGTTTTTCCATGCAGTCAACATACCCCGATCAGTCGGGAAACACGTGTGCTCTTACAAATACCCCTTTCCTGCAAAAGCTCATGGTCAATATAAGAAGTACTACTAGAACGATTACTCCCTGGAGTGTCGAGCTTTTTTCTACAGTCGGTAGTTTCAAGGCCGAATTCATTCATCGTGCCGAGTGCACAAAGATCACTTGATTGATCCAGTTCCAGATTGAATTTATTTATAGTGCCAAGTGCACGAAGATCAGTCCCACTGACTTAGCTCCAAGCTGAGCTTATTTACCATGCCAAGCGCTTGAAGATCCATCCGATTGACTCAATTTGAAACAAAGATATTTACCGTGCCGACTGCATGGAGGTTTACCGGGAGACTTAAACCCTCTGCCAGACTCATCTAGTCCGACAGAGGCTCGGGGACTACACCCTGTGGGTGCACTCACCGTGCCCCCACTGGAAGAGAACTCAGAAATAAACATTTTGCTCGATGCAAAACCAGCTCCAGAATTACTCGACCTCCGAGTCAGAGAAGAACAAGTTCGATCAGTACCAGCTAAGAAGATTTTTAGTTCTCTCAGACCCCCGCCGACTGCCCGCAGTCGACGGCAGTCTCGGGGACTACACCTAGTGGGTGCACTCAGCGTGCCCCCACTGGAGTAATCTCCACTCGGTACGGCCCGACCAGTCCGAGTGATGAACAACAACAAAAAAGACAGGCTCTAAGACTCCCACCGACTGCCCGCAGTCGACGGCAGTCTCGGGGACTACACCCAATGGGTGCACTCAGCGTGCCCCCGCTGGAATGGTATCCACTCGAAACGGTCTGCCCGGTCCGAGTGACGGCCAAACAACAAAAAAAGACACGTTCCAGGCGTGAAGAAATTCCGAGTAATCAGTTACTCGATGCAGGACCAGCTCCAAACTCAGCGTGCCCCCACTGGAATGGTATCCACTCGGAACGGTCCGCCCGGTCCGAGTGACGGCCAAACAACAAAAAGAAACGTTCCAGGCGTGAAGAAATTCTGAGTAATCAGTTACTCGATGCAGGACCAACTCCAAATCACTCCAAAAAAATTGCTATAAGGTGAGTTTAACGCTCCTCCGTGGACCTGTTTTGAGCCTTCTTCTAAGACTCAAAGCGTGAAACTCATAAGTTTGGATCTAGAACCGACTCGTATTGACGTTCCCCCGGGATAAGAATGGCATCTCTCCGAGAGAACAGTCCATGCGTCAATCTTGTTGCCCAGATTTAATGACACACCCATACTCTGATCAAGATTTAACCTCTTCCGAGAGATGAACGAATGTCACCAGGTCGCTCCTCGTGGGCTCTTATCCCAGATCAGTCGGGAAGCGCAGTGCCAGAATCCATTGAGATTTTGTTCAAACCTTGGTTGTCTGAAAGCACGATGATGGGTACCGAGTATTTTCGTAATCACTCGAGCCAAATTGTGTCTTTCACAAACTCGTTCTGCAAAATCACAACCGATTCGGGGGCTCATGTTGGGGACATGCATAACAGGTAGGCCCACGAAGGGTCAAAGATCATAAAGCACGGGGTCCACATATCAGATGGGCCCAGAGCATCGCCCGGAGCATAGCACTCCACTCGACCAACTCATTCCACTCGGAGCACCTGATCTCACTCGGATATGCGAAGACCAACAGTCGACAAGGCACTCGAAGCATCATCTTAGTAGTAGGCTGAGTTATGGCATTAACGCCCCCACTTTGTAACGTAGGAGGTGAGGGGGTCGCGCACTCTATATAAGCCACCCCCACCACTAGACTAGGGGTTTTTCTCTTCCACCTCTCTCTCTTTCTCACCATTAGTCTCAGGACATAGCTCAGGCATGGGGATCCGCTCTCTCTCTAAAATACACCATGTAACTCCGTGTTCATGATAGATAAAGAAAGCCTCTCCGGAGCACGAGACGTAGGGTCGTTATCTCCACCGCGAGAGGCCCGAACTCGTTAAAACTACCGTGTCACCCGTTTGCATCTCGATAGATCATGCTCCTTTACCCTACCCCTTTCTATTGTCGGAATCGTTCCCACGACACCTACCTAGGTGGATGGCAGTTAACATACCGAAGAGTGGTAGAATGACCCTTGTCCATTCTGTGCTCTACGCAATCCCTATACATATGATGATGGCGTTAGACATCCCGCACAAGGTCATAAAGGCCATGAACAAGATTTGCCGAGGGTTCTTGTGGTGTGCCAAGGAACAGGCGTCCGGTGGCCAGTGTAGAGTGGCTTGGGAGAAAGTGTGCTCGCTGAGGTGGGCAGGTGGACTTGGCATTCCTAACCTAAAGTGGCTGAATACGGCCATGCAGGCACGGTGGCCCTGGCTGAAAAGAGTAGATCCATCAAGACCGTGGGCAAAGCTTGATATTCCAGTCCCTAGAAAATCTATGCAAATCTTCCAGGCTGCCACCTACGCAATGGTGGGTAATGGAGAGAACACGCTATTTTGGGAGGATAGATGGGTGGATGGATACAGAGTGGAGGAATTGGCGCCGACACTATATAGTACGGTTCGACAAAGGATACGAAGCAGCCGTACAGTTAGCCAAGGTTTGATGAACAGATCTTGGGCATTGGACATAGGACCAGAGGTGACGAATCAGATGCTTCAGGAGTACCTGAGCTTGTGGGATCGAATGGAGCAGGTCCAGTTGCACCATGACTCGGTGGATTCAGTAAGGTGGGCTTGGAAGCCAAGCGGCTCCTTCTCCACGAGATCGGCACACCATGCTAAATTCTGGGCTAGGGAGAAGGATCCAGCGGCGCAGTTCACGTGGAAGTCCAGAGCTCCTTTGAGGTGTAGATTCTTTACTTGGCTCGCAATTCAGAATAGATGTTGGACCTCGGATAGATTGGCGAGCCGTGGATTAGAGCACGAGGAAACATGCCCGTTGTGTGATCAAGAGGAGGAGAGTATGAACCACCTAATGCTCCGATGTGCCTTCGCTAGGGAGGTATGGACGCGGGTGTGCACGGCTTGGGGAAAGCCACAATGGGCACCGACAGCAACTTCAAGTCTTGGCGAGTGTTGCGTGACCACATCAGACAGCGTGGTGGAGAAGAAGGACACGCGGGCGCTGATCGTCCTTGTGCTTTGGGAGCTCTGGAAGCATCAGAATGGCATAGTGTTCGAGGGGGATGCCCCGTCAACCGCGTTTGTAATGCAGAGGGTAGCAGTAGAGTGCACCGCGTGGAAGGCGGCAGGGTTGCTTAAAGTAGATATAGACCGGTTCCTAGAGGCAATGGAGGTGGGTCATGTCGTGAGGAATTAGTTTGTAAGTGTTAGATTGGGTGGAGTTGGGGTTATGTAACTATGTAACTACCAACGTGGAGGGGCTCTTTACCCCCTTTCTCCTCTTTAATATATAATACGCACACTCGTGCGTATTCGAGAAAAGAACTTCACACGAGCAATAGCGGTTCACCGAGGGTACAAAGTTGCGTTCTGGGTTACTTGTAGGATATGTGTTAATTTTAATAACAAAGTTGTGAGATGCTACACTGGAATGAAATTGCTTATGATGCTTTTGTTTGACACATTTCTCGGATCACATTGAGGACGAGGATATGAGTGAGGATCTTAAATGTATACGTTTGATAAGATTAGTGTCGATGTACCACTGATATATTTAAGTACCGTTGTAACGCACAGGCAATTACCTAGCTATATTGTGTTAGAAAAATATCTGGCCCCCGTAGCAACGCACGGGCACTTTCCTAGTCTGAAAAAATATAAAGTGAATGTAACGTGGGCTTGCGCCGGCAGGAGGACTACGGGCTTCTGAGGCACCAAATAGGCCAATCAGTTACTGTAAATGCGCTCGAATCTACATAAAAATAGGGCGCTCGCTAGCGACCGCGTAGCGGGCCAGCCCACCAACCGAGTCAACAAAGCAGACGCGAAGAAAAAAAAACAAAACTACTTGGAAATATGGGATAGCAGGGATTCGAACCCAGCATCACATCGTTCACGCCTTGATGCTATAACCACTACACTGGGATAGTAATTCTGTCCAATCCTAAAAACAGCGTTCTAGTTAACGTGTTCTTGTTGCTCAAAAAAAAGGTAATGTTTTCTTTAGTAAAACCAATATAAATTATTTTGAAAAAATAAAAGGTAAATTTGAAAACAAGATCATCGATATTTGGAAATTTCATAGATTCATCTAAAAAGTTCATTGATTATAGCATCAACTTTGAAAAAAGTCCATCCATTTTGAAAAAAACGAAAAAGAGTTCATCGAATTGAAAATAAGTTCCTCGATTTTGAAAAAAAAGTTCATCGGTTTCGAAAAAAGAGTTCATCTATTTCGAAAAGAGTTCATCGATTTTGAACAAAAGTTCATCGGTCTAGAAAAGGAGTTCATCGGTTTTAAAAAAAGTTCATCGAATTGAAAAAAATCATCCGTTTTAAAAAGATTTCATCGATTTTGAACAAAAGTTCATGGAATTGAAAAGACAGTTCATCGGTTTTGAAAAAAAGTTGACAAACTTAAAAATAGTTCAGGAATTTTAAAAACAATTCACTGATTTTGAAAAAAGTTCATCAGTTTTGATTTTTTCCATAAACTTCAAAAAAAATCACGAATTTTAAAAAAAGTTCACCAACTTCATAAAAAGATCATCAACTTTGAAAAAAGTTCACCGACTACAAAAAAAGTTCATCAAATTTGAAAAAAGTTCACCGGTTTTTGAAAATGTTCATCCAATTTGAAAAAAGTTCATCAATTTTTAAAAAAGTTCATCAAATGTAAAAGAACATTCATAAAATCCGATGAACTTGTTGCATCGAATTAGAAAATAAAAGAAAACGAAAAAAGGAAAAGTTCTATAATTTAGTCAGCGACGTAGCGCATATCTCAGCGCTTATATGGACCGGCTCATTTATGGTTATTTTAGAGTATTTTACACTGGTTTTGGGAAAGTTCTATAACCTTCACTATCCTATTTCTATTTTCTATTTTTGATTATTCCTTTTTCCTCATTTTTCTATTTTGAAATTGTGAACATTTTTAAATTTTCCATCATTTTTCCAATCCATGAACCATTTTTAAACGATTTTTTTTCAAATTCACGATCCTTTTTAGGATTCAAAACCACTTTTTAATTTGCGACCAGTTCTTAAATTCATGAACAATTACCGAAGTCATGATTTTCTTTTGTATTTCTGAACTTTTAAAAAATTTGTGAACACTTTTCACGTTCACGGACATATTTGGAATTCATGATTTGTTTTTAATTCACTGTCAGTTTTTGTATTTGTATTTTCAAAAAATTGGCATACATTTTTGGAGTTGTGAACATTTTTTTAATTTCTCAAACATTGTTTGAATTCATGAAGATTTGAAAATTATAAACATTTTGAAATTTATCAATTTTTTTGAATTCACGAAAAATTCTGAAATCATGAAGATTGTTTAAATTTGCGTACATTTCAAAATCATGATCATTTTTTGAATTGATGGACATATCTAAAATACACTATCATTTTTTGAATTCATGCAAATTTTAAAATTTCCTAATATTTTTCAAAAAATTCAATCATTTTTTGTCATCATGCACATTTTCAAACTTATTAATATTTTTGTATGTATGGATATTTTTCAAATCCACAAACAGTTTTTGAGTTAATGGTTTTTCTTAATTCATGAACAATTTTTACATTTCGCATACATTTTCTTACCAGATTCTTGTACATTTATAACCTTTTGGTGAACATTTTGTGATTTTTTAAAAAAAAAGCGAAAAAAAGGAAAGAAATTGAAAAGAGAATGCGCCCCGTGCCCCGCACTGGCCTGCCCATAGTCGTGCGCGTTGGCGCGAGTCGTCCCGTGTGTGGCTGCGTGTTTGTTCGCAGTCCATCGCTCTACATGGTGATTAGGTGGTCAAAAGAAAAAAAGAGGTACTCCCTCTGTAAAGAAAGGGGACTGCTACACATCCGCCAGTTGATCTTTTTGATCGGCCGGCTTGAGGACCGTGCGTCGGCGCCCTCTATCATTGCAATATAGGTCTTGCTCCAGAAAATTTCTGCAATACAGGTATTGTTGCATAATTTGTTTGCAACTGAGATTTTGTTGAAGATTTTCTTGCAGCAGAGGCTTTGTTGTATAATTTATTTTTTTCATCTTCATCTTTTTGCATATTTTTTTGCAACTGAGGTTTTGTTGCATTTTTTTGCAACACAGGCTTTGTTGCAGAATTTCTTTCTCCATCTTCGTCTTTTTGCAACATAGCTAATGTTTTAGAAGAAACTTGTGCAATATTGTTGATGTTGCAGAAGTTGCAACAAATATCATTTGATGCCAACGGCATGTCACGAGGGATGTGGGACACGTGTTGTGCGAGCGAGGAGGCAGATGGGATCCAAGAAATCATCCGGTTGAGGGAAATCATTTCCTGTCAAAGAAATTATAATGACGTTGTCCAAAAAAAGAAATTATAAGATCCTTAGATTTTAATTTTTTAGGCGAACTGACAGAGCTTTATTGAACCATCACAACGTTTATAGGGACGAACAAAAGATCATCCGGGTGGCCTAACCAAACATGATGGCTAGTCCCAAGTGTTAAAGCATGCTTTGCGAGGTTGTGAGCCTCGAAATTCGAGGATCTAAACTCATCTCCAATAATGCAGGACGAAAGCTCACTAGAATGAGCTATGATTTCATGCACTACCGCTCCATACGATGTTGATGTGCCTCCTTTGATTGCATCCACTGCAACCTTGCAATCCGCGGCAACATAATTTGTGTGAATGCATAGATCCTCCGCAACTGCCATCGCCTCTCTGATAGCTAGGGTCTCTAGGACTTCCGGGTCGTTGATGTTTCTGAAGAACACTGTTGAAGCTCCGTGAAAAACTCCTAAAGTGTCTCGGCAGATAGTGCCGACAGCTCCAAAGCCTCCTGCTCGCGAGACCACCGCATTGACGTTAATTTTCATGTGTTCACCCGAGGGGGAATCCATGATGAATGTCTAGGAGGTGCCGCAGGCTGCTGTGGTGATACCGGCTTCTTGATCATCTGCAGTTCAGAGATATACTAATTGATGAAACAATAGGTCGAGTGAGGCGAATGATAGATGCCCTCATGGATAAGTTTGCGTCGCGCCATCCAGATGGTTCATATCGTTACAATCAATGTCACAAACTCCTCTTGTGGTAGCGTCTCGCTCAACGAGAATAGCTATTCCTTCGTGCTATCATGTCTTTGCGTGCACATATGTTGTACCATCTCCATGTTTGACAACGCCCAGATGCATCTAGCCATGTTACAGTCAAGGAGAGAGTGGTGCCAATTGTCATCCGCGCCACAAATAGCACATCCATGTGTTGTAGACATGTGTCGGTGGTGAAGTACATCTGCGGGCACTTCCTCGGATGACGCACGACGGTGATCGGAACAACCCTGAAGCGTGTCGTTGTTTCAAAGGATGTCAGTTCGGCAGACAGCGAATCATCTTTGTGCGCGGGAGGGGGGGGAGGAGGATGATATTTTTTTTCTGTTTATTTTTCTCTTTTTTGTTTGCGCAAGGCAAGGGAGCTGGGTTTTCTTGTGCATATGAGGAGGTGGGGGTAGATGGTTTTTATGAAGCGTGATCAAGGGGAGGGAGTTGGATGTACCACGTATAGTCCCCAACTCCCCTTTAACAGTAGAGACATGGTTGAAAAAAATTCTTACTATTACCACCTCTGTCCTGGTTTATTGGTCCCCTTTGTAATTTGTGCTAAATTTTGACCAAAGATTTAACTGATAAAATTTTAGTGCATGTCAACAAAAATTATATCGTTGGATTTGTATTTGAACATAATTTTCAATGATATAATTTTTTGTGACATGCATGAACATTTTGTTAATTAGATTTATGGTCAAAATTTGGCATAGGATACAATGGAGACCAATAAGCAGGACGGAGGTAGTAGTTACTTGCATCCATAATTAAGTACCTGGCTAATTATTTATTCAATTAATTACATTAATGTCTTGATTTTATAATTGATTTGTGGCAAAAAAAATCCCTACTTAAATGGAATTTAATTAATTGCATGTCTAATTAGTTATCCGCAAAATAATTGCATTAATGGTTTGATTTGCAAATCGATTCGGTCCTTGGTTTTCAAATCTTTTTCTATTTTATTTTTCTTTTTGAGTGAGGCAGGGGAGGTGGTTTTCTTGTGCGTGTGGAAGGTTGAAGCGGATTGGTTTTTTTCATAAGTGGGATCAAGGGTTTTATAGTAAAGATACGGTTGAAAAAACTTTGTACTATTATTTATCTGCAGCCTTAATTGTTTGTCTGCCTAATTAATTGCATTAATGTTGGATTTCATAATTGATTTGGTGCAAAAAATCCTACTAAAATAGACTAAATTAATTACACATGTAATTTATTGTCTGGCTAATTAATTGCATTAATGTCTTCATTTCCAAATGGATTCGGTGCTTGGTTTCCAAATTGTTTTGCATTATGGATTGGGTGAAACTTTTCATAATTAACGTGATTATCTCGTTCAAGCCTCAATAATACTTTCCAAAATTAATGTGATACTCACGTCCAAAGAATGATACTCTCTGTAATTAACGTGATCCTTCTATTCAACACTTGACTATACTTTTTATACTTAGCATGAGCATTTTCTTTAAAAAATAATACTCTCCATAATTAAAGTGATTTTACTGTCAAACGCTCGATAATATTTTTTATAATTAACATGGTCCTTCCGTCGGAATACTCATACTCTTGATAATTAATGTGATCCTTCCCGTCCGAAAAATGATACTCTTCATAATTACTGTGATCCTTCCCGTCCGAAATATGATACTCTTCATAATTACTGTGATCCTCATGTCCAATATGAAACGAACCTATTAACTGTCTAGCTAATTAGCACACATAATTAACTGCTCTAACTAATTAATTGCATCCAACTATGGGCAAGGGGAATTAGGCAGCTGGAGGTAACCGAGACAATCTTTAGGCTAGGTGTTGCTGCGAAACCAAACTAAACGAGATACAAATCTATCATCACGACCGCAGACTCAACAGAGAGACCGGTCAGCAAGTTGCGAGTACCACTACTCCCTAGTCCATTCCCACCTTCTTGCTCTGTCTCACAGTCCGCGCTTGTGCTGGTCTCTTCTCTCCAGGAGTCGAGTTCTTTCTCCACGACCACCACCAGACACCGACCACCACTGTGCAAGATCAATGGAGTGGGAACCGGAGCAACAGGATCTCGGAGGCCTCGGGATAGCGGGCATCTGTCGCGAGATCTACCGGGTGGTCTTCCGCTCCATCCTCCCGTATGTGGCGGCCGGCGTTGAAGCCGCGATTCTCTCTACGCTTTTGCTCGCGCACGTCGCCTGTTACCACGGCCTCGACTCCCTCCACGGCCTCGTCGGTTTCCTCGTCGGCTTACTCTTCGAGGGCGTCTCGATAATCGTCCTTGTCTTCTTCTCGTTCGTCTGCACCGGCGTCTACGTGTTCCTCACTGCAGGTTCCTCATCGCCTCCCTCTACTGTACCCAGGGCGACTTCCGCGCTTCTCGGAGACTCCAGCGACACCTCCCTCGTGTCCCCCTCACGCGGCTCATCCCTACGTTCTTCTTCGCACTCGCACTTTCTTATATCATATTGGTCTTCTCTGTCGTCGCTTTGCTCCTGCTCCATTACGAGGTCGGCCTATGGCTGCAGCTGCTGGGCGCAGCCGCTTGCCTCGCCGGAGCGGCCTACGTCGCCCCGGTTTTCCACCTTGCCTGCGTCGTGCCAATGCTCGAGGACGCCGTTGTTTTTGCCGCTATGCGCAAGAGCCACGCGCTCCTCGGCGGCAAGTTTTGGCCCGCGGCGGCCGTCTTCGTCACGCTCGACGGCTGCTTCGTGGCCCTGCAGCTGGCCTTCGCGCGGTTGGTGCTGGACGACGCGCTGGGCCTCGGCCTCGGGTTCCAGCTGGCCGCGGGAGTGACGGTGTTCATGGCTCTGTGGGCGGTGGTGATCTACATGGTGTGCAAGAACCACCACCACGAGGTGGTCGACAAGGTCCACCTCGACTACATCGGAGAGTATGAGCGGCTCGCGGTCGACGGTGACAACGGCGTGGAGCTGCGGCCGGTGACGACGGAGCAGATCCCTGAAACTAATGCCTAGCTAGCCGCGTCCTGCATGTCGACGACTCCACAACGGTAGTACTAACTACTCCAAGAAGCTTTCTCTTCTACTACTAGTCTAGTACACCTAGCTAGGTCCAAGAAGATTTGAGACAATTCGTATGATGATTCAGTCGTATGATGTGTATTATGTCTGATCCGCTTGCCAGTGCACAAAGACATGCATGTCTGGTGTAGTTGGGATTATATTATATGTGTGCCGAGTGCAAAAGTATACTCATGGATCAAAGCAAGTGCATTTGGATGAACAGTATGGCATTATGCACCAATTCAAGTGTTTGTTTTGTTCCATTTTTATTTTCCGGAGCAACCCTTACCTTGAGAAAATTAATACATGAATCCACTGTCCATGGTTACTTTAAGATTTGTGCTACTTCTATTAACATTTTCTAGAATTTATCTTGTTTCAAAGCTTAGCATTGAGTTCTCCCTCTCGTTCGAAAGTGCATCTTAATGTTCCATTATGTATCGTTGTCTACCAGCAAACCCGTTCCAAAACAAGTGTATTACCTTTTTCTATTTTTTTTAAACGAGTGTATTACCTTTTGTTGGTACACAAAGAAACATGATACACATTGAAACAAGAGAAAAAAGCGAAACATTTTAAAACAAGATAAAATTTTGCAACAACCAAAATGGTAACACGGATCTCAAAATAACCAGGAACGGTGGATATATGCATGGTAGATACACCACTTCCCCCTTAACTCTGAATAACATAACCAGTTTCAGAGAACATATTTTTCATTTTCTGAAAAAAATAGAGAGAGAATGTAACATGGGCTTGGCCCGGAAGGAGGACCACGGGCTGCTGGCGCAGCAAATAGGCTAATCAGTTACTGTAAATGGACTCAAATCATCGTAAAGAAGATGTAGTAGCTCGCAAAATGCGGGAGTCCACGGAGATACAGCAACGCAAACAGAGAGCCCAGGACATCGGGCCCACGTGGCCCACGAAATACCACCGCACTTTAATTCGGGAGTGAGGACCCGGCTGAACTAAGGGAAATGGTAACAGGATTTTACAAGACCCTGTATACCTCCGAGGGGGTGACAAACATGGAACAGGTCCTGCAACATGTACCCACGAAAGTGACGCAGAATATGAATGACATGCTGATGGCACTGTATACAAAAGAGGAGGTCAAGACGACGCTCAGATGGTTTCCTAGCACACTTCTATCAGAGACATTGGGAAATCTGTGGAGATAAGGTGACCATGGCAGTACTGCGGATTATTAAGGAGGAGGAGAGTGCAGAGTGTGTAAATGACACGGTGCTCGTTCTCATTCCCAAGGTGATGAATCCAACACTCCTCACACAATTTCGTCCAATTAGCTTATGTAATGTGTTATACAAAATTGCGTCCAACAAACAGGTTGAAAGTTATCCTGCCGGACATAATTTCAGAAGAGCAATCTGCGTTCGTCCTAGGTCGGATGATCACCGACAACATCATTTACGCTTATGAGTGCTTGCATTTTATGAAGAGAAGTAAAGCAAAGAGAAATAGTCATTGTGCGCTGAAGCTGGATATGATGAAGGCATATGATCGTCTGGAGTGGTCCTACCTTTGGGATGTCATGATCAAATTGGGCTTTGCACAACAATGGGTAAATATAATTATGAGCATGATCAGCTCGGTATCATTTTCAGTTATGTTCAACGGAGAGAAACTTGAATCTTTTAAACCTTCACGAGGCATCAGACAGGGAGATCCGATCTCCCCCTATCTTTTCTTGATTGCAGCAAAGGGCCTTTCGTGCCTACTAAAAACCAGTTCACAGTCGTCTGTGCTTGAGGGGATTAAGGTGGCAAACACAGCTCCGGCTGTTAACCACCTCCTCTTTGCGGATGACAGACTGTTGTTATTCAAGGCGAGTACAGAGGGGGGCAGTTGAGGCTTCAAACCTTCTGGAGTTGTACTGTAATTCATCGGGGCAACGTATCAGCTATGATAAATCGTCCATATTTTTCAGCAAAGGTTGCCCGCAACAGTTGAGAGACATTATCAAAGCAATTCTACACATCCAAAATGAATCATTGAATGAGCGCTATCTGGGCATGCCAATGGATGTGGGGCGGTCCAAGATGAGCATGTTCAGATATCTCAGAGATAGAGTGTGGAAAAAGGTGAAGGGATGGATGGAGAAGCTCTTATCAGTAGGAGGAAAAGAGATTCTAATTAAAGCAGTTGCACAGGCCCTGCCAGTCTACTCGATGGCTTGTTTTAGATTACCCAGAGGCCTATGTGAGAATATCTCCTCCATCATTCGGCAATTCTGGTGGGGAAGTAAGGCGGGGAAACGTAAACCAGCTTGGGTAGCTTGGGACATTATGACACGGCCAAAACATCTTGGAGGCCTTGGTTTCCGGGACATGGAGGTTTTTAACCTTGCATTATTGGCAAGACAAGCTTGGAGGGTACTTTGTGATCTTGATTCACTTAGCTCACGGATTCTTAAGGCAGCTTATTTTCCTCACTCATCTTTAATGGAGGCGGAGCTTGGTAATAGACCATCACAAATTTGGCGAGCAATCCTCGATGGAAGAGATATGCTTAGGCTAGGCCTTATCAGGAGGATTGGTAATGGGCAAACTACACATATATGGACACGGAACTGGTTACCTCGACCGGGGATGATGAGGCCCATTGCACCGATTATTACGGACCCTCCATAGTTGGTCTCAGAGTTGGTGTACACGGTGACAGCAAGCTGGAATGACCAGCTTGCCCGATCAGTTTTCTTGCCCATTGACGCAGAAGCAGTGCTAGCTATCCCTTTATGTACAAGGAACGTAGAGGATTTTTGGGCCTGGAGCAGAGAGCCGAGGGGTTCATTCTCTGTCAAATCTGCTTACAGAATTATTATGCAGACCAAGATCACGAGGGAGAACTGGATCGAGGAACGAGATAGTTCTTTGGCGGCGGACAATGCAAAAAAAGAATGGACTGAGCTATGGAAGACCGATGTACCTGCAAAAATCAAGCTTTTTCTCTGGCGACTAGCTCGGAGCTCAATTCCGACAGCCGACGTCCTGGAGCATAGAAATATGTCAACGTCATCGACATGTGTTTTATGTGGCGCGAGGGACTCGTGGAGACATGCCTTATTGAACTGCTCGATGGCTTGCAGTGTTTGGGCACTTGCGGATGAGGCGATCTTGGATCAGATGAGTCGGTTCGACACCGATAGCGTTAAGGACTGGCTCTTTGCCATGAAGAGAGCCTTGCCAAGCGATCTTTTTGTCCGTATGACGACCACTTTATGGGCTATTTGGGCAGCAAGAATAAAGGCAATTTATGAAGATATATTTCAGAGCCCCTACTCCACTCATTGTTTTGTCAATTCCTTTCTGAGTGACATCCAAATTGTCAAGAAACCGGAGAGAACAGTTGCGCAGTCAGTGCAGGTGCGGCCAACATGCTGGATTAAACCTCCCTCAGGCATGATGAAAGTGAATGTTGATGCGGCCACTATGAGGAGATCGAAATTTGGTGCGATCGCTGCAATTTGCAGGAATAAGGAGGGGCTGTATCTTGGAGCGTCGACTATCGTGTTCCAGGGTATATCTGATCCAGCTACTCTTGAGGCGTTGGCAGTCCGGGAAGCAATGACACTATTAGAAGATCTCCATCTGCAGGCGATACACGTTGCAACTGACTGCAAAGGCGTTGTGGAGGATATCAAGCAAAAGACTAGCCCTAGCTATGGGGCTATTATACGTTGAATACTCTCGTAGTTTTCAGTTATGCAATTTTATGCATGAATTTAGGAGCTCGAATGTCGAGGCTCACAATCTAGCGAAGCATGTTTTAAAACTGGGGACTGGCCGCCATGTTTGGTTGGGCAACCCTGGTGAACTTCAGTCCGTCCCTATAAACGTTGTGACGGTTGAATAAAAAGCTTCATGGATTGTCTATGAAAAAACTCTCAAAAAAATCGGGGGTTGTATAGGAGTACAAAAATAAAATTCTAAAAATATCGCGGGGGCGTGGAGCACGCCACCGGCAACACGTTGCTCTCGTGAGTCGCGCGCCTTCAATTCTCCTCTCCTCTCCTCTCCGGCCCCGACGTCTCCGTCCCATCCATTCGTCTCACCCGTTCACCAATCCAGCCACCGACATGTGGGTCCCGCACCCCGTCCGGCCCCACGGCCGAGTGACACGTAGCTCCATACTGCGCACGCTTTTATGAACTCAGCTGCCTCCGGAGAGGAAGGAATATGCCGCGCGCACTCTCCCTCGTGTGATTGGCGGGTGCGGGTGCGTCTCTTCCTTTCTTTCTTGCTTCTCCCTTTCCCCCTCCTCCTCCTTGACTCCGCCGCCGTCTCACTCGCAACACCCCCGTCTGCTATCTCTTGGGAGAGGTGGGAGTGGAGGAGGCTAGCCGACGCCGCGACGCAGGCGAGGTAAGGGATTTTTCACTGATTAAGCGAAGCATCTGCTCTATTTAGTTACTGGTGCTCTCAGTACTGGTATAAAATCTATCTCTTGCTGGCCGTCACCGCACATCGATTGGGCTGTTAGGTTCAATCCCTTCTGAGTTCTTCGGAGTCCAAGCTTGGTCCTTATATATGCTAGTGCTTGCTGTTGTTCTTGGATGGATGGGTGTGTTGTGTGATTGGCCTGTATATGTCTGTTTGGTTGGTGCAAATCCTGATGATATTTATAACTGCTGTGGTTTCTACTGCACTAAAGAAACTGTACTGAATCTGCAATAAACCTGATGTACGCTAGTTTGTCAATTCCTTGTTTTAGGGGAAATTAGGAGCCTTACCAAAGTTGTAAAATTTGCTGTTTATTTGAGAGTTTGGGTTCTATGTCCTGAAATAACGGCACATGTCAACATATCACTGTTTGACTTCCAAGTTGGCTTCAACCACACATGAACGACGATGAATTGGCTAACTGCGGCTGAAATATTTTTCACCAGGTTCTTTTGAGTTTCTTTCTGATACCATGGGGCAGAGGCTCCTCTTATTGGTGACCACTTGTCTGTGGGCTCTTTCATGCGCCGTGCCGCACCATGCTTCCTCGCTTGATGGACTGCTTAGGATCAACCTGAACAAGAGGAGCTTGACCTATGAATCTCTGGCCGCGGCAAAGGCAGCGAGGCAGCACGGCGCCCTCCGACTGAAGAGCAGCGATTTAGACAGCGACATCGTGCCTCTTGTCGACTACCTCAACACCCAGTACTATGGGGTCATCGGCCTCGGCACGCCGCCGCAGAATTTCACGGTGATATTCGACACCGGGAGCTCCAACCTCTGGGTTCCCTCGTCGAAATGCTATTTCTCGGTCAGTGTTCGCGTCGTAAATTTACCAAATTCATGTGTGCTTTAACCTGTGGCAGTCTTGTACATTATGTTTGTTTTTTCCTTGATATGAATGCAAATGGACTGCAGATAGCATGCTACCTCCACGCCAAATACAAGTCGAGCAAGTCAAGCACTTACAAAGCAGATGGTATGGTCTACCTTTCTGAAGACGGGATCTCATGTTTGCGCTATTCATGAGATTATTGCTGAATGTCATATGTGTTGTCTATTCAAATTATTCAGGTGAGACTTGCAAAATTACATATGGCTCTGGTGCAATCTCTGGATTTTTCAGCAATGATAATGTGTTGGTTGGGGATCTTGTTGTGAAAAATCAGGTAATAACTTAGAAGTTGAGTATAATAATTCCTCATGTTAACCTTCACCTATCATAACTCTAATACTGCAATTTATTTTCTCATCTCAGAAATTCATCGAGACAACACGTGAAACAAGTGTTAGTTTTATCGTCGGGAAGTTTGATGGCATCCTTGGCCTTGGCTACCCTGACATCTCCGTTGGGGAAGCCCCTCCAGTATGGTACGTCATCAAGTTATCTAGACCACAATCACATCAGCCACATTTGCCAGTTTATCAAGTTAACACGTGCATTCTCTTTTGTGCGACAACAGGCTGAGCATGCAAGAGCAGAAGTTGCTCGCTGACGACGTATTCTCATTTTGGCTTAACCGGGATTCTGATGCACTTTCTGGTGGTGAGCTTGTCTTTGGTGGCATGGACCCAGATCACTATAAGGAAAACCACACCTATGTCCCCGTGAGCCGCAAAGGTTACTGGCAGTTTAACATGGGTGATCTCTTGATTGATGGCCACTCTACTGGCTTCTGTGCCAAAGGCTGTGCTGCTATTGTGGATTCTGGGACTTCCCTTCTGGCTGGCCCAACAGTATGCATCGATATCTTGAAATTAATTATCCAAATATTTTCCGTATTTATTCTGTATTTGTATGAGCATGGCCACTGGACCAGAGATTTCGTTGCTAAGCGGGAGTTACTGATCACTAGATTAATTACTTTTGAATGAAGCTGAATACTAGATAGTGTCTGGTATCTTTCAAATATGGTGAAGGCCTAGAAGTACTGAACTAGATTATGGCTTATGCCAATATGGCATGACTAAATGGTGACCTATGTTGTGATGTTTGCAGGCTATAGTTGCTCAGGTGAACCATGCAATTGGAGCTGAGGGAATTATCAGCATGGAATGTAAAGAGGTGGTGAGCCAGTACGGAGAGATCATCCTCGAATTGTTAATAGCACAGGTTTGACATTTTCTCTATATTCTGTCTCTTGTTCAAATTTTCCATCCATGGAAGAGTTTCTCATGAGACGGTTCTTCTATGAATTAACCCTGAACTGTAACTGATATGGAAATGCTCTATGTTCGTGCAGACACAGCCACAGAAAGTATGCAGTCAGATTGGTCTGTGTTTGTTTGATGGTACTCACTCTGTCAGGTTAGTTCCTTATGACAGAACATTGTAATGTCCATGAATAAACCTGCCCTCTCAGTACTACTATTAAACTCCTTCTCACGATGGGATAAATTTCTGCAGCAACGGGATTGAATCCGTTGTCGGTAAAGAAAATGTTGGCTCGGATGTTATGTGCACAGCCTGTGAGATGGCTGTTGTGTGGATAGAGAACCAGCTCCGTGAAAACAAAACAAAGGAGCTGATATTGCAATATGCTAACCAGGTTACTTCCTTTGTGATCTCCTTTGCCATTTTCCATTCTCTGATGCTATGTAATAATTCGTGAAAAAGGGTAAGTGGTGACAAGATTTTTGCCTTTTACTCCCAGCTGTGTGAGCGTCTACCGAGCCCCAATGGAGAGTCAACAGTCAGCTGCCATGAGATGTCAAAGATGCCGAATCTTGCTTTCACCATCGCAAATAAGACTTTCGTGCTAACACCAGAGCAGGTGCTTTTTCGCTTACAGCGCACTTCCTAACTTCAATACCATTAGTATTATTTTTACCATATGATGTCCTTTGTAAACAACCAATCGACTTCACCATCTAAATTATTTTTTTAGCATACTGTGAACAAGTTATGAGTGAAGCATTTGTGCAGTGCATACCGTACTTTTGAAGGTTATTTTGAAGTATAGACATTTTCTAGGAATCTTATACTCCCTCCGTTCGGAATTACTTGTCGCGGGAATGGATGTATCTAGACGTATTTTAGTTCTAGATACATCCATTTCCGAGACAAGTAATTCCGAACGGAGGGAGTACATTCAGAGTGAGATAGATATATGTACAGACAAATAGGTTGAATCAAAACTTTAAAACCTATCGATCAAGTTCATAAAAGAGAATCTCTTAGATCAAGATTTAGGATGAGGCGATTAGTACATGGCATGTGATTGAATTTTGTTGGAAAGCAAATTCCATTGACTTCATTGTTTGTTCTTCTCTATTCTACTCTGCTTCATATCTTGATGTTTCCTTCTAATACAAAACGACACACATTTAGGTGCATGTTCGAGAAAAAAGGTTTCAAACTTCTGAAGTTCAGTACCTATCTATATTCATCGCTGCACATCTCCATGCATCCTTACACTATGTGAAACCTGTGTTGCAGTACGTTGTGAAACTGGAGCAATCAGGGCAAACCGTCTGCATCAGTGGGTTCATGGCATTCGACATACCGCCCCCACGTGGTCCTCTCTGGTATGCAGCATAACACCTTACGCCACCTACATTTTGCCTCTTTTTTTCTCCTCTCTCAGTGCAAAATTTGCCATGAACCCTTGCAGGATCCTCGGGGATGTCTTCATGGGCACTTACCACACCGTGTTCGACTTCGGCAAGGACAGAATCGGGTTCGCAGAATCAGCTTGAGGAGTCGAGAGCACTATGAAGTTTCCGAAGGTCTCCACGTACGTATCCTAGAATAGTTTGGGTATCTTCGATCATAGGAGCCCTGCTGTAAACCATTGATAGGTAAAAAGCTGAAACAAAAGAGAGAACTTTTTATTTCTTTCTTATAAACAAATAATAACTGGATGCTTCAACTCTGAAGAAAGAAAGTACATTTGTATCCATTATGGCTGGTGCTATGTAATGAAGAATGGAGTGCTTGCACGGTGAGAACCGAGAGTAAATAGGCAACACATGGTTTGTAAAAGAGTTCTTTTACTGTACCCTGAAATTGATAGAAGCCCTCCATTTCGCCTAATCCAATGGATGATCTTATCTGGTACTCCAACCTAACTACTACGGAGTACTACAAGAAAACACTTGGGAGTGCCTTGAGCTTAGGGGTAAAAACGTATTCATTTAGGCAGTTATGTCTGACCTTTTATCCATATTAAATCTCAGTGCGTTACGGCTGATGCACATCATCTAGACTCAGTCAGTCACTGTTGGTTATTCCTGGACTCTTTACGAAGTGGGAGAGACGCCGGCGATCAGCCTGTTCTACACGCACTGGACTCGGCGCCGACCGTGGTTGGCCGTCGCCCGTCGGCGTGCTTGCTTGAGCGACGGCTACCGGGCTGGGCAGAAGATTGGCGTCAGCCTTACCGCCGTCACCAGAATAGGGATGTGCTAAACGGTGATGGACACAACGACATGGGGTCGCATGGCTGGGCCTCTATCGCGTGGCATCTGCGGGAGTTGAATTGCTTCCACGTATAGACACACTCACCTCACTCTAACTGAAGTTAATTTAAGTGGATCGCGAAGACAATTTCTGAACACATTGACTAGAGAACGGATGAGTAGCGCAAACGAGTTCACTGTTTTCCTCTGTTCTTCGCTGCCGGCATGCTCAGGAAGATTGGGAATTTCTGTTTTAATTCCCATGTACATGTTAATATACTCTCATCAATTTTGTCTACGGACTGCAAACCATTATCTAGTAGTGGCAGGCTGCTGGTATATCGCATGATTGATATCCAGCAATGGCAGGAACGAAGGGTATATCGCTTGATTGTGATCCAACTATGGCGTGCACGAAGGGGATTAGGCGGCTGCGGGGTGGCCACGATAGGTTTGGGATTAGGGAGATGCAGACCAGATACAAGCACACGTGCAAGTGGCACCGACCCCTGTGGCCATGGCGGCGCCAAAGAACCAAGAGGTGATCACGAGCGATACCCTAGAAGTTTCGCTTCCGGGAGCCGAGATTTATGATCAGATTGGGTTTTTTTTTGAGATAGATCGGGGATTAGATTAGGTCAAATGAAAATGACTGCCCTTTTAAATAAAGGGCTAGATTCGAGTGGTACTCCTGCCCCGGCCACCAGGGTACCGTAAAAGTTCTGTTGTAAAAAGGTTTATTGTATTTGTAAACATACGACGATGTAACAATCAATTCAATATATGCTTCTTTCTGGAGTATTTCTTCTGGATTTTTCTACAAATTGAACGTCAGATTTGGCAAATCGACTGTTCTTCATGACAATTATAGTTGTCGCGACTCGCGAGGATTGTCGTTTCTTCTTCCTTTGGTCTTTTTTTTTGTGATTCTTTAGGCATTTTGTCTTAAAGCGTGTGTTTCTCTGTACATCTTAGCCAAGCATATTTCAGGTTAGTCGTGTAGATATGTTCAGATCAAGCTACCGTCATTGTAGATGCTCTTGCTCAGCTCTCCCTCTCAGCCCGTTGCCTTCCAATGTCGTGCGGCGCCCACACAGCACCCCACTCCTGGCTGTTCATCTCTTCGCCGGCGGTGCAGCTCCCGCCGCCGTCGGGGCACCCGCGCTGCCGCGTCTCCGTCAGGGCCACATGCGCTCCGACCTCCTCCCGCGTCCCAGCCGGTGGCGGCAACACGCGCCACCAGACCCGGCCGCGCCTCGTAGCGGCGCACTCGGTACCTCCGCCGCCGCCCCCTACCGCCAGAACCGTCCGGAGGGACGCCGCGACGGGGCTCGCTTTCCTCCTCTTCGTGCTCGGCCTGGTATGCCTCTGTTGTTTGGGGAGTTTGTCCCTTCTGTCTTAACAAGTTACCAGCAGATCTGTCAAGTGTCAACACACTTCAACATTTCATTCGCATTGAGCTATCGGCTCTTGATTGCTCGATAGACCACACAATGGTTAACACCTGAGAAAATTCTGCAGTTTTCCACATTGGCTATATTATTCTCATACCAAGTTGAGCACAAGTCTCCATGTTGCAAGGAATACATCAAATTCCTGGACAGATGGACTTTATCTGAAATGTTAAGGAGCTTAGTATTTTGGGATCTTGATGGATAGGATAGCACAAGGTTTGGAGTCATGGATTAGCTGAGAGCCTGTTAGATACTCCGTCCCATAATGTAAGACGTTTTTTGACACTATTACGGGACGGTAGTACTTTCCTACGATGCTTAAGCATGTTAGCATGTGCTACAAGGGTAGAACTTGCAACCCTTTGTGAGTTGATGAGTCTAAACTGGTATCTTACAATAAACTTGGAAAATTTTAGAAGTTCCTTATCAGTGTGGCTATGTGGGAAACTGCATGGCATCTATTGACTATTGGTTGTACAGATAAGTTTCTACTGAAGTTGACAATTAACACCCTCAGGTTGCTGTGCATTTCGCCTCGTTGTTCGTTTTTTGGTTCCACTATGTCATTTATTGTTCTTTTGATCTTTGCCACTTTCAAATTCCACCGTCCAACCCTTTCCCTCACTCCATAAGGAATTAAGGTTGTACAGATGCTTGTCAATACACAAAGATTATCGTCGAAAGAAAATAATGTCGCCACCCTGCATTTGTGCTTATGTGCTGAAATGGCTTGGTGAAATATGAAGCTAGTTTCAGTTCGTCCTGTACGGATGCTAGCCTGTAGTAGAATTGTCCATTCAGTTAAAATGGTTGCTAAATATTTGGTCATACTGAGTTATAGTTGTGGCAGTTTTCTCATGCATCGCTCAGTTGTATGCTGTAGTAGAGTGTTGTAATCCTAGGCCATTCTGCATCTATTGTTTGTCATGGTCAAAGTTCATTCTAATCCTTGCACACACTGCTAATCGATAGAGTTCAACTTACCTCCTAATTTCAGGTGATCAGCTCAGGTCTATCACTAGTTATCATCTCATTTCCAGCATGGGGAGTGAGTAAATCGTCTGAATAAATGCTATATATTCCTCATGAAGTCAAAAATACTCTTTCGCCAATACATCTTGTTCTTGTTCATTGTGAATAGGCTCTGGAGCAGATGGAAATCGCAGCTCGTAAATTGTTGAAATTAGCAGGACAAGAGGTACCCGGAACTATATCGTCACTAAAGCTGTCATTCATGGAGATCAACGATCTAACCAGCCAACTAAAGAAAATTAGGTAACTTTCATTAGTTTTCCAAATATCATTGAAGAAGAACTACTCCCTCTGATCCATATTAATTGTCGCTGCTTTATGTACTAAAGCCGCGACAATTAATATGGATCGGAGGGAGTAGGTTATAATTTTGGGATAATTAATTTGGTGCCCTTAGTTGTGTCCCACTCGGCAGGTTTACCCCTAGTTTCCGAAAACACCTGTTCCTGCCCAAACCACTTTGCTCCACTTATGTTTTTGCCCTTTGACCGTTTGACCATCACTTTGAAAACTTCATAAAAAATTCATACTAACTCAGAAAAATTCAAATAAGATATCAAAATGTTCAGAAAAGCATCACCTATATGTGCATGCCATTTGCATTCATGAAAAAAGTGTTGGCCAGTCCCCATCTCAGTTTTAGCTCATATGATCTTAGCACGAACAGTAAAATCTAAAAAAATCAAAAAATTCTAAATTTTCTTGGTGGAAAACTTTGACCAATGTTTTGAGTGCTTGCCAAGTTTCATAAGGGAATGTCCACGACTTCCACGAATGTCATTCCCTTATGAAACTTGGCAAGCACTCAAAACATTGGCAAAGTTTGCCACCAATTTTTTTTTAGAATTTTTGGAATTTTTTTAGATCTTATTGTTCATGCTAAGATCATATGAGCTAAAACCGAGATGGGGACTGGCCAACACTTTTTTCATGAACGCGAATGGCATGCACATATAGGTGATGCTTTTCTGAACATTTTGATATCTTATTTGAGTTTTTCTGAGTTAGTATGAATTTTTAATGAAGTTTTCAAAGTGATGGTCAAACGGTCAAAGGGCAAAAGCATAAGAGGAACAAAGTGGTTTGGACAGGAACAAGTGTTTTCGGAAACTAGGGGTAAACCTGCCGAGTGTGACCCAACTAGGGGTATAAAATCAATTATCCCTATAATTTTATTTCCTTTTGATATATGCAGGCACATTTTCACAACAAATAGATCTGGGAAGGATAGATGACTAACGTGGCAGCATGATCACGGACTGAATTCTTTAATCTGTAGTGATGTCTTAGTTCTTACTACTTTGTTAGATTATTACTTGTACCTCAATTTCTTGATCATGTGTGTTGTCACAGTATTGCTGGACACTGCAGAAACATGCGCCTGATAATTGCTGTGTTGCCTAAGTTGCTGTAGCCTGGCAGATATAATATGGTGCGCAGATATTACCAAACATCTCCCAGAAGAGAATGGTTATATTGATAAGGAGATGTGTTCTGTGGCAAATTTTGTATCTTGTACACCCTCCGTTTCTAAATATAAGAGATTTCACTATGAACTACATACGGAGCAAAATAAATGAATCTACACTCTAAAATATGTGTACATACATCCGTATATAGTTTGTAATGAAGCAAAATAAATGAATCTACACTCTAAAATATGTGTACATACATCCGTATATAGTTTGTAATGGAATCTCTAAAAAGAGTTATATTTAGGAACGGAGGGAGTATTACTTAGTTTTAGTTGGACAACAAAAATATTACACTCCTACAGACTCGCATATTTTGATACCTTTTAGCGATATCTGCTCTGGTGTCTGCAGTGTTAAACAACATTGCTATGGTGTTAAGGTGGTTCGGTTCAGCCCAACCGCATAGGCTAGATAGGCTAGATAGATATTCTCTATAACAATATTCTCTCTCTAGTTTATGCCTTGTACTCCAAGTAGCTTATCCCTTGTATCTCAAGTTTCTATCCCAACAACTTGTACGCTATCAGGGAGGTTGCGCCCCTGCCTTTATAACACGCAGCCGTCGCCCTGAACTGGGTACGACGTTTCCCGCATGGTATCAGAGTCTAACTCTTCCATCACATCTAGTTTTTTTCTCCTCCACCGAAACCTCCTACCATGGCTTCCTCCAGCCCCTCCAACCCTACCCTCTCTGGCCAAGTCACCGAGCGTCTCACACGCACCAACTACATCCTATGGCGTACCCAGATCACGCCACAACTCCACGGTGCTGGCTTCTTCGGGTACGTGGACGGGAGCATGGCGGAACCAGCCAAGGTCGTCGTCTCTAAGGACAAGGATGGCAAGGAGGAGACCACCCGAATCCTCTACATCAACTTTGGATCAGGGGACCAGCAGGTACTGGGTTATCTTCTGAATAATCTGTCCAAATAAGTACTCGTACAGGTAACCGCGATCACCCACGCGCATGAGCTATGGATGGCGCTGGCGAGGATGTTCTCGTCAACCTCGATGTCCCGCATCAACAACATCCGCGCCGCTCTCACGAACGCGCAGAAGGGGACGCAATCGGTGGCCATGTACTTTGCGCACATGCGCTCCCTCGCCGACGAGCTTGCAGCGGCGGAGCAGCCACTGAAGGATGACGAGTTGATCTCCTACATCCTCAACGGCCTCGACATGGACTACCAGCCGCTGGTCTCTGCCCTTGACGCCCGCACCATCCCGGTCACCCTTGATGAATTGTTTGCTTAGATGAGTAACTTTGATCAAAAGGGTGGCTTTGTTCCAAGGGGCAGGGACCGGAGGCGGCTTCAAGTCTTCAGCAAACATCGCCACCCGCGGCCGCGACGGTGGCGGCTCTCGCTACCGTGGACCTCCTCGCCACAAGGGCAAGAGCTCTGGCGGGGGCAACAGCAGCGGCCAGAACGGCAGCAACATGTGCGGCGGCGGCCGGCCCTCCTCCAACAACAATAGGGGCCGGCGCACCTGCTCCTCCAACAGCAACAGATCGCGCCCGGACGCCGTTCGGTGCCAAATCTGTGGCAAGCTGGGACACTCAGCCAAAGATTGCTGGTACCGGTTTGAGGATGATGATGATGCATCGTCCCAAGATGAAAAATTGGCCGGGGCAGCAGAAGCCTCATATGGTGTTGACACGAACTGGTACGTCGACAGCGGAGCCACGAACTACATCACCGGTGAGCTGGAAAAGGTGACCATGCGCGAGAAGTATCGCGGCCAAGATCATATCCACACTACTAGTGGAGAAGGTATGAAGATTGGTCACATTGGTCATTCTGTTACTAAAACCCCTCATAGAAAAATTCACCTTAGAATTTTTTTGCATGTTCCTAGTGCTTCCAAGAGCCTTCTTTCTGTTCATCGCATTGCCATTGAAAATCATGTCTTTCTTGAATTTCACCCCTTCTTCTTTTTGATCAAGGACCAAGCCACGAGGAGGGTGCTATATCGAGGTAGATGTGTTCGCGGGCTTTACCCATTGATTCTGGAGATTCGAAGATTCAATAAACAAGTTTTTAGTGCCACCAAAGTCTCATCTACACGGTGGCACGATCGATTAGGACATGCATCTTTTTCTTTAGTTGAGCGTTTGCTTAGGAAAAATAAGCTCCCATATGTTGGAGAGCGTGATGTTGAAACAATTTGTGATTCCTGCCAGAGAGCTAAAAGTCATCAGTTGCCTTATCCTATTTCTACAAGTATTTCTACCAAGCCTTTACAACTTATTTTTTCTAATGTGTGGGGACCCGCTCCCTCCTCTGTTGGTAGACATACATACTACGTGAGTTTCATTGACGACTATAGTAAATTTACCTGGATCTATCTTCTTAAGAAAAGATCCGATGTATGCCAAGTTTTTCTCAATTTCCAAGCTTTAGTTGAAAGGAAATTCAACACCAAAATCATAGCCCTCCAATCTAATTGGGTGGCGAATACGAGAAGCTAAATTCCTTTTTTCAAAAACTTGGAATCTCTCACCATGTGTTGTGTCCACATGCCCATCAACAGAATGGGTCTGCTGAACGCAAACACAGACACATTGTCGAAGTTGGCTTTGCCCTTCTTGCTGGCGCCTCCATGCCCTTAAAATTTTGGGACGAGGCCTTTCTCACAGGCGTCCATATCATTAATATGCTACCTAGTCGTGTTATCAACAATGAAACTCCCACTGAAAGGCTTCTCCACACCAAACCAGACTACACTTCTCTCCGTGTGTTTGGATGCGCCTGTTGGCCCAATCTTCGCCCTTACAATGATCGAAAACTCAGTTTTAGATCCAAACAATGTGTGTTCATTGGTTATAGTTCCCAACACAAAGGCGTCAAGTGTCTTGATGTTTCAACCAGACGCGTCTATATCTCACGAGATGTCGTTTTTGATGAAACTAAGTTTCCCTTTGCCACCCTTCATCCCAATGCCGGTGCCCTACTTCGTCAAGAAATTCTTCTCTTACCATCTAGTCTCACCGGTCTCGATCAAGGGGGAAATAACTGTAATGATCATATGATGACTAATTCTCATAACCGTGCACTTGAGCTTTGTGATGATGTAGATGGCAATGGTGCAGAAAATGGCGAAGGAATCACAGAAAACGGTGAAGAAATCACCCCAAACAGTTCACATTTTATGTGTCACACAGCGGGGAACAGATCCTCCTCGGGATCGGAGCTCCAGCAGCGTGGCAGCAAATCTGCCCCGGGATCCGTGTCGCAGCAGGCGCCAGCGCGCCAGATCCCGTGTCGCCCGCCAGGCGCGGCGACAGCGACCTAGCGGAGGCCACGCGGCTCGCCTCAACTGGGCCAGAAGCGGCGTCCGGCCCGCGCCAATCCTTGGAGGCCACGCGGCAGGAGCCCCCGGCCCGCTGGCCCGCGGACGGACCCCGCCGCTACATACGCCGCCAGCAGCTGGGCGCACGATCCGGCGCAAATTCGCCCCAGCCCACGACAGGCGTGTGATCCGAGGCGGATCCGGGCAGGCCCGTGTCCTCCGTGCGGCTTGGATCTTCTACGCCTTCTGTCACGGCTCCAGCATCGCCCGTCAGCACAGAAAATCCTGCTGGCGCGGCTGGTGCGTCGGAAGCACCAGGGGGATCTGCCTCGGGATTGTCCGGTCCAGAGGCCGGATCTTCTGCGCTCGCCAACGATGATGCCTCGTCTGACCAACCTCGTACACGGCTACAGAAGGGAGTAATCCAACCTGTCAATTACAAACAAATAACTAAGTTCGGTTTAGAGTGTACCACGGGTGAACCCAGTACGCTTGATGAAGCCCTCGGGGATACACGCTGGAAAAAGGCCATGGAAAAGGAGTACATGGCACTTCAGAAAAATAAGACGTGGCATCTTATGTCTCCACGGCGAGGTAAAAATTTGATTGATTGTAAGTGGGTTTATAGGATCAAAAGAAAGTCCGATGGAACCATAGATCGCTACAAAGCCAGACTTGTTGCAAAAGGCTTCAAACAGCGGTATGGCATAGACTATGAAGACACTTTAGTCCAGTGGTTAAAGCTGCTACTATTCGCCTTGTACTGTCTATTGCTGTTTCCAGGGAATGGAGTCTCAGATAACTAGATGTGCAGAACGCGTTCCTTCATGGTGTTCTGGAAGAGGAAGTATACATGAAACAGCCTCCTGATTTTGAGAAAAAGGATAAACCCTTTCATGTGTGTAAGCTTGACAAAGCTCTATATGGACTGAAGCAGGCTCCCAGGGCATGGTACTCTCGTCTCAGTCAGAAACTACAAGCACTTGGTTTTGTTCCTTCAATATCTGATACATCTCTATTCATCTACAATAAGTCCAAAACATCTATTTTTGTTCTTATCTATGTTGATAATATTATTGTCACAAGTTCATCTAATGAAGCAGTGACATGATTGTTGAAGGACCTAAGTACTGAGTTTGCTCTTAAAGATCTGGGAGACTTACATTTTTTTCCTAGGGATTGAGGTAAAGAAAACTGAAGATGGCCTTCATCTCTCTCAAGAAAAGTATGCTGCTGATTTGGTAAGGAGAGTTGGCTTACAAGGATGTAAAGCCTCTCCAACTCCTTTATCTAGCACAGAAAAATTGTCACTTGAAGAGCGAGATCTCTTGGGTCAAGAGGATAGTACTAGATATAGAAGTCTAGTAGGAGCACTCCAGTACCTCACCTTAACAAGGCCAGATATATCCTTTGCAGTCAACAAAGTATGCCAATTCCTTCATGCACCTATTGCTGTTCATTGGACTGCTGCCAAGCACATAGTGAGATATGTGAAAGATACTATGAGTCTTGGTCTTATATTCACCAAATCTTCATCAACTCTTGTCAGTGCTTTTTCTGACTCTAATTGGGCAGGATGTATAGATGACAGACGCTCCACTGGTGGATTTGCAGTTTTCTTTGGACCAAATCTTATATCATGGTGTGCAAAGAAACATGCTACTGTATCACGATCTAGCACTGAAGCTGAGTATAAAGCATTAGCAAATGCCACTGCTGAGATTATCTGGGTTCAGTCCATGTTGAGAGAGCTGGGTGTGAAGCACACCAAAACTCCATGTTTATGGTGTGACAATCTGGGTGCTACTTATTTGTCTGCTAACCCAGTTTTTCATGCCAGGACAAAACACATCGAGATAGATTTCCATTTTGTCAGAGAAAGAGTTGCAAAGAGACAATTGGATATTCACTTTGTGCATTCATGAGATCAGGTTGCAGATGGCTTCACAAAAGCATTGCCTACAAAAAGTTTTGAAGAGTTCAAGCGTAATCTCAACTTGACCAAGCTGTGATTAAGGGAGGGTGTTAAACAACATTGCTATGGTGTCAAGGTGGTTCGGTTCAGCCCAACCGCATAGGCTAGATAGGCTAGATAGATATTCTCTGTAACAATATTCTCTCTCTAGTTTATGCCTTGTACTCCAAGTAGCTTATCCCTTGTATCTCAAGTTTCTATCCCAACAACTTGTACGCTATCAGGGAGTCGCGCCCCTGCCTTTATAACATGCAGTCGTCGCCCTGAACCGGGTACGACGTTTCCCACATGCAGGTCGGTTAGTGACACCGGATCTTTTTGCTCTGAAGTGGGAGGGTTCAGAAGCCATATCTGGACCTCCCACAGCTGTCAGAATTGAGAAAAATTTCAGTAACATATTGCTGTCTCTGGATTCAGAAATGCCTAAAGCAAGAATTACATCGAATACGAGCCTCAGCCACACCTTTGCTTGCGCTGGCCTTCTATTTTCTGCACCCAGGTCCGATCAACTAAGCATGCGCTAATTAATTAGTGCCATCGGCGCATGTATGCTATTGTACTAGTAGTACTTCATCGTTTTGTAACACTAGCAAATTACCATAGACTATTACTGCGCAGTGGTAAATTTCTAGTGTTTCAGAAGAAGAAGAAGAAAATCTTGCCCCATACAATCCTAGCTCTTCGCACCTTTTGGTAGTCGGAGCTTTCAACGATAGTTGCCATCTGAGTTCTTGACTAGGACAGTCAGACCTGGACTAGTACATTCCAAATTCTGAACTCCTCAACATTTTTTCTTGGAAACAGAGGCATAAACTTTGCTCATCCATTAATTAAGATGAAGTTAGAGTGGTATTACATTCTCCCCATTGTTACAATGTCATTACTCTTCCGGCATGATTTTTCCCAAATGTTTAGCACCCGCAATGGGCAAAAGCTTCGCATTGTTCTTGATCACGTCAAAGATGACAAAGGGAGGGGTGTACTTGTGGCTTCATCCTTCCATCTTTCTCTGCTACCGTTTTCTCTCTTGCCGCCGCCACACCCTTCTCGGGACTCCACGACTTTGGCACATCCACCGCTACACCCCGGGCTCAAGGTCGTTTATCCTCCGCCGCCGGTCCACACCTCGTCTCCGCACAGGTATCATCCGCCCCTACGGTACTCACCATGCCCGGCAAGTGTTCAGTGAAATGACCGTGCTAAATTTTTTTGTCCCTTCTTCTTTGAAGCAATGGGTTCAGATATTGAGTACATATACGGGCACTATGTTGAGTCCTCCAACGATTCATCCGACAAGGATGACTACACAAATGAAATAGTGATGATGTAGGCAGTCCGTACAGACGTGGAGTGTGCGGAGGAGCACGTTCTCGTTATCAAAGGATCGGTCAAGGGTCATCGAGTGCTCAACCGCAACACTGCACACGACCATTTGACGTTGATGGACGATTACTTTGCCCCGGATACCCTATCATCTAACAATTTTCACCGGCGCTTTCGGATGCGAAAAAATTATCTTTGATAGTTTCTACCATGGCGTCTGGTCCTTTAATGACTACTTCATCGTGAAGAAGGATGTCGTAGGAAAGATTGGATTCTCTGATCATCAGAAGTGCATGGCCGGATGCGGATGCTTGCATATGGCATGGCCGCAGATTTGGGGGAGGAATACCTCCGAATGTCCGAGGGCACATGCAGATACACCATGGTCAGATTTGCTACTGCAGTGGTCGAGGTGTTTGGACCTCGGTACTTGAGAGAACCAACTGTTGTAGACACTGAGAGGCTCCTAGCAATGCGCTAAGCAAGTCGGTGGCCAGGTTTGCTCAGATCTCTTGATTGCATGCACTAGAGATGGAAGAACTACACAAAAGCTCTATAATGGCAATATCAGGGCCATGTTAAGAAGTCCATCATCCTTCTTGAAGCAACATTCTTGAATCAGTTTGTGAGATCCCAAAATTTATAATTTTGGATCGTTAATTATTTAAATAGGTTTAATTTAAAATTCGCTTGTGTTGCTTGCTTTTAGTTAAAATTGACTAGGATTTACTTTTTCAAGTTAAATGAATATTTAAATTGGGAGGGAGTAAAAGGACTTCCCTGAATATTCATTTTTCATATTTAATTGGATCTTATTTGGATTTCAGTATTTAAAACAAATCCAACTCAAAACTAAAATAAAATGAGAGAAGGCAATATGACCCCTTCAATATAATTTTTTTGGAAATGTTTTAAATATTATTGATCTTTTGTTTGGCAGTTTAAAAAGCTTTTGGGAATTATTCATATCCCTAATATTATATTTAGGGAATATTTATAAAGCTCAAAATAGAAATTATAAAAATGTTACATGTACTTGCATTCCATTTTTGGGCCAAAAAAATGTTCACTATTTTCTATATTATTGTGTACACTTTTGTGAGTGCGACAATCTTCATCAAACGTACCAGGCAAGTCACACCTTGTTCATACTCCATTCTATTATTTTTCTATGCATTTAGTTCGAGTAAATTGCAGAAAACCACCAGCTTGAGGGCTAGGTTAGCAGAAATCACTACATTACAGTTTCTTGGCAAAAAACACCACCTCTCTCGTAAACAATTTGCAAATACCACTGATCGGCGGATCGGGCACCGATAAGTGGGTTTATGCCAGGTGGGGTCCGTTTTTGCCGACGTGACACTGTCGGCTGGTCGGACAGCTGTTAGACGGCGTTAGACTCTGCTCTCAGACGGTGAACTTAAGTCGATCGATTCGCTCCTCTGTCTCTCACTCTCACTCTGCTCTCGCACGCTCTCGCACTCGCTCTGTTCTTGCTCGCCACCGCCGCTCCCCTCCGTGTCGCGCCGCCGCCGCCGCATCGTCATGGTGTCCTGGAGTGAAAGCGACAGCAGCAAGCACACTAGGGAGTACGTCAGCTCTGGTTCTGACGACGGTAGAATGCAGGTAAATTCCTCGACCTAGGGTTAGGGTTAGGGTTTGTTCTATGATTTGCAGATTTTTTTTCTCAAAGGAGCTTGTGTGTTAGCCGATCAAATGTTATGTATTTCTTTGCACTCCCAGCTCCCTGCTACAACTGAGGACTCCGATTTCGAGGGCCCTGAAAATGAAATGCTTGTTTTGTGCCATGGTCACGGGAAGTTAGCAGAGAGGCACGTTGCTTTTGAAGGAATTCTAACTGGCAGGAGGTTTCTCTGTTGCTCTGAGAAGGTATATGCTTCTAAGTGACAACACAGTCATTGTTAGGATTTGGCCATTGTTTATTTATTGTTAAGTTAGGAGAGTGTTGAGGCAGTCATTGTTTACTCCGAGGAGAGTGTTGAGTCAGTCATTGTTTACTCTGAGGAGAGTGTTTAGGCAGCCATTTTTTACTCTGGCAACAATGTTAATTAGATTAAAGGACAGTGGATGCATGGGTTAGTTTATTCCTAATAGCAGCACATCATTGTATAATTGAGAGCAGAACATCTGTGCTTCCTTTATGATGTACCTTTAGCTTGGAAGCTTTTAAATATAGTATCTTTAGCTTTGGTTGTGATGGAAGGTTTTAATATGATTTTGAATACTACCTTATTTCAGGAAGGTAGAGACTGTGGACTAGTTCAATGGATTGATCCTGCTTGGCCCAATACCCTTGAGAATGCATTGCACAAGTTATGGTTTATGTATGAAGAGAGCAAGAGACAGAGGAATAAGGACAATCTAATGAATTCTTTTGCTGTTCATAACCTGACACAAGAGAAGAATAAGCTGCAGGCCAACTATGAGAAGCTGGTTGAAGATGTCAATGCACTTTTGGATGCCCAGCAACATAGGGCAGAGATAGAAAAGACAGATACTGAAACCAAGAAGTTGCAGGAGAAGTATGACATGATGAAGAACCTGGCAACTGCTCAGGCCAGTGTCATTAGGAACATGAAGCTCAAGCTAGCTGAAGAGAGGAAGAAATTGCATATCCAAATTGATGAGCTGCAGAAGAGTGCTGAAGAGAGCTATGTGAAGCTGCATGAGAGCAATGTGAAGCTGCAGGAGAGCAATTTGAAGCTGCAGGGGATCAAGGCCATCCTAAATGAATGATCACCTGGCTGTGGAAGAGGGCACTATCATTTGGCATTTGCTTACCTTTTGTAGGGTGTGGTTGGCTATGCTGTAATGAGATTAGTTTTAATTTCCTGAACTATGGATCTGTAATGTACTAATCTAGTACTATGATTATGTATGGATTTGAATTAATGCTAAATGTGATGGTATTTAGAGTTTATGGATGAAATCTGATATGTTTAGAATTTATGTATTTGAGCCATCAAATAGGGTTTTTAGGCATCTTTGGGGGTTTTGTCGACATTTAGCCTTCACTAGGGTTTTTAGGCATCTTTGGGGTTTTTCTCGACATCTAGCCATCACTAGGGTATTTAGGCATCTTTGATGATTTTGTCGACATCTAGCCATCACTAGGGTATTTTGGCATCTTTGGGGGTTTTGTCGACATCTAGCCATCACTAGGTTTTTTTGGCATCTTTGATGGTTTTGTCGACATCTAGACATCACTAGACTTTTTTGGCATCTTTGATGGTTTTGTCGACATCTAGCCATCACTAAGGTTTGTTGGCATCTTTGAGGGTTTTGTCAACCTAGAAGCAGCACTTAAGGTGTATGATAACCTCATCATCACAAAATGTACCAGAACAGATTTGGTCTTAAGCTTAATCATAAAATTCCCATGGAGCACCTAAAGCAGTCATACCTAAAGCATCATAGTATCACAACTTAACTTAAACATCTCAATTACATGACCATGACAATAGTTTGACACAACCAAATTGACCACCAGAAGAGTTTTCACACAACCAAACTGACCATCATCACAAGAGTTTTCACACACCTAAAATGCATCATTCCCATTGAGCACCTGAAGCAGTAAGTAATCTTTAATTTTTTGGGTGGGCTTCCTGATTCTCTGGGAAACACCAGTTGGCCTTGGAGGCAAGAAAGATGCCCTTGATCCCTTTGCAGCAGCTAAAGATCTAGTTACTGCCGTTTTACCCTTTGCAGCAGCTGATGAACTACCAGCAGTTGTCCTCTTTGGTGGTGCAGTAGAAGCAGCAGAAGAGGCCCTCTTCTTTGTTGGTCCAGGTGTTGTAGCAGAAGTAGAAGAGGCCCTCTTCTTTGCTGGTCCAGGTGCTGATGGTGGTGCTGTAGCAGCAGCAGCACTATAGGCCCTCTGTGCTGGTGGTGGTGCAGTGGCAGCAGCAGCACTAGAGGCCCTCTTCTTTGCTCCTGTTGAAGTAGCAGCAAAAGAAGAGGCCCTCCTTGCTGGTGTGGCTGCATCAGGTTCATTGGAGCTGATGCTTGGCTACAAAGAGATCAAATAGTGTAAGAACTGCAAATATGAACATGAAGATGAAATTTAGTCATTATTAGGACATTGGTTACCTCATGCCTGTTCTTTCTCATTGCCAGTGATGGATTCAAAGCATCATTACAGTTGGTGTATCTATGGCCAACCTTTTTGCAATTAGAGCAGGTAATTGAGGCCATCCTTGAGGTGTCTTTGGGAGTTGGCTTCTCATATTGGCCCTTTCTCCTCTTAGTCTGTGCCCTTCCCTTGTGTCCATACTATCTATCCTTAGCCACATATCAGGTCCAGGTACATGATATATAATGGGCCTGTAAGCTGCCAGGTACATCTTTTTTTTTTTTGAAGAAATCATGAACAAAGTCCTCTGGCTAAAGCTTAGCCTTGTGTATGGCAGAAACAACATGATTGCAAGGAACTACTATCATATCCCACTTCTTACACCCACAAGTCCTATGTTGTAGGTTCACAGCATAAGTTCTCTCCCCACTAGTGACTTGGTAAAGATTGGGCCCGGCCATCAAAGCATGACAGTTCCTTGCAAACTTCTTTGCTTCCTCTAATTTCTCAGCATATGTTGGACAAATGTCTCATCTTACAGTCTTAGTCTTTGTTCTATTTGCATTGAACTTGACCATTAACTTTGTCCTAATTCCATCCACCATGGTCCTAATTGGTTTAGCCCTGACATCTAGAACCCACTTGTTGAAAACCTCACTTAAATTGTTAACAACTAAGTCTGTTTTGCAGTTCATATCCATTGCATGTCTGTCCCAAGTGTGTTTAGGTATTTTGCTGAGCCATTCCCAAGCAGCCTCACACTCATTCTTTAATTCAGCTATTGCAGTTTTAAAACCATGTTCAGTGTATGAATAACTAGCTGCATCCATGTATTTCTTTAATTCAGGCCCTCTAAACCCAACATTTTGAAAGTCCTGGTAGATATGTCTAAGGCAAAACCTTTGGGGACAATTGGGAAACACTCTGGTAATGGCATTTAAAAGGCCCTGTGTGTGTGATAGTACATAAAACTTATTATCTGTGCTTGTGATGTATAACTAAAGTAATTACAAGAAAGTAAATACAACAGATTACCTTCTGCCTATCTGAAATGATTGTGTAGTTCCCAAACTTCCTAGATTCTCCACCTAATGCTACCCATCAACTAGTATAAAAACCAGGTTTAGGAGTTAGTGTCCTCCTTATCAACAATTCCAAAAGCAATGGGAAAAATATTATTGTTCCCATCTCTTTCAGTTGCAGCTAGAATTTGTTGACCAGTAGTGAGCTTGATGAAACAACCATCCAGACCTACAACAAATAAATGAAATCACAATTGATTAGCACATGAAATCAAACATTAGTAGCACTTACCACAAATATTATTAACTTACCTATGAATGGTCTGCAACCATTGAGAAACCCTTCTCTGCATCCATTCAAGCATATGAATAGTCCACGAAACCTAGGGTTAGTGCTTGGATGCTCCTTCAGATATCTTGTTGTCACAATGCATCTTGAACCTGGATTAGTATCCAGCACAACCTGTAAATAATCTCTAAGCCTGGTGTACTGGGCTTTCTGATCTCCTAACACAACACTCTTTGCTGCCCTCTTTGCCCTGTATGCCATGTGTGTTGATATTTCCACACCATACTTGCTCTTTGCAGTATTAATTGTTGGGGAACGCAGTAATTTCAAAAAAATTCCTACGATCACGCAAGATCTATCTAGCTGATGCATAGCAACGAGAGGGGAGAGTGTTATCTATGTACCCTTGTAGGCCGAAAGCGGACGCATTATGACAACGCGGTTGATGTAGTCGTATGTCTTCATGATCCGACCGATCCTAGCACCGAAGGTACGGCACCTCCGCGATCTGCACACGTTTAGCTCGGTGATGTCCCATGAACTCTAGATCCAGCTGAGGTCGAGGGAGAGTTTCATCAGCACGACGGCGTGATGACGGTGATGATGAAGTTACTGCGCAGGACTTCGCCTAAGCACTACAACGATATGACCGAGGTGGAAATCTGTGGAGGGGGGCACTGCACACGGCTAAACAATCAACTTGTGTGTCTATGGGGTACCCCCCTCCCCTGTATATAAAGGAGTGGAGGAGGGGAGGGCCGACCCTCTCTATGGCGCGCCAGAGGGGGAGTCCTACTCCCAGTAGGAGTAGATTTCCCCCTTTCCCTAGTTGGAGTAGGAGAAGAAGGAAGAGGGAGAGGGGAGAAGGAAAGGGGGGCCGCACCCCTTCCCAATTTGGATTGGGCTTGGGGGGTGGCGCGCCCCCACCTTGGCCGCCTCCTCCTCTCTTCCACCATGGCCCATTAAGGCCCATTAACTCCCCGGGGGGTTCCGGTAACCTCCCGGTACTCCGAAAAAATGCGCGAACCACTCGGAACCTTACCAGTGTCCAAACATAGCCTTCCAATATATCAATCTTTATGTCTCGACTATTTCGAGACTCCTCGTCATGTCTGTGATCACATCGGGGACTCCGAACAACCTTCGGTACATCAAATCACATAAACCCATCATACTGATCGTCATCGAACGTTAAGCGTGCGGACCCTACGGGTTCGAGAACTATGTAGACATGACCGAGACTCATATCCGGTCAATAACCAATAGCGGAACCTGGATGCTCATATTGGTTCCTACATATTCTACGAAGATCTTTATCGGTCAAACCGCATAACAACATACGTTGTTCCCTTTGTCATCGGTATGTTACTTGCCCGAGATTCGATCGTCGGTATCATCATACCTAGTTCAATCTCGTTATTGGCAAGTCTCTTTACTCGTTCTGTAATGCATCATCCCGCAACTAACTCATTAGTCACATTGCTTGCAAGGCTTATAGTGATGTGCATTACTGAGAGGGCCCAGAGATACCTCTCCGAAACACGGAGTGACAAATCCTAATCTCGATCTATGCCAACCCAACAAACACGATCGGAGACACCTGTAGATCATCTTTATAATCACCCAATTACGTTGTGACGTTTGATAGCACACTAAGTGTTCCTCCGATATTCGGGAGTTGCATAATCTCATAGTCATAGGAACATGTATAAGTTATGAAGAAAGCAATAGCAATAAACTAAACGATCATAGTGCTAAGCTAACGGATGGGTCAAGTCAATCACATCATTCTCTAATGATGTGATCTCGTTCATCAAATGACAACACATGTCTATAGCTAGGAAACTTAACCATGTTTGATTAACGAGCTAGTCAAAGTAGAGGCATACTAGTGACACTCTGTTTGTCTATGTATTCACACATGTTCTAAGTTTCCGGTTGATATAATTCTAGCATGAATAATAAACATTTATCATGATATAAGGAAATATAAATAACAACTTTATTATTGCCCCTAGGGCATATTTCCTTCAGTCTCCCACTTGCGCACTAGAGTCAATAATCTAGATTACATTGTAATGATTCTAACACCCATGGAGTCTTGGTGCTGATCATGTTTTGCTCATGAGAGAGGCTTAGTCAACGGGTCTGCAACATTCAGATCCGTATGTATCTTGCAAATCTCTATGTCCCCTTCCGACACTTGATGACGGATGGAATTGAAGTGTCTCTTGATATGCTTGGTTCTCTTGTGAAATCTAGATTCCTTTGCCAAGGCAATTGCTCCAGTATTGTCACAAAAGATCTTCATTGGACCCGATGCACTAGGTATGACACCTAGATCGGATATGAACTCCTTCATCCGGACTCCTTCATTTGCTGCTTCCGAAGCAGTTATGTATTCCGCTTCACATGTAGATACCGCCACGATGCCTTGCTAAGAACTGCACCAACTGAAAGCTCCACCATTCAATATAAACACGTATCCGGCTTGTGACTTAGAGTCATCCGGATCAGTGTCAAAGCTTGCATTGACGTAACCATTTACGACGAGCTCTTTGTCACCTCCATAAACGAGAAACATATCCTTAGTCCTTTTCAGGTATTTCAGGATGTTCTTGACCGCTGTCCAGTGATCCACTCCTGGATTACTTTGGTACCTCCCTACTATACTTATAGCAAGGCACGCATCAGGTCTGGTACACAGCATTGCAGACATGATAGAACCTATGGCTGAAGCATAGGGAATGATTTTCATTTTCTCTCTATCTTCTGCAGTGGTCGGGCACTGAGTCTCACTCAACTTCACACCTTGTAACACATGCAAGAACCCTTTCTTTGACTGGTCCATTTTGAACTTCTTCAAAATCTTATCAAGGTATGTGCTTTGTGAAAATCCAATTAAGTGTCTTGATCTATCTCTATAGATCTTGATGCCCAATATATAAGCAGCTTCATTGAGGTATTTCATTGAAAAACTTTTATTCAAGTATCCTTTTATGCTATCCAGAAATTCTATATCATTTCCAATCAACAATATGTCATCCACATATAATATTAGAAATGCTACAGAGCTCCCACTCACTTTCTTGTAAATATAGGCTTCTCCAAAAGTCTGTATAAAACCATATGCTTTGATCACACTATCAAAACGTTTATTCCAACTCCGTGAGGCTTGCACCAGTCCATAAATGGATCGCTGGAGTTTGTACACTTTGTTAGCATCCTTTGGATCGACAAAACCTTTTGGTTGCATCATATACAACTCTTCTTCCAGAAATCCATTGGGGAATGCAGTTTTGACATCCATTTGCCAAATTTCATAATCATAAAAAGCGGCAATTGCTAACATGATTCGGACAGACTTAAGCATCGCTACGGGTGAGAAAGTCTCATCGTAGTCAACTCCTTAAACTTGTCGAAAACCTTTCGCAATAAGTCGAGCTTTGTAGACAGTAACATAACGTCAGCGTCAATCTTCTTCTTGAAGATCCATTTATTCTCGATGGCTTGCCGATCATCGGGCAAATCAACCAAAGTCCATACTTTGTTCTCATACATGGATCCCATCTCAGATTTCATGGCCTCAAGCCATTTTGCGGAATCTGGGCTCATCATCGCTTCCTCATAGTTCGTAGGTTCGTTATGGTCTAGTAACATGACATCCAGAACAGGATTACCGTACGACTGTGGTGCGGATCTTACTCTGGTTGACCTACGAGGTTCAGTAGTGACTTGATCTGTAGTTTCATGATCACTATCATTAGCTTCCTCACTAATTGGTGTAGGAATCACTGGAACTGTTTTCTGTGATGAACTACTTTCCAATTTGGGAGAAGGTACAATTACCTCATCAAGTTCTACTTTCCTCCCACTCACTTCTTTCGAGAGAAACTCCTTCTCTTGAAAGGATCCATTCTTAGCAACGAATATCTTGCCTTCGGATCTGTGATAGAAGGTGTACCCAACAGTCTCCTTTGGGTATCCTATGAAGACACATTTCTCCGATTTGGGTTCGAGCTTATCAGGTTGAAGCTTTTTCACATAAGCATCGCAGCGCCAAACTTTCAGAAACTACAACTTGGGTTTCTTGCCAAATCACAGTTCATAAGGTGTCGCCTCAACGGATTTAGATGGTGCCCTATTTAACGTGAATGCAGCCGTCTCTAAAGCATAACCCCAAAATGATAGCGGTAAATCAGTAAGAGACATGATAGATCGCACCATATCTAAAAAAGTGCGGTTACGATGTTCGGACACACCATTACGCTGTGGTGTTCCAGGTGGCGTGAGTTGCGAAACTATTCCACATTGTTTCAAATGAAGACCAAACTCGTAACTCAAATATTCTCCTGCATGATCAAATCGTAGAAACTTTATTTTCTTGTTACGATGATTTTCCACTTCACTCTGAAATTCTTTGAACTTTTCAAATGTTTCAGACTTATGTTTTATCAAGTAGATATACCCATATCTTCTTAAATCATCTATGAAGGTAGGAAATAACGATACCCGCCGCGAGCATCAACACTCATTGGACCGCATACATCAGTATGTATTATTCCCAACAAGTCTGTTGCTCGCTCCATAGTTCCGGAGAACGGAGTCTTAGTCATCTTGCCCATGAGGCATGGTTCACATGTATCAAGTGATTCATAATCAAGTGATTCATAATCAAGTGATTCCAAAAGCCCATCAACATGGATTTTCTTCATGCGCTTTACACCAATATGACCTAAACGGCAGTGCCACAAATAAGTTGCACTATCATTATTGAACTTATATCTTTGGCTTCAATACTATGAATATGTGTATCACTACTATCGAGATTCAACAAAAATAGACCACTCATCAAGGGTGCATGACCATAAAAAATATTACTCATATAAATAGAACAACCATTATTCTCTGATTTAAATGAATAACCGTTTCTAATCAAACAAGATCCAGATATAATGTTCATGCTCAACGCTGGCACCAAATAGCAATTATTCAGGTCTAAAACTAATCCCGAAGGTAGATGTAGAGGTAGCGTGCCGACCGCGATCACATCGACTTTGGAACTATTTCCCACGCGCATCGTCACCTCGTCCTTAGCCAATCTTCGCTTAATCCGTAGCCCATGTTTTGAGTTGCAAATATGAGCAACAGAACTAGTATCAAATACCCAGGCGCTACTGCGAGCATAGTTAAGTACACATAAATAACATGTATATCAAATATACCTTTCATTTGCCATCCTTCTTATCTGCCCAGTTCCGCTTCCAGTGACCAGTCCCTTTGCAGTAGAAGCACTCAGTCTCAGGCTTAGGTCCAGACTTGGGCTTCTTCACTTGAGCAGCAACTTGCTTGCCATTCTTCTTGAAGTTCCCCTTCTTCCCTTTGCCCTTCTTCTTGAAACTGGTGGTCTTGTTGACCATCAACACTTGATGCTCCTTCTTGATTTCTACCTCCGTAGCTTTTAGCATCGCGAAGAGCTCGGGAATTGTCTTATCCATCCCTTGCATATTATAGTTCATCACGAAGCTTTTGTAGCTTGGTGGCAGTGATTGAAGAATTCTGTCAATGACACTATCATCAGGAAGATTAACTCCCAGTTGAGTCAAGTGGTTGTGGTACCCAGACATTCTGAGTATATGTTCACTGATAGAACTATTCTCCTCCATCTTGCAGCTATATAACTTATTGGAGACTTCATATCTCTCAATCCGGGCATTTGCTTGAAATATTAACTTCAACTCCTGGAACATCTCATATGCTCCATGACGTTCAAAACATCGTTGAAGTCCCGGTCCTAAGCCATAAAGCATGGCACACTGAACTATCGAGTAGTCATCAGCTTTGCTCTGCCAGACGTTCTTAACATCATCAGTAGCATCTGCAGCAGGCCTAGCACCCAGCGGTGCTTCCAGGACGTAATTCTTCTGTGCAACAATGAGGATAATCCTCAAGTTACGGACCCAGTCTGTGTAGTTGCTACCATCATCTTACAACTTAGCTTTCTCTAGGAACGCATTAAAATTCAACGGAACAGTAGCACGAGCCATTTATCTACAACAACATAGACATGCAAAATACTATCAGGTACTAAGTTCATGATAAATTAAAGTTCAATTAATCATATTACTTAAGAACTCCCACTTAGATAGACATCCCTCTAATCATCTAAGTGATGACGTGATCCATATCAACTAAACCATGTCCGATCATCACGTGAGATGGAGTAGTTTTCAATGGTGAACATCACTATGTTGATCATATCTACTATATGATTCACGCTCGACCTTTCGGTCTCAGTGTTCCGAGGCCATATCTGCATATGCTAGGCTTGTCAAGTTTAACCCGAGTATTATGCGTGTGCAAAACTGGCTTGCACCCGTTGTATGTGAATGTAGAGCTTATCACCCCCGATCATCACGTGGTGTCTCGGCACGACGAACTGTCGCAACGATGCATACTCAGGGAGAATAGTTATAACTTGAAATTTAGTGAGAGATCATCTTATAATGCTACCGCCGAACTAAGCAAAATAAGATGCATAAAGGATAAACATCACATGCAATTAGGGATGGCAATGGATACCCATTACCCGCGTACCCTGCGGGTAAAAACCCTATTAGGGCAAGGGCATGGGTAAAAAAATACCTATGGATACATAAATAGGAAAATTTCATACCCATCGGGTATAGTGGGCATGGGTATGGTTTAGTATAACCCATACCCATGTACCCATGTACCCGCATATATTTTGACAAATAAACCTTATATATTATTTATCCACATATTAAACATATTATATGTACATAAATCCAACAGCCCTAACAAGGCATCATCATGCATTCATGTTAGGCCGCACCATAATAGCTAGCCCACGAACGAGTATGCGTTGATGTCATGATGTGTAGTTGTTTATAAATTATTGTTATAAGTTGTTGTTTATGACTATGTAATGCCCAAATTGATGTATTGCAAATCTGGGTAATTTTACCCGCGGGTACCCATTTACCCTGATGGGTGATGGGTATGGGAAAAAATTGTACCCGTCAACGGGTATGGGTACGGGTGATGGGTAAGGTCTGGGATGATGGGTAAGGGTATGGGGTGGCTCCACCCGTACCTAAACCCTGCGGGTGCCATCCCTACATGCAATCAATATAGGTGATATGATATGGCCATCATCATCTTGTGCCTTTGATCTCCATCTCCAAAGCACCGTCATGATCACCATCATCACCGGCGCGGTACCTTGATCTCCATCGTAGCATCGTTGTTGTCTCACCAACTATTGTTTCTACGACTATCGCTACCGCTTAGTGATAAAGTAAAAACAATTACATGGTGATTGCATTGCATACAATAAAGCGACAACCATATGGCTCCTGCCAGTTGCCGATAACTCTGTTACAAAACATGATCATCTCATACAATAAAATATAGCATCATGTCTTGACCAGATCACATCACAACATGCCCTGCAAAAACAAGTCAGACGTCCTCTACTTTGTTGTTGCAAGTTTTACGTGGCTGCTACGGGCTTAGCAAGAACCGTCCTTACCTACGCATCAAAAACCACAATGATTTTTCTTCAAGTGTGATGTTTTAACCTTCAACGAGGACTGGGCGTAGACACACTCGATTCAACTAAAGTTGGAGAAACAGACACCCACTAGCACTACAAAAAAAATACACTTCCGTGATGATACATGTTTGTCACAGTAGGTCGCATTTTTTGTCATGCATGTACATCCATGACAAATTTATGACAGAATCAAGATAGTCATACCTGTGCTGTCGTAGAAGTGTTCCATGACATTACCAAAATTATCATCACGGAAGTGCCCACTTCCATGACGATAAATCGCGCGTCACAGAAGTGCTTTCGTCAAGGGTGACCGACACGTGGCATCCACCGTAACGGAACGCCGTTAAGCTATCGGGTCGGGTTTTGGATCCGATAACCCGTTAACAACCGCGACCAATGGGGATTTTCCACGTGTAAAATCATCATTGGCTGGAGGAAACACGTGTCGGCCCATCGTTGGGACAGATGTCATCCACTCATTGGACAGAACACTACTAGAAAAAGGCCTGCTAGTGGCGCACCTGTTTTGCCTACTAATGGCGCACTACAGGTGCGCCACTAGCACCACGCCATTAGATTTTATTACTAATGGCGCACCACAGGTGCGCCATTAGTATACCAGATACTAATGGTGCATCATGTAGTGCGCCATTAGTAGACAATACAGTGCACCATTAGAATGCCTCCCAGTGGGCCATATTTAACCATGTCTCTGGCTTACTAATGGCGCACTAGTTGCTGATGCGCCACTAGTGTGCATTTTGCAGTGCGCCACTAAAGTTTTGGTTGCTGCGCCACTAGTATGAATATTAGGGATTATTTTTTTTCTTTTCTGATATTTGCACAGCTTACAAAACATATTACTGCACAGAATATAGACAGCACAACATATAAACAGTAGAGTTATCGAATACAATAGAAGATTAGTCTCCGGATACAATTCATCATATTAGTCTCCGAATTCAAAAGACCGAACAAAGTTAGAACATTACAAGTCTCGAAACCGCGAGTAGCAAGTTTGTCTTCACATTACAAGTCGATATCGATCATCTAAACTACCATCACATAGAAGAGAGCTGCGGTCATCACGATTAGCATCATCGCGATGAAACTGGTCTTCATCCGGTTCCTCCTCCGCTCCCTCCTCTCTCCCGCTAGATAGCGCATGTGTCTATCTTCCGCCTCCGCCCTAGTGGTGTACCCTTTGTAACTGTTACCGCTGAAACGGTGAACCTGTCTCCGACACTCCTCCCAGTCGTCGTAGACTCCGGGAACCTTACCCTTGTACGCGACATACGATGGCATCTCTATGCACTATCCAAACAAAACGTTAGTAGCAATTCACAGACAATACATAAGTATGCAACAAAAGGATCGGAAGAGAAAAGCAACACATTAATAGCACGATTCATGGTCCTACTAATAAATAGCATCGATTACATATAAGTTGAACGACTGTCCAAACCAAAGAGACATACAAGTACATTAAAGTTTAATATTACAACATGAGCCAATCGACATTTCAGAACTACATAGCATCACTACTTTCGACTCGACTCAGGGACCGGAGCATGGATGAAGCTGCCGTCTTTCATGATGGTCATGAAATCGCGGGCGTTGTCAGCCTGCATTTGTAGCGTTGTTTCTATCTCACTGTTGGACGGTTGATGTCTGAGATAGAACTGCCCCGAGGTACGAAGGACATCTTGATGGATGATTTCCGCAAACTCCGACTGGATGCGAAAGAATTCTTGTCTGATGTCCGCGTCCTGGATTGCCGACAAGCGTGCGGCCCAATCTTTGAGATTATTTGGTAGCAGAAGGTGATTATGGTCCCGTACGATCGCCCGCATGTGATGGAGGGCATAGTAGGCATCCTTCTGACCGCCAGGCGGCTGCTTCACGCAGGAGAACGTCGTATTGTGGCTGAAGATGTGCTTGCCGTACCTACGAACTGGCCTGCTGAAGGTGCCTCCAGATCTGGCGTAGCCGGGGAGAACATCATCAAGAACTTTCTTGATATTTGTGTAGTCTTTCTTCGACTGACGGTCCGGGTCGAAATACGTGGCCATGGAATATTTCGGGCTTAAGAGGATGAGTGTGCAATGTGTGTCACTGCACAAAACACGGAATGTTAGAAAAAAAGAACGATCGAAATCTAAGAAATCATATGTTACGGGGCGGTGAGGGGATGACTTACTCGGGAAAGTAAGGCACGAGGAAGTTATCCTTATATGGGTTTGCCAGAATGACGCCTTCGAGGTATGAACTCGCGACTTGCCGGTCCCCAGCGCTGCCCAAGATCTTGGCACGCATGTAGAAGGGGTCGACTATCACGATGTCCGGGGTCTTGTCTCTAATGATCCGCATCTCCATACTCAGCGAAAATAGCCGAACGAAGGTGTAGTGCAGCGGATGAAGGTTAAACATAGCGAAGATGTCATCAAACCGCATGACGATCGTACCCCCGATGGCGCTATCCACAAAGCCCTTGCCCTCTGGCACCTTGGCCACGAAAACCGGGTATGCCACATCATTCTCGGAGAGACGCCGCTTCTCCAAAGAAAGAACACTGTCATGCAGACTCCGCATAGCACCGGTTGCAGCATTGAGCAGATTAGTCGGTAGCATCGGCCTACCCGCCACATGCACCCTCCTCGAGATATCCTTAGGTGAAGGTGGCCCGTCCTGAGCACGGATCGTACTCGGTGTCGGCTGGCTCGCGCGGCCCTTATTATTCTTTCGTTTCCGTCCCTTCTTCCTCATCTCCTGTAATGGGATCGAGTTCTGCTCAGAGACCGCCTTCTTGAGTGTGTTGGGGCTGATAATATTCCGCACCTCGGCTATCTGAGGCTCGGTGAAGGCGGCAACTGGAGGCGTCTCCTGAGAACTGAACGCCAGACGACGGCTGTTGCAATTGGGTTTCTTCGCGGTACCAGCTAGATCATGGTCGTCTTTTTCAGGGTTGGGTTCTTGAGAAGGAGGCCCGAAGAATTCGTCACTGTACCCATGTACGGCAAAGTACTTATCGACGTTGGTAAATGTACCGTCGTCGTTGTCGTCGTCGTCCAGATCCTGTGCCATATGCATGTCCGGATCCTGTGCCATAGGGATGTCCGGCATGTCCGGTACCGTTGCGGCGGTCTTGCCATGGCTTGGCACCGGCACGAATGGCGGTGTTGTCTGTGGGGTGGTGTCCCCCGCCCCCAAACGAATCTGGCTCTTCGGCCAAAGCAGGGACCAGCTTACGCAGGCGCTGAGGGTCATCACATCATCTTCGTCGGCCCCGGCGGGTCGAATCGGAGGTAACAACTCGTCGCAGCCTGGCAGCACCCGAACCAGTTCAACCCTATACACGGTGGGTGGCATCGGATTACCGTGGAACACGGGGTTGCCCGGTTGAACGATTCTGCCCTTGGCGACATCGATCAACTCGCCACCCACGAAGTGCAGGAGAGTGCATGGAACGTCGGCGGCTCCCTACGGAAACATGTAGGGCGTCAGGGATGCCCAGTCAAAGGCAAGGAGATGAAGTCATCGGCCGAGAGGCTTAGTTACCGTGATGGCGTCGAGCTCGGCTAATGTCGAGGCACCGCCAACGGCGGGCGTCCAGCTGACGGAGGGGCCGCTTGCTGCCGAGGTGTCGGCCGGCGTACACCCGGGTGCATTAAGCTCCAATGCCCGTGCCGGCGCCGGAGACACCAATACCGCCTCCGCCGGAGACACCAATGGCGCCGCCTGCGCGTTGTGCGAGTTGCTGGCCGTGAAGCTGGGAACCGGGGGCGGCCCATGTTGGCCGCCCGCAATCCACGCCTGCAGCCCCTCAATCAAGCTAGGCACAATGGCGGTGAGCGTCGTTCCCAGTTGTTGTTGCACTTGCTCTTGGACAATCTCCGGAATCCACGCCACTTGTGCCTTGAGTTCTTGAACCTCGCGCGACTGGCTTTCCGAGCTGGTCTTTTTCTCCTTTCGCCCACCAGCGTTATAGTATGACGACCATTTTGTGGACAAGCCTTTGCCGGCCACAGGACCAGCTGACGACGGCTTACTGAGCTTATCCTTGTTTTTCATTATGTTCAACGCCCTATTTAGAGTGTTGTCCCAAGCTGGGGAGCTCTGAGACGACCCCGCGCTACTGCTTTCAGTCTCCTGCGGAAGGAATGTGAACCATTTAGAAATTTAGCTTCATTAATTAGAATGCAACCATATAGAGCTAATTACGTGGGGGTGTATTCCTTACCAGAACACGCTCAAGCGCCTTGGTCTTCGGATCCATGGTAAGCTCCTTTGTTACCGGGTCCTCCTTGTACCGGGCCCTGACATAGTTCCTGGTCTGCTTCTCACGGTATTTCTCGAAGTGGGGCGGTAGGCCTTGCTCGGCGCGCTCCGCTTCCTCCTTGTCCCATATAGGTTCCGCCACTCTTTAACCGCCGGGACCGAGTTTGTGGACCCCTAAGTTCAAGTCCCGCATCTCTTTCCCCCACTGACTTGATTCCTCGGATGCGCCGCTCTCACACTTGATCTTGAACTCCTTGTAGTCATCTTCGCTGATCGAAGGATTTTTCGCCTTGATCTTCTCATAACTATCACCTTTGTTAATCATTCTCTTCACCGTACTTCTCCAAGTAGACAGGGCCGTGCTCATCTTCGTGAGGGTGGCACTGTTCACTTTATTCCCTGAGAGGCGTGTGTTTGCAAACTCAGCGGGGAACTTGTATCGTTCGTGCAGCTTCGTGAAGAGGAGGTTGCGCAAATTCCCTCGGTCCTTATGCCTTAGGTTCTCGGTGTTGATCGAGACGGTGCTCCGGAGAATGCACCCGAGCTGAACCGAGTACCCCTTGACTAATTCTTTGGGCGCCGTTGGATCCCCGTCGCAGTTCACTTCAGTAAATTCCTCCTTGACGGTGCTAAGCACGTTCGGGCGCCGGTCCTTCCGTTGCCTCTTCGGTTGGCTGCCATCTGTGCGTGCACTGCCATCATCAGTGGTGGCATCCTCGGCGGCACCATCAGTGGTGTCATCCCCGACGCCACTAGGGGTTGTGTAGTCAGGATCGGTGTCTTCCGCGGCGTCCTCATAGCGGTGAGGTTCTTCCTCCATCTTCTGGGACAGCTCCCAGAATGCCTTGCCGCCCGAACCGCCGACCTCATCATTGTGGGCCATGTTTCGCTCTAAATAGGAAAAAAGTTTGGTCAAAAAGTTGGTTATTGTCAAGGAACAAGATCTCTAAGTTGACCAAATAACCTAATTCTCGAGGAATTTGTTGTTAGTGTGTTGTTGCTAAGGTCCAAGTCCCTTCCTAACCCCCTTCTTCTTGTCTCCTCTCACTATTTCTCTCACACACATGGCAAGCAAGGGTGTCTGAGTGTGTGAAAAATACTAAACTAATCCAAGGGCTGAAAATTGATCATTTAGGTTTTTATCGACACCGAGGCACCCTAAAAGCCAAGGTTTTATCATTTAGGGTTTGACTCTTGGCTAACCAACCTCACCTCCTCCTCCTCCTCCTCTTCTTCTTCTTCGTCATCTTCCTCTGATTAAATGGATTTCCAGGATGTAGGTGGATTCATGTGTATATATACACCTACACTAACTACTAGCCAGCCAGTGTGTTTCGACTAGATCGGGGGGTATTTTCTTCTGTTGTGTCATTTTCATAGTTTCTTTCTGATCACAGTGGATGAGGAGCTTGATTGGTCACTTTAATGGCGGTCAGGGCCAGGTAGGGGAGGTGGGCAGGCAGGACAGGAGCGAGGTCAACGGCTCATGGATGGCTCACACGTGGCCCCCCCCAGCTCCAATCGTGAGATTACGCAGGCAAATAAACAAAGAGGATCCTACTTAATTAAGTACTAAGATACCCCGGCCCATGCATTAGTCGCAAGTACCCCATATGTCCTATTTTTAGCAAAGTCATGCTAAAATTCACGGAAAATTTCAGCATGACCTTTACTGAAAATAGGACATATGAAGTACCCGAATTTGCCGAAACGGAAGTTAATCGACATTCCGGCAAACTCAAGGGCCTCTCGGGGTACCTGCAAAATCATCTCTTCCTTTCTTTCTCGGTTTGAAATAGTAGTGGCCATGGTGATGGACACAGAGGGCCAAATTGCCAGCCAGATTTGCCTTAAAGATATTGCTGAATCATTGTGTGGCATATGCTTCTCAATTCTCATCTGCTTTTCCTCAGAAGAGAAAATCTCATCTGCTGGACCATGACCAAAGCTTGACTTGACTAGATGGTACTTATACTACAGTGCACACTGAATTCATTCAGTTCACTCACACTTGCTTTGTGTACTCATCAGTAAAGTGAAGAAAGAAGAAACTTACAGCTAGAAAGAACAGTACAGGTACACCAAAAGCAGCGTTTTTGTCCCAACCAGTACAGGTTGTACTACTAGAAAACAGAAGAAATTTACAGCTATCCTAATAAAAACTTACAACCTGCAAGGAAACTAGAGATGCACACAAGTAATGGCTTAGTAAGGTGGATGCTTCATGAGGGGCACCGTTTTATAGGATCTCAACCACAGGGGAATTCTTTTTTAAAAGAAGGGTACAGTATCATGCTTATTAATTGATAGTCATGGTAAGTGGACTACTCGAATGTTACATTTCAAGATATTCTTCAGTGCTATCCATCATGTGACAGAACAGTATGTAAGATACCTATGCCAGATAGTGAACTGCTCGAAGATTATCTTTCAGAGTGTTATTCAGTACTATCCCTCATAAGGATCAACAGAATTTAAGATGTCATACCTATATCAGATAAGTTGACTGCTCAAGATGGAAATCTGTCATTGAGAAAACATTTTGTTACAGGTTTTATAGTAGGTGAATACATGGTGTATGAGTGGAGGACATACTATCAGCAGCAGCAGCAAAACCAACTGACTGTTCTAAGTTGGTAAATCTATTGTTGGACTACAAGGCTTGTAAAGATGTTAGGGGTTTGCAAGTGCAAAGTCTAATCTTGAAAAAATATTCATCTAGAAGTCTTTAGCACCTGCATTTAACCGATAATGTGCTAGTATCATTTGTTTAACAGGCTTTTCCAGGAAGGTGCTAGTGTCACATGCAGACAGACAAGCAGTAGATCCATGTCAGGAACATTATCAGGTAACCAAGCTGATAGAGATTAGGCTAAAACATAAACGATCACAAAATATTCAGCAAGAAGAACAGTATCTGAGTATGATGGCCTACACTAGTTTTAGTTAAGCCACCCAACCGAAAGAAAAAAAATCTGGAAGCATCAGCTTCGCTAGATTGGAACAGCAGTAGACAAATTTATAAACTGGCAAATTTGCAAGGACATTAGTAGCGTGTGGCACATTGGTAGATTACTGTGTCCTCTCTAATGACAGATTGCAGCTAGTATTATCAGATATTCAGCTTCATGACTGATAATTGTTGAGCATCCTCTGCACACTTCAAGTGCACTTGACTTCAGCTAAACGAAAATTGACTAGTGAAACCAGTCATACATGCCAAAGTAAAGAGCATAGTCTGCATTAAGCAGAACAAAAGGGGCATGCGGCAGTTTGCGTCTAAGTAACTTGCATCAACGTCCTATGAGATACTAGGTCAACCTAGATTCATGTTCTAGAGAAAAATGAGCTTTTGCTGTTGGGCCGAGGGGAAACAGAAGAGGGTAAGGGAGGGGAGCTCACCGCGGAGGCACACAAATGCCCGGCGGTGGATTAGGAGCAGCAGGCCGGCCGGACTTGAAGGAATCCGAGGTGGAAGAAAGGCAGCAGCAAGGGCTACTTCCTTGGTAGCTTCGCCCCCTCCGCTCCAAGCTGACGGAGACGACGTAGACGCTGTCGGGGTGGGGTCGGCGATGGTCCGGTTCGTCGTGCTGGACTTCTCCGGCCTGCTTCGGTGCGGCCGGGCGGACCGGGCGGAGGGGGGTGGAGGGGAGGACCGGGCGGCCGGGCGAGGGCCTCACCTCGAACGGGACGGAGATGGTGGGGGCGGAAGGGCTCGTCGCCGCCGGGGCGAGGGTCGGAGCGGGGGAGGCGGCGGCGGCGCAGTACGGGTCGGGGCAGTGGGCGGGTCGGGGCAGCTGTGGGCGGGTGAGAGAGATGGGGAATATAGAAAATTTTTTAGTGGGGGGGAAGGGTTAGCAATGCCGCACCCCCGAGCGGTGCGCCGTTAGAATTTTTTATAGCAATGGCGCATCCACACGCGGTGCGCCATTAGAAATCTTTTTTTGTATAGCAATGGCGCATCCCAGACAGGTGCGCCATTAGTAATCTTTTTTTTAATAGCAATGGCGCACCCCAGAGAGGTGCGCCATTAGTAATCTTTTTTTGTATAGCAATGGCGCTCGGGGGGGAAGGGAGGGGGAACCGAGTGAGGAGACAGGGGAGGGTGCGGGGGGTCGGCGGCGGCGGTGGAGCGGGGAGGGTGCGGGGGGTCGGCGGCGGCGATGGAGCGGGGAGGGTGCGGGGGGTCGGCGGCGGCGGTGGAGCGGGGGAGGGTGCGGTGGGTGCTCGGCGGCAGTGGAGCGGGGAAGGGTGCGGGGGGTCGGCAGCGGCGGTGGAGCGGGGGAGGGTGCGGTGGGTGCTCGACGGCGGTGGAGCGGGGGAGGGTGGGGGTGCTCGACGGCGAGGGGGATCTGGCGAGGGGGGTAGCCATCGAGATGGAGGGGGATCGAGATCGAGTGTCCTCATGAATATTCAATATTTTTTCATATTGAATATGAAAAAATATCATCAAATTTGAAAAAATATTCATGAATTCAAAAAGTGCCCTTGAAATTTAAAAATATTCATGAGTTCAAAAAATATTAACAAATTCAATACTTTTTGCGAGTTAGAAATTCAATACCATAATAAACATAAATAAATATTCATGAGGATACTAGAACAGAAGAAATATCATTTCAATATGTCGAAATACAATCGAGAAATGAAGGCTACAATTTAAATACAATCGATCTTAGCTAGCTATCTGTTCACAATCTTCTTGCCCTTATTTTTTGTAAATGGAGTTCTTCTCTTGAACGGACGTCCTTGTTGGGGATCGTAGCAGAAATCAAAAAATTTCTACGCATCACCAAGATCAATCTATGGAGTCATCTAGCAACGAGAGAGAGGAGTGCATCTACATACCCTTGTAGATCGCGAGCGGAAGCGTTCAAGTGAACAGGGTTGATGGAGTCGTACTCGTCGTGATCCAAATCACCGATGACCGAGCGCCGAACGGACGGCACCTCCGCATTCAACACACGTACGGTTGGGGAAGACGTCTCCTCCTTCTTGATCCAGCAAGGGGGAAGGAGAGGTTGATGGAGATCCAGCAGAACGACGGCGTGGTGGTGGAAGTAGCGGGATCTCGGCAGGGCTTCGCCAAGCTCAGCGAGAGGGAGAGGTGTTACGGGAGGGAGAGGGAGGCGCCAGGGGCTGTGGTGCGGCTGCCCTCCCTCCCCCCCTTTATATAGGCCCCCTGGGGGGCACCGGCCCTGGGAGATCCCATCTCCAAGGGGGGCGGCGGCCAAGGAGGTGGCTTGCCCCCCAAGCCAAGTGGGGCGCCCCCCACCCCTAGGGTTTCCAACCCTAGGTGCAGGGGAGGCCCAAGGGGGGCGCACCAGCCCACCAGGGGCTGGTTCCCTTCCCCACTTCAGCCCATGGGGCCCTCCGGGATAGGTGGCCCCACCCGATGGACCCCCGGGACCCTTCCGGTGGTCCCGGTACAATACTGGTGACCCCCAAAACTTTCCCGGTGGCCGAAACCTGACTTCCTATATATAATTCTTCACCTCTGGACCATTCCGGAACTCCTCGTGACGTCCGGGATCTCATTCGGGACTCCGAACAACTTTCGGATTTCTGCATATTAATATCTCTACAACCCTAGCGTCACCGAACCTTAAGTGTGTAGACCCTACGGGTTCGGGACACATGCAGACATGACCGAGACGACTCTCCGGTCAATAACCAACAGCGGGATCTGGATACCCATGTTGGCTCCCACATGTTCCACGATGATCTCATCGGATGAACCACGATGTCGAGGATTCAATCAATCCCGTATGCAATTCCCTTTGTCAATCGGTACGTTACTTGCCCGAGATTCGATCGTCGGTATCCCAATACCTTGTTCAATCTCGTTACCGGCAAGTCACTTTACTCGTACCGTAACGCATGATCCCGTGACCAAACACTTGGTCACATTGAGCTCATTATGATGATGCATTACCGAGTGGGCCCAGAGATACCTCTCCGTCATACGGAGTGACAAATCCCAGTCTTGATTCGTGCCAAGCCAACAGACACTTTCGGAGATACCCGTAGTGCACCTTTATAGTCACCCAGTTACGTTGTGACATTTGGCACACCCAAAGCACTCCTACGGTATCCGGGAGTTGCACAATCTCATGGTCTAAGGAAATGATACTTGACATTTGGAAAAGCTCTAGCAAACGAACTACACGATCTTTTGTGCTATGCTTAGGATTGGGTCTTGTCCATCACATCATTCTCCTAATGATGTGATCCCGTTATCAATGACATCCAATGTCCATAGTCAGAAAACCATGACTATCTGTTGATCAACGAGCTAGTCAACTAGAGGCTCACTAGGGACATGTTGTGGTCTATGTATTCACACATGTATTATGATTTCCGGATAAAACAATTATAGCATGAACAATGGAAAATTATCATGAACAAGGAAATATAATAATAACTATTTTATTATTGCCTCTAGGGCATATTTCCAACAGTCCTTTAGGTAGGGTGGTCCTGCTTCTTCTTGTGGTGTATGCTGGTACTTCATCGTCGTCGCCATGTTCCATCTTCGGGTCGCCGTACTTGTCGAAGTCTTGCTCATTGGCAACTCCATCCATTCCGATGATCTTCCTTTTGCCTCTCCTCACGACAACACGACTGGGCTTTGACGGGTCGGTAATGAAGAAGCATTGGTCCACTTGGGAAGCCAGTACCCATGGCTCATTTTTCGCAGTGACGTTTGCGCCGGCGGTCTTGGATTTGGCTTCGGGTATAACCATGGTGGTGAAATACCGGTCTTCTTTTATGACGCTCTTGGCCCATCTGACACGGAACATCGGGGCCTTCTCTCCAGCGTAGCTCAGCTCCCAGATCTCCTCGATCCTTCCGTAGTATCTGTCCTTGTCATTACCGGTGTAGGATTCCATCGTTACCCCGGAGTTCTGATAATCATCGCTCTTCATGTCCTTTCCCTCGGTGTAGAATGTGTAGCCGTTGATATCGTACGCCTCATACGTCATCAGGTTGTGCTCGGCGCCCTGTGACAAGGCGAATATGAGTTGTTCTTCCGCGGAAGAATCCTCATGTAAAGGGTACGACAAAAGCTTTTGCTTGAACCAACGCGTGAAACATGAGTTGTGCTCTTTGATTATATCTCCGTGCATCCTCTGTTGGCCTCGGTCACTGTACGTCTTCTCAATAAAGGTTTTGTGCTCTACCACCCAAGGATCGACCACGTCTATGTGTTGTAGCGCGACTAGGTTTGCTCTTTCAAAGTCGGCGAGTCGACCCTCGAAGTCGACATGCATTTCGCGGCGACCCTCACGGTGACCCCATCCAGCGAGCTTGCCGAGGTGCCTGTTGACGGACAGACCAACGGGGTTCTCGATGCCTAGATAATTCGTGCAGTAGGAGATGCACTCTTCGGTCAGAAAGCCCCTGGCTATGCTTCCCTCTGGACGTGACATGTTGCGAACGTATCCTTTGATGGCACCATTCATCCTTTCGAACGGCATCATGCTGTGCAGGAATGTCGGCCCGAGTTGGATGATATCTTCCACGATATGGACCAGCAGATGCACCATAACGTCGAAGAATGCGGGCGGGAAGTACATCTCAAGCTCGCATCGTATCACCACGATCTCTTCCTGTAGCCTTCTGAGTTGCCTCATGCCAACCGACTTCCGAGAGATGACGTCGAAAAAGTAGCATAGGCCAAATAGCGTTTCACGGACGTACGCGTCCATGATCCCACGGATTGCAACTAGAAGTATCTGCATCATCAGCACGTGACAGTCGTGAGACTTCACCCCGCTGAACTTCTGCTTCGCTGAGTCTAGGTATCTGCTTATCTTCCCCGTGTAACCGTAAGGAAGTTTTACTCCTAAGAGGCAGGTGAAAAACTGATCGATCTCCTCCTGACTTAAAGTGAAGCACGCGGGAGGGAAGTCATTTCCAGTCTTCTTGGCCTTTTTGCCTTTGCGGCGACTTTTTGTGTCCTGCTTCGCCTCATCATCATCATCATTAGCGTGAAGCTCCTCCCTGATGCCCATTGATTTCAAGTCTGCCCTTGCTTTCGGCCCATCTTTGGTCCTCTCTGGCATGTTGAGCAGGGTACCAAGCAGACTCTCGCACACGTTCTTCGTGATATGCATGACATCAAGGCTGTGAGGCACACGGTGGATCTTCCAGTACGTCAAGTCCCAGAAAACAGACCTCGTTTTCCATACCTTCAGCAGCGGCTCTTGCGCCTTTTGCTTTTTTCCCGGCTCTGGCGCCTTTTGCTTCTTTCCCGGCAGTGGGCAATCTTTCTAATTTTTCAACAGCTCGTCTATTTCCTCGCCGCTCCTCGTACGCGGGCGTCTTTGGGGTTCGGTTTCACCATCGAACAGATCATTGCGTTTTCTCCATGGGTCATCGTCGCGAAGCCACCTTCGATGTCCCATGAACACGGTTTTCGAAGACCTGGGATCTCTATCTAGCTGGCGATACGTTGTGTCATCCATGCACCTGACGCATCCAGAAAATCCGTGGACCACCTGCCCCGTGAGATATCCGTAACCGAGATAGTCGTGCACCGTCGTGAGCAGTGCGGCTCTCATAGGGAAATATTCTTTCTCTGCGGCGTCCCACGTATTGGCTGGCGTTTTCCACAGCGTGTCTAGCTCCTCTTTCAGCAGCCCCAGATACAGATTGATGTCGTTCCCTGGTTGTTTCGGCCCTTCAATTAGCATACTCATGTGAATGTACTTCCTCTTCATGCACAACCAGGGGGGAAGGTTGTACATCCACACAAACACAGGCCAGGTGCTATGTGTGCTTCTCTGGCTGCCAAACGGATTGACTCCATCGGTGCTCATGCCCAGCACGATGTTCCTTGGATCGTTCCCAAATTCTGGGTGTTCGAAGTTCAACGCTTGCCACTGGCTCCCATCCTTAGGGTGACTCAGCATCTTGTCTTTTTTATTTATCTCCGGATCATTTGCGTCATCTTCTCGCTTCTTCTCCTCCCTATCCGCGTGCCAACGCAAGAGCTTTGCTACCTTAGGGTCCGCGAAATACCGCTGCAGACGAGGAGTGATCGGAAAATACCACACCACTTTTTGAGGAGCTTTCTTCCTCTTCTTGTATCGAGTGACGCTGCACACTGGACATATGGTAGACTCCGCGTGCTCGTCCCGATAAATGATGCAATTGTTCATGCACACATGGTATTTCACGTGCGGTAAATCCAGAGGACATACAATTTTCTTCGCCTCCTCGAAATTGGTCGGGCACTTGTTCCCCTTGGGAAGACGTTCGTGTCAGAATGACATGTTCTCGTCGAAGCATGCGTCGGTCATTTTGTGTTTTACCTTCATCTCCAGAGCCATGAGCGTTACTTTCAGGCGGGTATCCTCGGGCCTGCATCCTTCATACAATGGAGTAACCGCGTCTATCTCCAGTTGATCCAGCTTGGCTTTCTCTCAGGCGGCAGCTCTTGCGTTATCCGTCTGCTTGAGAAGCAGCTCTTGAATATGAGGGTCCTGCACCCAGCCCATCGATGGTCCATCGTGGTCTGCTCCGGCATCTTCATCTTCATGATCATGCCCTTCGTCTGCTCCGGCATCTTCCTCATCATCATGTCCGGCATCTTCTACATGATGACTATGTACTGCATCTACTTCGTAGTCATGTCCTGGAGATTCTTCGTCTTCTCACCCGCCCTCGCCGCGGTTGTCTTGCTGCCCTTCCTCATTTCTTGCCGGCCGGCCCCCATGGACGACTTCATAATCATCTTCATCACCTTGCCACCGATACTATACCTCATTTTTTGCGAACCAATCAGCAGTGATGCTATACCTCGTGGTTTCCTTGCTCCTCGATATCGGAAAGAATACTTCCGTTCGCCAACATGTGGGACGTCGACCATCCTGGTCCACTTGCCATGCACGCAGAACTCCACACGGTTTCCTTGCTCCTCGATATCGGAAAGAATACTTCCGTTCGCCAACATGTGGGACGTCGCGCCGCAGTAACAATGACTAATGAGCCGTCAAATCACAGGCCCACTTCCCACTTTGAAGTTGCTCGGGCTGCAGTAACATGATCCTGATTTCAGGTGAAAAGCTCAGTTCTGTCACTGGCCATCTTCTCAATTCCGGCATGCAGAGTGAGTAAAATATTTGAATAAATGATTTCCAATTCATAGAATTGCAAATATTTTCTTCTTTTTTAATATGCTCTGCAACAATTGGAAATTACAGATGACTAGTAGAGTGCCCGTGCATTGCCACGGGCCAACAAATGAATTAACTAAAAAACACTCTCACCCCACTTTATATATAAAGCAACGGCCAACATACACGCAACCGCATACAACACGCCGCCACCACACACAATACACAACACACATCCAAGGTAAGATGCAAGGGTGCCGAGGAATAGCAACACCCCTGCCACCAAGCACACTACAAATGGACCAAAAAGAACTGCTGGAGTCGACTGAGCCCTTCATCATGAGCTATGCACCACGAAGATGTGAAGCTGGACATCGATGAAACATATACTCAAAAGCGGTGCCTACAAGGATACGCCACGCCCAATCCGGGGATCAGTTTTTCACCCAGAGCGACAAGAAGGACAAAGAGTGACTGCCATGGAGCCTTCAAGAAGGTAATGACGCCCGCCGACACTGCTCCTGTCGGCCTAGAAAAAATTGGACAAGTTATGCACCCCAACGCTCAAACATCTTCGCTGAACCAGGGTACCGCCAGATGCCAAAGCAGCTGCAACACCAACGCCATGCTACGGCAAACACCAATGACCATGCCACCCACATGGCCATAGCAGCCAGCCGGCACCGAGAGGCATGCTCACATAAGAATATGAACAAGAGAAAGTATTTGACAAGCATTGCTCACAGCAGAATGTAAAATTTATAAGATCTAAACGGATAACCCTAGCATTGCACATTTAAGCTTGCGTCGTAACATATCACAGATAGAGTAGGAAACTTGGTAAACTCAGTTAGTAGTCCTTTCTGTTGCTTACTTGTTAGTGCTTATTTCGAAGGAAAGCTGAAGAAATATGGGTAAACATCCACTAAATCAATTAGGGAACATGTGACTCAAGGCATATAACACAGTTACACAAACAGGTTCAGCAAACATTATTGGTTTACCAAAGTCCATCAGGAAACATGTTCAACAAAGAAAAACAGAAAAGCAAGTCATCTTGTAGAGAAGTAGAAGTCAACCACAGAAATTTCTAATCTTCTATAAAGCACTTGCGCAGTCAAATACAGAATAATGGAATCTCAGTTTACCTACTTAAAAACCACTTGATATGAGAGGAAACTTTTCTACAAAGTAATCTTGCAGAATAAGCTCCAGAAGTTGCCAATACTCCATCATGACTTGGATGATTTTTCGAATCCAGAATTAATGGCTTCTAATGCATCTGAAAAGGTAGAATACAGCTGAATCAGTTCACTCTTGCCCACGTCATTAACATGTATTAAGGAATACTGCAAAATCTAGACCAGAATGGAGAAACTAATTACAAACAGGAAAAAAGAAGTATTCCATGGATAGGCAAAATCTCTGTCGATCATACATGTATGACAAGCAGAAGTAACGGCTATACGTTGCCGGTTGAATCCACCCACAGCATAAATAAAGATATACCAAGTAGTTTCATTCTCTGACACAAAATCTGCAGAATAGTTTGTCATGAGGTTTCTAACTATGATTGATAAACATAAACAGAGGATGAGCACATATAAACAGAGGTTTATTAGGCCGGATTCTACTAACTGCATCGCCAACACGGGGATGATGCACGGCTGTCAGCTGCGAAAGATGCCAAAGCGCACAAATAAAAGAGGCCACTGAGCCCAACCCGTGACCCAGCACCAAACAATGCACACGGACGAAAAGATGGCTTCCGAGTCCAGCCGTGACCCAGCACCGATAAGTGCGCACAGACCAAAACAAATGCAGTGAAAAGATCCCCTACGAGGGCACAGTCGTAAAAAAATAGCGCAATTGCATCCCCTGGGTTGGCACGTGCTATACATTAGCACCGGACTTTTTGTTCAAATTCCTTTTTTTAAGATTTTTCCAACACAACACCTCTTGTATCCTTGCCATGTCAGTTGTCGCTCATCAATTGAACAACTCCAGCACCGCCACCGTCGCTGGGATGCAGCTCTAACAGCAAAAACCGGAAGCCAACCATGGCGACTAGCATGTCTGGCTGCGGCGGCCATGGAGAGGAGCGCTCGAAGCTAGCCATGGTGTTCACTCGCAGCTGCCGTGAGGTTCATGAGCCATATCCGGACCTCCCACAGCAATCAGAATCGAGAAAAATTTCAGTAACATATTGCTGTCTCTGGATTCAGAAATGCCTAAAGCAAGAATTACATCGAACTTCAAATAAGAAACACGGACTTCCCTTACTCAAAATGAAAGTAATTTCCAACGGAAATAACAGCCCTACAAATTCAAATAAGAAACACCAAGGAAAAAAAGCCTGCCTATGAAACGGCCCTGTTCCGTTCCTCGGAGTCTGCCTATGCTCTCCGCGCTCTTGCCCTTCGCCAGATTAGATCAATGTTCAGCATCAGTAATAGTACGGCAGCAGAATTTTAACTTGCCTAAAATAAAGTCTACTGCTTGGTGAGAAAATGTAGCAAACGAAACCTCAAGCAGATTAAACATTTACTACAGTACATGGACTTCTCGTAACCACAGAATTACCAGGCCATCAGTAACAGCTCGGTAGAACATGAGAAAATGTCAAAGACAAGGATCACCATTTTCAGAAAATATAAACAGTGAGCATATTACAGAAGTTAGAAGTAATGTAAACAGATAGCATACAGCTAGCTCTACTGGCACCAACTAGGATAATTACTGATGCTTCACATTCACTTCCATGTCAATCACTTAAGTGGAGATAAAACTGAAAACTTCCTTGCTATAACAACCACAACATATTAAAAAAAATGAGCGATGCAGCACTATACCTACTAAGAAAATCCATCAACACGCACACAGTTATCAGATTCCGACACAATATATATGTATCCCACATGACTGAGTTACATGTGTGGATGTGCTTCCATACAGCCAGCAATCAAGACATCCTCATGTCCATTAAGCAAGACAGGACTTGCACAATGGTTGAATATGAAAGATATCCTCGTGAAAATATCTCTCGTGGCCTGCAGTGAGAAAATAGAACAAATTATCCAACTGCACAGCATATTCCTATTCTTGTCTAGCTATTAAAATGTAAAACAGAAAATAATTATCAGGTGTTCATAGTCTAAAATCTGTTGCTTATAGTACTATTTACCTGTATCAACATGTACTGATAAAATGCCATGGATATTTGCACAGCTATCAAGCAAAACAGCATCATATATAACTTCCATATTTGCACAGCTATCAACTAAAGCAGCATTATATATCAACCCAGCGTTTTTTTAAGAATCTTCGACTAACAGAAATAATTCTTTAGGATAGTGCTAACCAGATCTCTGTAGCGAAATAATAAGAGCCTGAGTCATGTCCAAATTATCACAATCAGAGAAACAACATTATCCTTTTTGCTTACTAGTTTCATTATATATGCAAAACATATGGATAAGCAACCTGGAAATATTCGCGCATTTCATCATGATGGCAAAGAAGTAGTGATCTTTACCTTGATCAAACAAGGAGAGCAGTTACTTCATTTGCTAATCCTATTCCATTCTAGCCGGTGCATGCAGAGTCAAATTCCAACTAATAGTATCATCATTTTAAGATCTGTAACCTCCTCTTACTGCACATACAACAAGTTCAGATATATTACAACACAAGTGGTATGCATTGCTCGTAGTTAACAGTAGCATTGCTCACATAGGAATATGAACAAGAGAAAGTATTTGACAAGCATTGCTCACAGCAGAATGTAAAATTTATAAGATCTAAACGCATAACCCTAGCATTGCACATTTAAGCTTGGGTCGTAACATATCACCGATAGAGTAGGAAACTTGGTAAACTCAGTTAGTAGCCCTTTTCGTTGCTTACTTGGCACTGCTTATTTCGAAGGAAAGCTGAAGAAATATGGGTAAACATCCACTAAATCAATTAGGGAACATGTGACTCACGGCATATAACACAAAACAGGTTCAACAAATATTATTGGTTTACCAAAGTCCATCAGGAAACATGTGCAACAAAGAAAAACAGAAAAGCAAGTCATCTTGCAGAGAAGTAGAAGTCAACCACAGAAATTTCTAACCTTCTGTAAAGCACTTGCGCAGTCAAATACAGAATAATAGAATCTCAGTTTACCTACTTAAAAACCACTTGATATGAGAGGAAACTTTTCTACAAAGTAATCTTGCAGAATAAGCTCCAGAAGCTGCCAATACTCCATCATGACTTGGATGATTTTTCGAATCCAGAATTAATGGCTTCTAATGCATCTGAAAAGGTAGAATACAGCTGAATCAGTTCACTCTTGCCCACGTCATTAACACATATTAAGGAATACTGCAAAATCTAGACGAGAATGGAGAAACTAATTACAAACAGGAAAAAAGAAGTATTCCATGGATAGGCAAAATCTCTGTCGATCATACATGTATGACAAGCAGAAGTAATGGCTATACGTTGCCGGTTGAATCGACCCACAGCATAAATAAAGATTAGTTTCATTCTCTGACAAAAGATCTGCAGAATAGTTTGTCATGAGGTTTCTAACTATGATTGATAAACATAAACAGAGGATAAGCACACATGAATTTTTCCTGAGTTGTGTAGAAAAAAGGCCTTTAAAGACAATAATGAAGAGAGTACCATTACATAATTGATTTATATTTCCGTTTTTCCTCTCCAACTAGCCAGGTTGGGCATAAACCGTGGAATTGATAACAAAATAAATGAGAAGATTCAGAGTCTGGGTGCAGCGGCGACCTGGGTGTCGCGTGACGCAATGGTGCGAGGCCGCGGCAGAAAGCGATGGTGCGAGGCGGCCGCAGCGGGACGCGGTGGTGTAAGGCTGCGTCGGCGGAACGCCGTGGTGCTGCCTAGGCCGCGGCGGCAGGGCTGTTGGCGACGGCTATGCTATTGGCGGTGCCTAGGGCTTCCTCGCTGCTCCGCCGTTGCCGCTCCGAGGGAATGACGGGAGCAGGGAGGCTAACTGACCTAGGTGGAGAAAAAGGAGGACCCAGCGACGACGACGGCGGCGGCGGCCAAGCTGTTGGCGGCGGCGACGACGACGCGCACGAAGAGGTGCTACATCCGCCATGAGTAGCAGGAGCTCGGGGACGATGCGAGTCTCCGCCCACAGACAGAGCGGAGGAGGGAGAGAGTGGAAGGGGAACGGGCCTCGGGCCGGTGCGGGACGAGAAATCCACCGGGCAGATTAGTACCATACCGAAAGTTTAATCAGGATGTGACCCGTTTATTAGGCCGAATACTACTAACCATATCGCCACACGGGATGATGCACGGCTGTTAGCTGCGAAAGATGTCAAAGTGCACAAATAAAAGAGGCAACTGAGCCCAACCCGTGACCCAGCACCAAAACAGTGCACATGGATGAAAAGATGGCCTTCCGAGCCCAGCCGTGACCCAGCACCGATAAGTGCGCGCGGACCAAAAATAAATGCAGTGAAAAGATCCCCTATGAGGGCACAGTCGTAAAAAATAGCGCAATTGCATCCCCTGGGTTGGCACGTGCTAGACATTAGCACTTGGCTTTTTGTTCAAATTCCGATTTTTAAGTTTTTCCCAGCAAGAAAACATGTCAATGGGCACTTGAACAACTCTAGTACCACCACTTTCGTCGGGATGCAGCTCTAACAACAAAAATCAGAAGCCAACCATGGTGACGAGCGTGCCTGTCAATATTCCGCCGAAGGAATCGTCAAAGCGATGCTTGAATACGTGGTGGCAGCGGATACAAGTTTGCCGTTCGGAAAAAACAGCACGGTCGCCCGAGGGCAATGTTGACATTGAGCCCCCGAGCTCCATGGATGATTTTTCCATGATCATGATAGAGATCGGAGTTGATGTTGACGAAGGCCCTCGTCCGAACATGATGATCGAAGGTAGGGCACAGTCCTTGGTTAAGCCAAGGTGGCCAATCGAGCCGGCGACAAAAGATGCCGACATCGACCATAAAGCTCGGCTCCGATGCGTAGATCGCGCCGGAGACGATCTGAATTCCCATCGCCCCGTGGCGACCGCCAGCAGGCTCTCAATGAAAGCACCAATGTCGATTCAATATCCGGCGTATCTCGTAGTAGGGGTCCTAAGCTAGGCGTCTGGGAGCGATGGTAACATGGACACGGGGTTTACCCAGTTTCGGGCTCTCTTGATGAGATAATACCCTACATGCTGCTTTTGATTGTATTCATATGGGTGTAGTACAGAGTATATGTATCTACCACGAGATTGTAGTAATGAATAGGAGATTGTCTATTGACTAGCCTGGCCTCGGTTTATATATGCACCGTAGGCCTAGGGTTTAGAGGAGTCCTTGTCTTGGGCGCCAAGTCTTGTAGAATCCTCCTTGTATGCGGCATGGGCTGTCCGAACTGGCCCAATAGTGAACCGTCATGGGGGTCCTCGGCCCGATCCAGTTGGCCGGGAGACGACGTGGTGAGTACCCCCCTAGTCCAGGACACCGTCAGTAGCCCCCTGAGCCGGTCTTCAAGTTGGGACGCTCCTCGATTCTTCCGAATTGTTCTTCATCTTCGGTCGTCGGTCTTGAAAACTGGTTCAACAAATCTTCTCATCTTCGATCTTGAGGATCGCCGAAATGCATCTGAAGAGTTTATACGTCAGGTATCCGAGGAGTCCCTTTAAGTTTCTGGCCTTTATCAATGCCCTGTTATTTTTACGCCACACCATGGGTTTGAAGTTGTTCCCGGGCGGCAGTGTCCTCTTGCATCCGAGCTCCAACGCCGGACTGCATTCGAGGTATCTTTTGCAACCAAGCACCAACGCCGGACCGCTTCCGAGCTCCAACGCCGGAATGTTTCCGAGCTCCAACGCCGGACTGTATCCGAAGAGTATTGTTATAGTCGAGCTCCAACGCCGGACTATGTCCGAGGTGTCATAGATCACCTTGGTTCAAAAATGTGTTAGCCGAGCTTAATGCCGGAAATGCCCTCTAAGGAGCCAGCCACTTGCATCCGAGGTATATGCCGAACTGCTTCCGAGGTGGCTCAGCACCTCGGTCACGAGCTGATTGTTTGCGAATTTTATTTCCGATTCGTATAAATTTATTTGCTGACGAGATGTATTGCCAGTAGCCCTCAAGGTGTCTATCGGCCTAAAATCCAAGATGCACCTGAAGGAAAACATAAAACTGCTGATCCTGGTAGCCCCTGAGACCCAGGTCGTGAAATCGGCCTGAGGATCAACTCCTAGCTCGGCAGCATACATAGAAATAGAAACGCAGTGTAATATATTAGAGGTAATAGTGATGGGAGGACGGGCCCCTGAGAGAGGGTCGTGAGAAGTCGCCGTGATATATCAGCTTGATGCCGGATAAGTCCCATATGGTACTTATTATCGTCGGAAGACGCGCTTGTCCATAGTTTGGTTATGCCGAACACTGAGGACTTTGAATTTTCTGCATTAAATAGGCAATGCAGTAGCCCCCGAGACACTGGTCGGGTGGCGACACCAGATTAGGGGATATTTGAAATTGTGTGTCACAAACAAAGTTTTGACAAGGAAATTTTCACAAACAACTTTTTGCCAAAAAAAGTATAATGCTTGGTCGAACCGAACAAAATTTAAAATTGAAAATTCTGAGCATAAAAGCGACTTAGCTGGTTAATGTGCTCGGTGTCGATGCATGGCCCGAGCATACGGTGGGACAAGGTCCCAGCCCCCAAGCCGGTCCCGAGGTGGCGGAGCGAAGAGCTCGGCACTCCAAAGTGGCGACATAGCACGGTCAATGCATGCCCGCAGTGTGACGCCAAAGTCCCCGGCGTGTGTTAATGAAGTGATAACGAAGCCCTCGGTCCAGCCGAGGTGACGTGGTACGTCGGTACGCAGAGGTGACAGCGCTGCCCAATCCGGATCCTTTATCTGTGCACAGAAAATAGTGCAAGCCGGAGATAATAAGAATAATAATAAAATTAAAAAAATGTTGCATAATTAATAATTTATGCAAAGTGAGTAATAAAAGACATATGGCATGTGTGCTGAACACTTGATGAGGTAGAGTTTTCTCGACGATGCCGAAGTCCCCGAGGCAACCAAACACATCGGTATGGCAACACGACCAACAAGGTGATCACGCGAGCCAATTTACGCCGATTGGGACGACGGCGTCGGCTTGGCTAAGAGACCACATGACATAGTCGAAGTCCATTACCGAACCACCATGTGACCGTCGTTAATGTGGCCACCATTTGATAGACCTGCGTATAGATGATGGAACAAACCAGAGTAATAATTCCTTGGGAAAAATAAACCCAAACAAGCAAAAATTACTAGGATCAATAGCACCTAGTTTATTTGTTGTAGCAATCCAAAGAAAGGTGACTCCCAAAATTGGGACTCGATCCGCACACCCATTGCCTGATGGGCGATAAAGCGACGGCATGGCGATGCTGGAAAGGTTGGCTTGCCGAGGCGAAGCCCTCGGTCCAGCTAACGTGACGAAGTTGGTCGGCTGGTGACGCCGAAGTCACCGGAGTATGTTGATGAAGAAATAGCCAAGTCCCCGGTCCAGCCGAGGTGACGGAGCAGGTCGGTGAGGAGACGTTGCAGCTGCCATGTCAGCCGAGGTGTTGAAGCAGGTCGGCGTGATGGACACCGGCTTGAAGAAGCAACAGTGTGGCCATGCTGACGTAGGTCGTGACTTGTGACGCGGTCAATGCCGGCTTGATGAAGTGACCATGCGGCGATGCCGGTGTGCCCGCTCCGTGTAATCCGTGGGGCAGCGATGTTGGTGATGATTTATCCTTCGTGATGCCGAACTCTTGTTCGGCTTGTCGGGATGATGATCGAAGAAGTTGAGCTCGGCTCAACAAAGCGGCGACATGTCTAGTGCAGGTCGGCAGCCGTGGAGCAATATTGCCGGGCTGGTTGACACCAGCGTGGTGAAGATTACCTCGGAGGAGGCTTAAAATTTTATGGCTACGTGTTTAAAAACAACGCACAATACCCTAGAAAAAATTCCTTCAAAAGGGTTGTCCAATATTCCGTTCATGAAGAAACATGAACTCGGGCCGGATTCGTATTCGCGCAGAAAATAGATCCGAAAATTGGTCCACTCATCGGAAGGTTCCCGGAGTTTGAACCGTCGGATCGAGCTAAAATTTGGAGGAGTGGTAGGTATGGGAATTCCGTAGTAGATGAATGGTTGGATCTTCCAAAGGACCTCCGAGCTGGGCTCTGGAGACCACGCCCTAAACTCGTCCAGATTCCCGTCCAGATTTGACAGGGCTACGGTATATCATAGATTGCCAGAGATTCCTCCATCGTAACTCGACAAAATTTGGCATGGTTGTTGTACACTTAATTCCGCACAATTCCACCGAAGGAATCGTCAAAGCGATGCTCGAGGAGGTGGTGGCAGCGGATACAAGTTTGCTGTTCGGAAAAAACAGCACGGTCGCCCGAGGGCAATGCTGACATTGAGCCCCTGAGCTCCATGGATGATTCTTCCATGATCATGGTAGAGATCGGAGTTGATGTTGACGAAGGCCCTCGTCCGAACATGATGATCGGAGGTAGGGCACGGTCCTTGGTTAAGCCAAGGTGGCCAGTCGAGCCGGCGACAAAAGGTGTCGACATCGACCATAAAGCTCGGTTCCGATGCGTAGATCGCGCCGGAGACGATCCGAATTCCCATCGCCCCGTGGCGACCGCCAGCAGGCTCTCAATGAAAGCACCAATGTCGATTCAATATCCGGCGTATCTCGTAGTAGGGGTCCTAAGCTAGGCGTCTGGGAGCGATGGTAACATGGACACAGGGTTTTACCCAGCTTCGGGCTCTCTTGATGAGATAATACCCTACATGCTGCTTTTGATTGTATTCATATGGGTGTAGTACAGAGTATATGTATCTACCACGAGATTGTAGTAATGAATATGAGATTGTCTATTGACTAGCCTGGCCTCGGTTTATATATGCACCGTAGGCCTAGGGTTTAGAGGAGTCCTTGTCTTGGGCGCCAAGTCTTGTAGAATCCTCCTTGTATGCGGCATGGGCTGTCCGAACTAGCCCAATAGTGAACCGTCATGGGGGTCCTCGGCCCGATCCAGTTGGTCGGGAGATGACGTGGTGAGTACCCCCCTAGTCCAGGACACCGTCAGGCATGGAGAGGAGCGCTCGAAGCCAGCCATGGCGTCCGCTTGCAACTGCCGCAAGGTTGCTTGCAGCTGCCAGGGCGCGTCACACGACCAGCTTTTTGGTGCCCCTCCTCGTCGTATTTTTCCGCGGGGAAGAAGAAAAGGGGATGAGAGGGAAATCAAACATTCTATGAAAGAGCGGGAGTTCAAACAGAGTAAGATTGCTAGATTGTAAAATAGGGTAGCTCAGTGTCTTGTGAATTATGCATGGACAGCTCGAAGCACTGTTTGTTGGTTGCATAGAGCTCCATATTATGTTCAAGATCTTGTAATAGCTGATTGTAACCCTGTTGAATTGAAATAAAAAAACCTTGATTTCAGGAGGATGAGCAGCGGAGGAGATGGAGATGTGTTGCTACAACAACGAGAGAGATATTTCACAGGGTGGGAAAGATATAAAGATAAGAAGGGCGGTGCTAGCCCCCACAAGAACGTGAGTGCAAGGTGGAATGCCAAGACACTAGCAACCGTCTCTCGTGCGTGTGATTTAGCCAGGTCGGATGCGTCGCGTGCATCCGGCTCAAAATTGGGCCGGCCGGCCGTATTCAAACGTTTCCTTTTTAAATATATCAATAAACTGTCTGACTATCTCTTTACATTGCTTGCCCAAGCACTGCCATACAATGTACACAAATCGGATTCCACGTGAAGCGGTGATGATACAGGACAAAACCATGCAGACACTTACCAGTATCACACTCATGTCGTTACACACGCACGCGTCGAGTGCCGAGACACACCAAGACGGACACACTCACCAGCGAAGGGCATGATTCCACGAGATAGCTAGTCTCTGACCTGCATTCTGATCTTGGGGATAAAGCTCTCATCGTCATGCCCATCAGGTTCAGAGATGTAGGTGTTGGTCGTTCTGTCATCGTCCTTGATGAAACAATAGGTAGGCACCTGCCATTCTGGGTCCACCGGCACAGTTTCTAGCATGAAGCTTGCTACCTCTTGAGCACTGCGTTGGTTTTACCTTGAAGAGGAAATGGTGATGCAGTAAAGTAGCGTAAGTATTTCCCTCAGTTTTTGAGAACCAAGGTATCAATCCAGTAGGAGACCACGCTCGAGTCACACGCACCTACACAAACAAATAAGAACCTCGCAACCAACGCGATAAAGGGGTTGTCAATCCCTTCACGGTCACTTACGAGAGTGAGATCTGATAGAGATGATAAGATAATATTTTTGGTATTTTTATGGTAAAGAGTAAAAGTAAAGAAAGCAAAATAAACGGCGCCAGAAATAGCTAGTTGTTGGGAGATTAATATGATGGAAAATAGACCCAGGGGCCATAGGTTTCACTAGTGGCTTCTCTCAAGATAGCATAAATATTACGGTGGGTAAACGAATTAGTGTCGAGCAATTGATAGAATTGAGCATAGTTATGAGAATATCTAGGTATGATCATGTATATAGGCATCACGTCCGTGACAAGTAGACCGAAACGATTCTGCATCTACTACTATTACTCCACACATCGACCACTATCCAGCATGCATCTAGAGTATTAAGTTCATAAGAATAGAGTAACGCTTTAAGCAAGATGACATGATGTAGAGGGATAAACTCATGCAATATGATATAAACCCCATCTTTTTATCCTCAATGGCAACAATACAATACGTGCCTTGCTGCCCCTGCTGTCACTGGGAAAGGACACCGCAAGATTGAACCCAAAGCTAAGCACTTCTCCCATTGCAAGAAAGATCAATCTAGTAGGCCAAACCAAACTGATAATTCGAAGAGACTTGCAAAGATAACCAATCATACATAAAAGAATTCAGAGAAGATTCAAATATTGTTCATAGATAATCTTGATCATAAACCCACAATTCATCGGATCTCGACAAACACACCGCAAAAGAAGAGTTACATCAAATAGATCTCTAAGAGAATCGAGGAGAACTTTGTATTGAGATCCAAAGAGAGAGAAGAAGCCATCTAGCTAATAACTATGGACCCGAAGGTCTGAGGTAAACTACTCACTGATACGTCCATTTTGCATCATGCTTTTATATCGTTATTTATTGCATTATGGGCTGTTATTACACATTATGTCACAATACTTACGCCTACTCTCTCTTATTTTACAAGGTTTACATAAGTAGGGAGAATGCCGGCAGCTGGAATTCTGGGCTGGAAAAGGAGCAAATATTAGAGACCTATTCTGCACAACTCCAAAAGTCCTGAAACTCCACGAAAGTTATTTTTGGAAATAATAAAAAATACTGGAAGAAGAATCCACGTCAGGGGGGCCTCCAGCTGGCCACGAGGGTGGGGGGGGCGCCCTACCCCGTGGGCGCGCCCCCCTGCCTCGTGGGCTCCCTGTTAGCCGTCCGGTGCCCATCTTCTGCTATATGAAGTCTTTCGTCCGAAGAAAAATAATAAGCAAGCTTTCGGGACGAGACTCCGCCGCCACGAGGCGGAACCTTGGCGGAACCAATCTAGGGCTCCGGCAGAGCTGTTCTGCCGGGGACACTTCCCTTCGGGAGGGGGAAATCATCGCCATCGTCATCACTAACGCTCCTCTCATCGGGAGAGGGCAATCTCCATCAACATCCTCACCAGCACCATCTCCTCTCAAACCCTAGTTCATCTCTTGTATCCAATTCTTGTCTCCAAGTCTGGGATTGGTACCTGTAGGTTGCTAGTAGTGTTGATTACTCCTTGTAGTTGATGCTAGTTGGTTTATTTGGTGGAAGATCATATGTTCAGATCCTTTATGCATATTAATACTCCTCTGATTATGAACATGAATATGCTTTGTGAGTAGTTACGTTTGTTCCTGAGGACATGGGAGAAGTCTTGCTATTAGTAGTCATGTGAATTTCATATTCGTTCGATATTTTGATGAGATGTATGTTGTCTCTCCTCTAGTGGTGTTATGTGAACGTCAACTACATGACACTTCACCATTATTCGGGCCTAGAGGAAGGCATTGGGAAGTAATAAGTAGATGATGGGTTGCTAGAGTGACAGAAGCTTAAACCCTAGTTTATGCGTTGCTTCGTAAGGGGCTGATTTGGATCCATATGTTTCATGCTATGGTTAGGTTTACCTTAATACTTCTTTTGTAGTTGCGGATGCTTGCAATAGGGGTAATCATAAGTGGGATGCTTGTCCAAGTAAGGGTAGCACCCAAGCACCGGTCCACCCACATATCAAATTATCAAAGTACCGAACGCGAATCATATGAACATGATGAAAACTAGCTTGACGATAATTCCCATGTGTCCTCGGGAGCGCTTTTCTCTATATAAGAGTTTGTCCAGGCTTGTCCTTCGCTACAAAAAGGATTGGGCCACTTTGCTGCACTTTATTTACTTTTGTTACTTGTAGCTCATTACAAATTATCTTGTCACAAAACTATCTGTTACCTATAATTTCAGTGCTTGCAGAGAATACCTTGCTGAAAACCGCTTATCATTTCCTTCTGCTCCTCGTTGGGTTCGACACTCTTACTTATCGAAAGGACTACGATAGATCCCCTATACTTGTGGGTCATCAAGACTCTTTTCTGGCGTCGTTGCCGGGGAGTGAAGTGCCTTTGGTAGGTGGAATTTGGTAAGGAAAAATTTATATAGTGTACTGAAATTTACTGTCACTTGTTACTATGGAAAGTAATCCTCTGAGGGGCTTTTTCGGGGTATCTTCACCCCGACCAATAGAGCAAAGAGTTGCTCCTCAACCTACTGAACCTACTGAAAATAAAAATGTCTACTTTGAGATTCCTTCGGGTATGATAGAAAAACTGCTAGCTAATCCTTTTGCAGGAGACGGAACAAAGCATCCTGATGAGCACCTAATATATGTGGATGAAGTTTGTGGATTATTTAAGCTTGCAGGTGTGCCCGATGGTGTTATTAAGAAGAAGGTATTCCCTTTATCTTTGAAGGGAGATGCATTGACATGGTATAGGCTATGTGATGATATGGGATCATGGAACTACAAACGATTGAAATTGGAATTTCATTAGAAGTTTTATCCTATGCATCTTGTTCATCGTGATCGCAATTATATATATAATTTTTGGCCTCGTGAAGGAGAAAGCATCGCTCAAGCTTGGGGGAGGCTTAAATCAATGTTATATTCATGCCCCAATCATGAGCTCCCAAGAGAAATAATTATTCAAAATTTTTATGCTCGGCTTTCTGATAACAATCGCACCATGCTCGATACTTCTTGTGTTGGCTCTTTTATGATGAAGACTATTGAATTCAAATGGGATTTATTGGAAAGAATTAAACGCAACTCTGAAGATTGGGATCTCGACGAAGGTAAGGAGTCAGGTATGACACCTAAGTTTGATTGTGTTAAATTTTTTATGGATACCGATGTTTTCCGTAAATTTAGCACTAAATATGGACTTGACTCTGAGATAGTAGCTTCTTTTTGTGAATCTTTTGCTACTCATGTTGATCTCCCCAAGGAGAAGTGGTTTAAATATCATCCTCCCATAGAAGTAAAAGTAGCTACACCTATTAAAGTTGAAGAAAAGACTATCACTTATAATGATCCTATTGTTCCTACTGCTTATGTTGAGAAACTACCTTTTCCTGTTAGGATAAAAGATCATGCTAAAGCTTCAACTGTGGTTCGTAAAAGCAATATTAAAACCTATACACCTCCTGAGCAAGTTAAAGTTGAACCTAATATTGCTATAGTTAAAGATCTCTTGTCTGATAATATTGATGGGCATGTCATTCATTTCCGTGATGAGACTGCTAGAATTGCTAAACCTTGTACTAAAGATAAACATATACCTGTGGTAGGCATGCCTGTTATTTCTGTTAAAATAGGAGATCATTGTTATCATGGCTTATGTGATATGGGTGCTAGTGCTAGTGCAATACCTATTGACTTATACAAAGAAATTATGCATGATATTGCACCTACTGAGTTAGAAGATATTGATGTCACAATTAAACTTGCCAATAGAGATACTATTTCACCCATGGGAATTGTTAGAGATGTTGAAGTCTTGTGTGGGAAAGCTAAATATCCTGCTGATTTTCTTGTTCTTGGTTCCCCACAAGATAGCTTTTGTCCCATTATTTTTGGTAGACCCTTCTTGAATACAGTTAATGCTAAGATAGACTGCGAAAAGGATGTTGTTACTATTGGTCTAGGTGATATGTCTCATAAGTTCAACTTTTCTAAATTTAGTAGACAACACCGTGAAGAGGAATTGCCTAGTAAAGATGAAATTATTGGTCTTGATTCTATTGCCGTGCCTCCTAGTGATCCTTTAGAACAATATTTGCTAGACCATGAAAATGATATGTTTAAGAAGGGAAATAGATGAAGTATTCTTTAAACAGGAACCCATCCTTAAACACAATTTGCCTGTTGAAATCCTAGGGGATCCTCCTCCACCCAAGGGTGATCCCGTGTTTGAGCTTAAACCATTGCCTGATAGTCTTAAATATGCTTACCTAGAAAAGGATATATCCTGTTATTATTAGTGCTAACCTTTCAGAGCATGAAGAAGAGAGATTATTGAAAACTCTGAAGAGGCACCGTGCTGCTATTGGATATACTCTTGATGATCTTAAGGGCATTAGTCCCACTCTATGTCAACACAAAATAAAATTGGAGAAAGATGCCAAATCAGTTCATGATCACCAACTACGGCTGAATCCTAAGATGAAAGAAGTGGTAAGAAAGGAAATACTAAATCTCCTTGAGGCAGGTATTATTTATCCCGTTGCTGATAGTCAGTGGGTAAGCCCTGTCCATTGTGTCCCTAAGAAGGGAGGTATCACGGTCATTCCTAATGATAAATTGATTCCACAAAGAATTATTAGGTTATAGGATGGTAATTGATTTCCGCAAATTAAATAAGGCTACTAAAAAGGATCATTATCCCTTACCTTTTATCGATCAAATGCTAGAAAGATTATCTAAACATACACATTTTTGCTTTCTAGATGGTTATTCTGGTTTCTCTCAAATACCCGTGTCAGCCGATGATCAATCAAAGACCACTTTTACTTGCCCTTTCGGTACTTTTGCTTATAGACGTATGCCTTTTGGTTTATGTAATGCACCTCCTACCTTTCAAAGATGCATGATGGCTATATTCTCTGACTTTTGTGAAAAGATTTGTGAGGTTTTCATGGATGATTTCTCCATCTATGGATCCTCTTTTGATGATTGCTTAAGCAACCTTGATCGAGTTTTGCAGAGATGTGAAGAAACTAATCTTGTCTTGAATTGGAAAAAGTGCCACTTTATGGTTAATGAAGGTATTGTCTTGGGGCACAAAGTTTCTGAAAGAGGTATTGAGGTTGATAAAGCCAAGGTTGATGCTATTGAAAAGATGCCATGTCCCAAGGACATCAAAGGTATAAGAAGTTTCCTTGGTCATGCCGGGTTTTATAGGAGGTTTATTAAGGACTTCTCAAAAATTTCTCGGCCTCTGACTAATTTATTACAAAAAGGATATACCATTTGTCTTTGATGATGATTGCGTAGAAGCATTTGAAATACTTAAGAAAGCATTGATCTTTGCACCTATTGTTCAGCCACCTGATTGGAATTTACCCTTTGAAATTATGTGTGATGCTAGTGATTATGCTGTAGGTGCTGTTGTAGGGCAAAGAGTTGATAAGAAATTAAATGTTATTCAATATGCTAGTAAAACTCTAGACAATGCTCAGAGAAATTACGTCACTACTGAAAAAGAATTCTTAGCAGTTGTATTTGCTTGTGATAAGTTCAGACCTTATATTGTTGATTCTAAAGTAACTATTCACACGGATCATGCTGCTATTAAATATCTTATGAAAAATAAAGATGCTAAACCTAGACTTATGTGGCACCCCGGCTTAGAGCGACCGGTTTACCCTGCATTGCCAGCCCAGAGATCATGTCTTCTGGCAACACACAACATATTGGTACAGAAAACAACCGCTTTATTGATGCTAGCGGAACAGAGTTCATATTACAACAGTGGTCGAGGCCAAGCGGCACACTCGGTGTGGCGGAACAATATGTACATTATTTAGTGAACATAAAAGGGCCTCGACTCGAACAACTACGTGGCAGCGGAATAACGTCATAGCGGAAACTCCATATCACAGGGACACTGATGTGGACACGATCTAGACTCGAGCAGCGCTCCTTTCCAACGAGACTTTCCTGAAATCTGGCATGACACGCCAGGTCAGTACATTGAATATACTTGCAAGCTCACAACAAGCATCATCATAATGACAAACAATATCATGATATTTAACCAATATTTAATAATGCAACATTTTATGTCAACATGCTGTGATCAAGCCCGAACATCCCTCAGGACAGCTTACCAACTGTGATCATCTCTGGACCACAAACACACCACCATAATGGTCTTTCTCAAGAACAACTCGTGATCCTTACGGCGATCACAACCACGACCATCATTTGGTCCCAAATACCTCGATGGCCTTTCTGCCATCCATTGACAATGCAAAGTTCATAGCTTAGTGTGCAATTTTTATTAAACGTTGACTCATGGTGGGACCTAGTACGAGGTGTCCGTGACCGTGGACTCGGCTATCGATAGATTATACACTCTGCAGAGGTAGCACACTGTACCCACACCACGGAACCCATGGCCTCGCATTCCCATTCGGGTGGACCAACGGCATTCCGACAAAACCCCTCCATTGCCACAGCACTCTCCCGGCCACTCCGACCCAAATCCCCAACGGGCTGGTCCTGGGTGGCCCCGTGTCTACCAAAGACACCCCGACCACCATCGTGGTCAAAACACTCCCACTCGGGGACTCAGTACCATAATCTGATCAACGAGCACACAAGATTATGTGTGCTTACCAGGCCAGGGCAAGCACGACATAATCTTCCCTATATGGAGGCACCGACCAGAGGCCGTGTCAATGGACCGAATCAAGGCCTCCCACAAGGCAAATGTGGTTGCACTGGAAAGAAACTCGATTCAGCAGCACCATGACCCAGTCAACGGTATATTCAAGTTGAATTATATTCAGGATTAATCTTTAAACTAAAAATGACCGGTGTCATAGCATGCCATGAAATGCAAAACAACACATGCATCACATATTGATAAAAATGACCGACGTCATCCATATGCACACCAAGCATAAACGTCAACAACTCATATTACTCTACTTGCTCAAAATGACTCACAACTTAACCAAAATATTTTTGCAACAAGTTCTATTAATTTCCTACGCAAGAAAGTAACTCCGATAAATCTTTCATATGCTTGACCAAAAGATATCAATATAACCACTCTTAATTTCTTTATCACTAAGTTGGGTTCAAACATTGTAAGACAAATAATATGATTAAACAAGTATTTTCTAACAATTTTTTATCAATTTAAGAATGCAAACACAAAGCTTTACATAATTACTAACATGCACAACAAAATTATTTCTAACATCACCTCAAATAAATTTTAACTTGCTTTACCCACTTAAACTAGTTTCAACTATTCTGTAAATCAAGCATAACAACTGACCAATACTTAACAGAATACAAATAATTCAATAATTATTTAAATGCATGGGTTAATCATTTCATTTAAGTGAGAAAATCACAAATATTGAAATGGCATCATAAAAATGTTGATGTGGCTTGCCTTAGTACAGATGAGGTTCACAAGCCTTCTGGTGATCCTCAAGACAAGCCTCACCTTCTGAAAATAATTTTAAACACAAAAAGAGAATATCAAGAACTCTTCTGAAATTCAGCAGAAATTCTAAACAGCTCAGAAAAATCTCATCTTTGGTAAGCTGTTAGATTTCCTTTCAAAGAACACAATGCAAAAAGAATCATCTCATTTGGACTTATGGTTAAAAAGTTAAAATTGTTTGAAGCTATCTGGAATATAAATGAATTAGAATAAAAGAAACAGCTGGGGGGGTGACGTCGAAGGCGTAAAGCCCAGGGGCGCCACCACTCGTACTGCTTCGCGCGTGTACTGAGTGGCTGACTAGCGGGCCCCGCTAGTCAGGTGGGGGAAGAGGGAGAGAGAAACAGAGAGGGCCGTGGCTTCGCCGGTGCTCTCGCCGGCGACGAGGGCTCCTTGGCCCAAAAGAGAGGGAGGGATGGCAAGAGGAGGTCGAGGCGCACCTGCCCGTACCCGTAGCATGGCTAGGGGTGGTCGGACGGCCTCGGAATCTAGCTCGCGAGCGGAGGCAGAACGAGGAGGTCGTCGGAGTTGAGGAAGACGGCGAGCAGAGGCCGCTCCAGAGGCTCCAAGCGGGCGAGATGGCCTCACCGGAGAGAGGCGGAGGCCTTGGAGGGGTCGCCCAGGCCTGGGAGGGGTTGGAGCTACCGCGGCGACCAGAGGGGATTGCTGGCGTGCTCGAGCTCGGGGACGGCGGCCCGAGGCCTGCCCGGCCGGGCTATGGCTTCCTACTCGATCGTTGGGTGTGTGTGAGTGCTGGATGGTGCTCGAGGAGGCCGGGGGTGGCTCTATTTATAGACGAGCGGCGAGGGTGCTTCGGGCTCCGCCGGTGGACACCTGTCCACAGCGCCCGGCGACGAGCGGCGTCAGTGAGAGGGGGAGAAGGCGACGGAGGTCACGCGGCCACTGTGGGCGAGCAGAGACGAGCACAGGATCAAGGGGGGTGATGACGAGCACAGTGCGCCCGCACTGTTGGGCTGGTCGGACCTTGCCCGTGCTCGCTGCGGCGAGCTCCGGCGTCGGCGAGTGCCGGGGTTAAGGACGTCGAGACGATGATGGTGGCGAGGTTTGGCATGGTTGGGCAGGCGGGGGAAGCAAGCACGCGCGAACAGAGCATTCGGCGGCACCCAGAGCGCGTCGACACGCATGCCTGGCATCGTGGACACGCGTGGTCACCGCGCGAACTCTCTCCTCAAGCCAGCCTTCGTCCAAAATTCATGTCTGGCATGTTGTTCGTGGTAGTTTTGAAGTTCACCATGGTTTGGTTTGGATCCAGGTGCAGTAGAGAAGATTTTACAAGCCAGGTAAGTTTCTGGTCAGTAACTTTGTGATGTTACTGTGGTCAAATGGCTGGGAGTTTGGGGCTGTGCTTTGGAGGCTAGTAATAAGTTACTAAGGTAAAGATGCACAAGAAAGTTCAGGTCAAATGGAGCAAGTAAAATGGTAGTTTCTGTAGAAACCACCATTTCTGTCCAGAACAGAAAAGATTTTCTGTAGCAAAAATATTCCAAAAAGTGATGAAATATTTTTGCTCAGGGAGGTTCCCTAGGGTCCCTAGAATATTTGTGAATTATCTTAGAATTTTCCGAGCCATAAAAATTAGGGTTGCCTTGAAGCAAAAAGATCTGGCTTAGGGTTTTTGAGAGAAAATGAATATTTTTCATTTAAGAAAAATATTCCAAAGGTTATTTTGTGGTGGATCAGAAGTAAAGTGATGGTTTGGGAGAGAAGTGAACACTTGGGTGAAAGCCAAGGATGCCCAAGTGTTTAAGTCCAAATGAAAAGATTCAGAAACTCCAAGTTTCAAAAACTTTCAAATGAAATTTCAAGCAAATAAGAAAGGGCAAAAACCAGGCTGTCACAACTTATTAGATGGGTTCTCCTGCTACAAGAATTTGATTTACATATTATTGATAGAAAGGGAGCTGAGAACCCCGTTGCAGATAACTTGTCTAGGTTAGAAAATGTTCTTGATGACCCACTACCTATTGATGATAGCTTTCCTGATGAACAACTAAATGTCATAAATGCTTCTCGTACTACTCCATGGTATGTTGATTATGCTAATTACATTGTTGCTAAATTTATACCACCTAGTTTCACATACCAGCAAAAGAAAAAGTTTTTCTATGATTTAAGACATTACTTTTGGGATGACCCACATCTTTATAAAGAAGGAGTACATGGTGTTATTAGACGTTGTGTACCTGAGCATGAACAGGAACAGATCCTACGCAAGTGTCACTCCGAGGCTTATGGAGGACACCACGCTGGAGATAGAACTGCACATAAGGTATTGCAATCCGGTTTTTATTGGCCTACTCTCTTCAAGGATGCCCGTAAGTTTGTCTTATCTTGTGATGAATGTCAAAGAATTGGTAATATTAGTAGACGTCAAGAAATGCCTATGAATTATTCACTTGTTATTGAACCATTTGATGTTTGGGGCTTTGATTATATGGGACCTTTTCCTGCCTCTAATGGATATACACATATTTTAGTTGCTGTTGATTACGTTACTAAGTGGGTAGAAGCTATTCCAACTAGTAGTGCTGATCATAACACCTCTATTAAGATGCTTAAAGAAGTTATTTTTCCGAGGTTTGGAGTCCCTAGATATTTAATGACTGATGGTGGTTCACATTTTATTCATGGTGCCTTTCGTAAAATGCTTGCTAAGTATGATGTTAATCATAGAATTGCATCTCCTTATCACCCACAGTCTAGTGGTCAAGTAGAATTGAGTAATAGAGAGCTCAAATTAATTTTGCAAAAGACTGTTAATAGATCTAGAAAGAATTGGTCCAAGAAACTTGATGATGCATGATGGGCCTATAGAACTGCATATAAAAATCCTATGGGTATGTCTCCGTATAAAATGGTTTATGGAAAAGCATGTCACTTACCTCTCGAACTAGAACATAAGGCATATTGGGCCATTAAAGAGCTCAACTATGATTTCAAACTTGCCGGTGAGAATAGGCTATTTGACATTAGCTCACTTGATGAATGGAGAACCCAAGCCTATGAAAATGCCAAATTGTTTAAAGAAAAAGTTAAAAGATGGCATGACAAAAGGATACAAAAGCGTGAGTTTAATGTAGGTGATTATGTATTGCTATACAACTCTCGTCTGAGATTTTTTGCAGGTAAACTTCTCTCTAAATGGGAAGGTCCTTACGTTATCGAGGAGGTCTATCGTTCCGGTGCCATAAAAATCAACAACTTCGAAGGCACAAATCCGAAGGTGGTGAACGGTCAAAGAATCAAACATTATATCTCAGGTAATCCTATAAATGTTGAAACTAATGTTATTGAAACTGTAACCCCGGAGGAATACATAAGGGACACTTTCCAGAACGTTTCAGACTCCGAAAAGTAATAGGTATGTGGTACGGTAAGTAAACCGACTCCAAAACAGTTCTAATGGCAATATATCTCCGTTTTGGAATATTTAGAAAAATAGAAAAATAAGAAGCAGTCCGGGAAGGACACGAGGCCTCCACGAGGGTGGAGGGTGCGCCCCCTGCCTCATGGGCACCTCGTGTGCTCTCCGGACTCCGTTTTCTTGCACGATACATATTTTGGTCGGTAAAAATTCATTATATAATCTTCCGAAGGTTTTGACTCCTGTATCACGCAATTGTCCTCTGTTCTTGTTTCGAGCTGTTTTCTGTCAGGGTTGTCAAGGCCAGGCATCATGTCGTCCCCCTCCTCCAACAATGGGGACAACGATGCTTGGCTAATGAATATAGACCTGAAGAGGGAAGAACCCATGGATATCCAAAAGGATGAAGGGATCAAGAAGGCCACGGAGGATTAAGCTCCTGAAGACAACCTTCAACTTGATCACAATCTTCTTACCCCAACTGAGATCGAAGCTTTCAAGATGATTGAGTTAGCTCGTATACAAAACAAGTATCTCACATGTGAAAATATTTTGTTGAAGGAGCATATCGTTGCACTCAAGGGCATTATCCGCAAGTTGGAGGACCTCTTACGCTCGATGTGCGGCTATCCATCATCACCTCCACCTTCTTCACCAACAAAGGAGACATAATCACATGGGTATGGGCACTCCCCTTGGCAACTGCCAAGCTTGGGGGAGGTGCCCCGGTATCGTATCACCATCACACTCCTATATTTACCGTTTTCTTAGTTCGATCCTATTAGTAGTATCTGTTGGAAATATGCCCTAGAGTCAATAATAAATAGGTTATTATTATATTTCCTTGTTCATGATAATCGTTTATTATCCATGCTAGAATTGTATTGATAGGAAACTCAGATACATGTGTGGATACATAGACAACACCATGTCCCTAGTAAGCCTCTAGTTGACTAGCTCGTTGATCAATAGATGGTTGCGGTTTCCTGACCATGGACATTGGATGTCGTTGATAACGGGATCACATCATTAGGAGAATGATGTGATGGACAAGACCCAATCCTAAGCCTAGCACAAGATCGTGTAGTTCGTTTGCTCAGAGCTTTTCTAATGTCAAGTATCATTTCCTTAGACCATGAGATTGTGCAACTCCCGGATACCGTAGGAATGCTTTGGGTGTACCAAACGTCACAACATAACTGGGTGGCTATAAAGGTGCACTACAGGTATCTCCGAAAGTGTCTGTTGGGTTGGCACGAATCGAGACTGGGATTTGTCACTCCGTGTAAACGGAGAGGTATCTCTGGGCCCACTCGGTAGGACATCATCATAATGTGCACAATGTGACCAAGGAGTTTATCACGGGATGATGTGAGTTACGGAACGAGTAAAGAGACTTGCCGATAACGAGATTGAACAAGGTATAGGGATACCGACGATCGAATCTCGGGCAAATAACATACCGATAGACAAAGGGAATTGTATACGGGATTGATTGAATCCTCAACATCGTGGTTCATCCGATGAGATCATCGAGGAGCATGTGGGAGCCAACATGGGTATCCAGATCCCGCTGTTGGTTATTGACCGGAGAGTCGTCTCGGTCATGTCTGCGTGTCTCCCGAACCCGTAGGGTCTACACACTTAAGGTTCGGTGACGCTAGGGTTGTAGAGATATTAGTATGCGGTAACCCGAAAGTTGTTCGGAGTCCCGTATGAGATCCCGTACGTCACGAGGAGTTCTGGAATGGTCCGGAGGTAAATATTTATATATGGGAAGTCTTGTTTTGGTCGCCGGAAAAGTTTCGCACTTTATCGGTATTGTACCGGGAGTGCCGAAAGGGGTCCGGGGGTCCACCAAGGGGGTCCACCAGCCCCGGGGGGCCACATGGGCTGTAGGGGGTGCACCTTGGCCTATATGGGCCAAGGGCACCAGCCCCAAGAGGCCCATGCGCCAAGAGATAAGAAAAAGGGAGAGTCCTAAAGGGGGAAGGCACCTCCGAGGTGCCTTGGGGAGGAAGGACTCCTCCCTGGCCACGCCCTTCCTTGGAGGAAGGGCCAAGGCTGCGCCCCCCTCTCCCTTGGCCCTATATATAGTGGGGGAGAGGGAGGGCAGCAATACCTAAGCCCCTGGCGCCTCCCTCTCCCTCCCGTGACACCTCTCCCTCTCGTTAGTGCTTGGCGAAGCCCTACCGGGATCCCCGCTACTTCCACCACCACGCCGTCGTGCTGCTGGATCTCCATCAACCTCTCCTCCCCCCTTGCTGGATCAAGAAGGAGGAGACGTCGCTGCTCCGTACGTGTGTTGAACGCGGAGGTGCCGTCCGTTCGGCGCTAGGATCATCGGTGATTTGGATCACGACGAGTACGACTCCATCAACCCCGTTCTCTTGAACGCTTCCGCTTGCGATCTACAAGGGTATGTAGATGCACTCCTTCCCTCTCGTTTCTAGTAAACTCCATAGATTGATCTTGGTGATGCGTAGAAAATTTTGAATTTCTGCTACGTTCCCCAACAGTATCTTGATCTAGTAGAATAAAGTTTTGGTATGATCTAGTTTTGAGTTTTGCTTTATGATCCCTTTATGTAATCGAGTCCGTGAGCTATATAATAAAGATTAGTGTTGAGTCAAGGGCTTGATTATCTTGCTATGATCTTGAGGGAATAAAAGAAAAAAATAAAAAGAATAAAAAGAAACAAAGAGATCATATTGATCTTATGGAGAGTAATGACTTCACATGGAAAGAGTATGATGATTAAAAATTGTTGGGAGTTGGCAGACATAGCTTTGGTCATCGTTGCAATTAATAGGAAGTAATAAAGAAAGAGAGGTTTCACATATAAATATACTATGTTGGACATCTTCTATGATTGGGAGCACTCATTAAAATATGACATGCTAAAGAGTTGATGTTGGACAAGGAAGACAACGTAATGGGTTATGTTTTCTTATATCTGAGATAAAGTATATTGCCATGGATCATCCAACATGTTGAGCTTGCCTTTCCCCTCATGCTAGCCAAATTCTTTGCACCAAGTAGAGATACTACTTGTGCTTCCAAAAACCCTTAAACCAGTTTTGCCATGAGAGTCCACCATATCTACCTATGGATTGAGTAAGATCCTTCAAGTAAGTTGTCATCGGTGCAAGCAATAAAAATTGCTCTTTAAATATGTATGATTGATTGGTGTGGAGGAAATAAACTTTATACGATCTTCTGATGTGGAAGAAATAAAAGCGACGGACTGCATAATAAAGGTCTATATCACAAGTGGCAATATAAAGTGATGTTCTTTTGCATTGAGATTTTGTGCATCCAACCCTGAAAGCGCATGGCAACCTCTGCTTCCCTCTGCGAAGGGCCTATCTTTTATTATTATCTTCTACCTTATGCAAGAGTCATGGTGATCTTCACCTTTCCTTTTTACATTTTATCCTTTGGCAAGCACAGTATGTTGGAAAGATCCAGACACAAATATCTAATTGGATGTAAGTTAGCATGAACTATTATTGTTGACATTACCCTTGAGGTAAAAGGTTGGGAGGCGAAACTATAAGCCCCTATCTTTCTCTGTGTCCGATTAAAACTCCGTAACCACAAGTATTGCGTGAGTGTTAGAAATTATGAAAGACTAAATGATAGTTGAGTATGTGGACTTGCTAGAAAGCTCTGACATAGACTCTTTCTGATGTTATGATAAATTGCAATTGCTTCAATGACTGAGATTATAGTTTGTTAGTTCTCAATGAAGTTTCTGATTCATACTTTGCATTGTGAATAGATTATTACTTGAGCATAAGAAATCATATGACAATATCCATATATGTTGCTGTTATGAGAATAATCATGATGCCCTCATGTCCGTATTTTGTTTTATCGACGCCTCTACCTCTAAACATGTGGACATATTTATCGTTATCGGCTTCCGCTTGAGGACAAGCGAGGTCTAAGCTTGGGGAGTTGATACGTCCATTTTGCATCATGCTTTTATATCGTTATTTATTGCATTATGGGCTGTTATTACACATTATGTCACAATACTTATGCATATTCTCTCTTATTTTACAAGGTTTACATAAGTAGGGAGAATGCCGGCAGCTGGAATTCTGGGCTGGAAAAGGAGCAAATATTAGAGACCTATTCTGCACAACTCCAAAAGTCCTGAAACTCCACGAAAGTTATTTTTGGAAATAATAAAAAATACTGGAAGTAGAATCCACGTCAGGGGGGCCTCCACCTGGCCACGAGGGTGGGGGCGCGCCCCCTGCCTCATGGGCCCCTTGTTGGCCCTCCGGTGCCCATCTTCTGCTATATGAAGTCTTTCGTCCGAAGAAAAATCATAAGCAAGCTTTCGGGACGAGACTCCGCCGCCACGAGGCGGAACCTTGGCGGAACCAATCTAGGGCTCCGACAGAGCTGTTCTGCCGGGGACACTTCCCTCCGGGAGGGGGAAATCATTGCCATCGTCATCACCAACGCTCCTCTCATCGGGAGAGGGCAATCTCCATCAACATCCTCACCAGCACCATCTCCTCTCAAACCCTAGTTCATCTCTTGTATCCAATTCTTGTCTCCAAGTCTGGGATTGGTACCTGTAGGTTGCTAGTAGTGTTGATTACTCGTAGTTGATGCTAGTTGGTTTGTTTGGTGGAAGATCATATGTTCAGATCCTTTATGCATATTAATACTCCTCTGATTATGAAAATGAATATTCTTTGTGAGTAGTTACGTTTGTTCCTGAGGACATGGGAGAAGTCTTGCTATTAGTAGTCATGTGAATTTCGTATTCGTTCGATATTTTGATGAGATGTATGTTGTCTCTCCTCTAGTGGTGTTATGTGAGCGTCGACTACATCACACTTCACCATTATTCGGGCCTAGAGGAAGGCATTGGGAAGTAATAAGTAGATGATGGGTTGCTAGAGTGACAGAAGCTTAAACCCTAGTTTATGCGTTGCTTCGTAAGGGGCTGATTTGGATCCATATGTTTCATGCTATGGTTAGGTTTACCTTAATACTTCTTTTGTAGTTGCGGATGCTTGCAATAGGGGTTAATCATAAGTGGGATGCTTGTCCAAGTAAGGGCAACACCCAAGCACCGGTCCACCCACATATCAAATTATCAAAGTACCGAACGCGAATCATATGAACGTGATGAAAACTAGCTTGACGATAATTCCCATGTGTCCTCGGGAGCGCTTTTCTCTATATAAGAGTTTGTCGAGGCTTGTCCTTTGCTACAAAAAGGATTGTGCCACTTTGCTGCACTTTATTTACTTTTGTTATTTGTTGCTCGTTACAAATTATTTTATCACAAAACTATCTGTTACCTATAATTTCAGTGCTTGCAGAGAATACCTTACTAAAAACCGCTTATCATTTCCTTCTGCTCCTCGTTGGGTACGACACTCTTACTTATCGAAAGGACTATGATAGGTCTCCTATACTTGTGGGTCATCACTCACATATCATCGGAGAGGCTATGGTGTTGATGTAGAAGCCCTCCGTGATCAATGCCCCCTCCGGCAGGACGCCGGAAAAGGCCCCAAGATGGGATCTCACGGGTACAGAAGGTTGCGGCGGTGGAATTAGGTTTTCGTGGGCGCTTCTGATGGTTTGGGGGTACATAGGTATATATAGGAGGAAGAAGTAGGTCGGTGGAGCCACGAGGGGCCCACGAGGGTGGAGGGCACGCCCTGGGGGGTAGGCGCGCCCTCTACCTCGTGGCTTCCTCGTCTGTTGCTTGACGTCCACTCCAAGTCCTCTGGATCACGTTTGTTCCAAAAATCACGTTCCCGAAGGTTTCATTCCGTTTGGACTCCGTTTGATATTCCTTTCCTTCGAAACACTGAAATAGGCAAAAAAACAATTTGGGCTGGGCCTCCGGTTAATAGGTTAGTCCCAAAAATAATATAAAAATGTATAATAAAGCCCATTAAACATCCAAAACAGAATATATAATAGCATGGAACAATCAAAAATTATAGATACGTTGGAGATGTATCAAAGCTCATCACATATGCAATCCACCCTACGAAGTCACATAAATGTCATCGAGATCAAGCAAATTCAGGTTAATTTTCGAGACATCAATGAAAAAATCATGTACATTTTTTATGAACCCTCCTCCTCCCCGCGTTACATTATCATTAATGAAACCAGATACCACATCCAAATTTACAGTAGTTCATGCTCCGAAAACCGAAGTCCAAAAACGAAAAACCAAGTCCTGCAAGTACATTGTTTACTATCATTACGACGCACACCTCTCTTTGTCAGAGCCTTGTATACATATTTATCTGACATATCGTATGTTTAGCGATCTTCATGAATCTGCAGCTTTGGTCCTATCAACAGATAGAGGCAAAGCCAAATGTCTTACTGGTCCCAGTTCAAGTTTACGACCAAATTAAACATGTCTGCAAGTAATGTTACCTCTTGCTTGCTTAAGATCTATTGTATGCATTGTGCTGGATTTAATTGATAGTATTAGTTATTGGTGCGGTGTGCAGTGGCCGAGCTACATGGGATTGGTTGGAGTGGGGGAGGGGGGGGGCAAAGAGAAGAAACCAATTTCTGGGGGCGCAAAAACTGTTTTTGTTGTCAATCCATGCCTTCTTATAAAAAAATTCTTCATGAAAACTGCCAAACCTGGGGCCATGGCCCCTGTACAGTTACATGTAGCTCCGCCAGTCGTGGTGTGAGCTTCACTTAGACTAGAAGGTGTTTCTTTGTGACAAAGCAAGTTGCAACAACTGTTTTTATGTGTGCCTTAGCGAGATGCCATAATTTCTCTATGATTCTATACAAACTGATCTCATCATTAACACATTGTTCTTATCTCTCTGTTTGACTTAACAAAGATGACATCAGTTTTAGATGGCACATCTTGATTTGAAGCCACGACCGGCACTTGATCATATCGACCGAGCCATATCTTCTATTGCATGCAAGCAGCATTGGAACTGTCCAAGCAAATGATTGGCAGTCCTGTCTGAGGGGCACGAGAGCGGCACCGAAGTTGTGAGTATGAGTTTCTTGCGAGCTTGAGAATTATAATAACAATCTCCTATTGAGCCCCTTTTATTTAGTTCAGTTGCTCTGCATTTGGCCTCCTTGTTCCTTTGTCTGTTCTACCCTGTCATCGATTGTTCTTCTGCACTTCCGGATTCTACCGTTCAACATTCCCCTCTCCCCAATCTAGCTGCTAAAACTTGTTTTCTGGCTCCAGGAACATCCTAAGTTTAAATGACAAATTTTAACATGATCGTATGTCCAAGTAAGCAAGTGAGGGTTTTTTCTTTTCTTTACAAACCATCATCAATTAAAAGAATTCGTTTGAAAGAAAATAATTTCACCACCCTGCGATTGTGCTCATGTGCTGAAATGGTTGTTTGCACTACAAAACCTAGCTCCAGTTACACCTGCACAAATTCTAGCCTTAAGTAGAATTGACCGTTGAGTAATACTACCCCAATGTTACTTCATTGGCAGCTATCTCAAGCATCGCCCTATCCTGTAGTATAAAGTTTAAGTTCCATATCAGTTCTGCATCTATCATTTCTTCCGGTCAAAACTCGTTCTAAAAGTTGAACAGAGTGCTAGTTGGTGGAACTTCCCTGATCCTGATTTCAGGTGAAAAGCTCAGTTCTGTCACTGCCCATCTTCTCATTTCCGGCATGGAGAGTGAGCGAATTATCTGAATAAATGATTTCTAATTCGTAGAATGGCAAATGTTTTCTTCCTTTTCTTTTTTTTGACTGAATGTTTTCTTCTTTTTCAATAGGCTCTGCAACAGTTGGAAAACAGCTGATAACTTGTCAAAAGTAGTTGCAGAAGAATGCATCATCAACTACTTCCCAAAACTTGGGTAGTTTTTCATTAGTTTCCCAAAAAGTGATTGAAAAGTTAGTCATGATTCTATTTCCTTCAGATACTATGCGGGCAGAGTCTCACAGTGCATTGATCTGGGAAGATGACTAGTGATGTAGGAAGAGACAAAAAAAGGGAGGCGGGATATGCAATCTGTAGGACTATCTGAATTCTTACTTGGATTATCATCACTTCCCGACTAAAATTCTTGATCAAGTGATACATGCTTGTCACGGTAGTCCTGGACATTTGCAAAAAATTGCAAGTGATACATTCTTGATCTAGTGATTTGGATATCAACTTATATACTTAATTTTTGTTGGACTGCAATATATTGCGCTTAACATATTACGGTTCCTAAAGCTTTGCATATTTCTTGATGCCCTTCTCATAGCTCTTCATTTCCTCTGGCGTTGACAAGTTGGTTAGCAGGGTAACCCTTGCTGATGATACCAAATCTTTGTGCTCCGATGTGGAAGGATCCAACAGCCATATCTGGACCTCCCAAACCTGTCAGATTCACCATGTTTATTTTAGCAAATACAGTCACTCTTGACCGACAAATTGTGCAAATAACTGAAATACCTGAAGAAACAAGGAAAATATAGAAGAGGAGCCATATGCACATCTATTTATTTTTTTGAAACGGAACCATATGCACATCTATAATTGTAGATTGAGTTCAGTGAGTCTTAACAAAGCATATTCCGACAGCATGATACGTGGACATTCAATGGTTAATCATGGACTGCTGCACTTAATCTGACCCCATCCGTCACTTTCTTGCGCAGAGCATTTTTCTTCTTTTAGCGTGTTTGAAAAGAGAAATGTGTTAGCCGCCAGAGAAGACCTGTGAGGCAAGCAGAAGTGTCAAACTTGTGCATCTCATCTTGCTGTCTGCTCGTTTAATTTTTCTAACGCCCAACCAACCCGGAATCTTGACCATTCCTTCCACATGCAGCAGCTGACTAATCAAATTGCAGATGCAGTAAGCCAGTAACAGACTGGCTTTTATCAATTGATCTTTTATTTTGGGCGATGAGCTCCGTTTGAAAACAAAATGGGATCTAGGGGAATTTTGTCTCGTGCGGGGATAAAGTTGTGTTGGATTGTACTGTACGTACCTGGACGTTGCGGCCAACCTGGATGGGGTTCGCCTTGGCCTCGATGCGGTCGCCGAGGCGCGCCGGCTTGAGGTGGTTGATGGAGAGCTGCACGCCGGCCACCCTCCGGTACCCGGACGCCATGTACCCGCCGATGCTCGCCGTTGACTCCGCCATCAGCGCCGAGACGCCGCCGTTGAGGATCTTGAAGGGCTGCGACCACGCCGACGGCAGCAACTGATTAAGACGATCACGGCGCAAGTACATACACATATGGTCTGGCAAGGCGTCCGGCGGCGGCGGCGGGCGCACGCGCGCACGTACCTGGCAGCAGGTCTCGGTGACGGCGAGGCGGCCGAGGACCTCGGTCCCGGTGATGCGGGTGTACTCGAAGCCCAGGGCGTGCAGAGCGTTGTCCGGCGGGGCGCCCTCGCCGAACCCGGGGGGCGGCCCGGGAGGCGACGGCGCCGAAGTTCTCGCGCTTTCGCCGGAGCCTGCCATCGGTGTCCCTGCGCGATTGCGGATTGCGGTTGTTTTTGTACTTTTCGAACACGGGGAGCAGAGCCAGCAGATATAAAGACGCGGAACGGCGGAAGGAAGACGATAACGCATTCGTCCTCACGAGTTTTTTTTTTAACAAGACATCAAATTCGTCCTCAGGAGTTATTTCCGCATCCCCTAAAAAAAAGGAGTTATTTCCGCATGGGATGTTTCTTGTTTTTTTTATTAGGCAAAATCAGCGGAATGGTGTGGGCCACAGCTCTGGCGGGCCTAAGGCCTTAGTTGGGCTGAATCGTAGACGTTGAAGAAAGAAAGTTGATTGGACCTCTCATTCTCAAAAAAAAAAAAAGATTGGACATCTGCTGTCTCCCATTTCCTTTTGCTCCAATGTGCATTCTTGTTTTTGCGCAAGTATCCCATATTCCAGGTAGTAGTAGCGGATCTCAATTTGACTCACATCAAGCTAGCCACTGATTGCAATAGTTTGGTTACTGATTTGAGTAAAGGCTCGAATGAATGGAAACAACACCACCATCATCACAGAGATACAACACCGGATTATGGTGTTCAGTTCCTGCTCTATGGTTCCCGAAGTTTGCATGTCTAATGTAGAGGTGCATTCCTTAGCTAAGCATGCTCTTTCTCTTTCACAAAGGCGTCATGTCTGGTTCTTAAGCCTAGATAACCCTACTGTAATTCATGTTAAAATTTCTATTAAGCAATAAAGTGAGCATGTTTACCCCTAAAAAAACTTAGTGATGGCCCTACTATAAAAAAAGTAGTACTCTCTCCGTTCCAAAATAAGTGTCACAACTTTGTATTAGTTTTAGTATAAAGTTGTATTAAGGTTAAGACACTTATTTTGGGACGGAGGGAGTAGTAACCTGGAGTGCTCATAGTCAGTGCTGTTGGGGAACGCAGCATTTCAAAAAATTTACCTACGATCACGCAAGATCTATCTAGGAGATGCATATCAACAAGCGGGGAGAGTGTGTCCACGCACCCTCATAGACCGAAAGCGGAAGTGTTTAGTAACGCGGTTGATGTAGTCGAACGTCTTCACGATCCAACCTATCCAAACACCGAACGTATGGCACCTCCGTGTTCAGCACACATTCAGCACGATGACATCCCTCGAGATCTTGATCCAGTTGAGGACGAGGGAGAGTTCCGTCAGCACGATGGCGTGGTGACGGTGATGATGATGTTACCGGCGCAGGGCTTCGCCTAAGCATTACGACGATATGACCGAGGTGTGTAACTGTGGAGGGGGCACCGCACACGGCTAAGAGAAGACTTGGTCTGCCTTTGGGGTGCCCCCTCCCATATATATAAAGGGGGGAAGAGAGGAGGCCGGCCATAGGGGGCGCGTGCCATAGGGGAGTCCAACTAGGATTCCCAATGCTAGTTGGAGTCCCCTTCCTTTCCAAGAGAGGGAGAGAGAGAGAGGGGGGGAAGGAGGAAGAGGGGAGAAGGAAAGAGGGGGCGCCGCCCCCCCCCTAGTCCAATTCGGACTGGCCATGGGGGGGGGCGACCTCCCTTGTGGCCCTCCTCTCCTTTCCACTAAGGCCCATGAACTCCCGAGGGGGGTTCCGGTAACCCCCGGTACTCCGAAACTCATCCGAAACAACCCGAACCATTCCGGTGTCTGAATGTAACCTTTCAATATATGAATCTTTACCTCTCGACCATTTCGAGGCTCCTCCTAATGTCCGTGATCTCATCCGGGACTCCGAACAAACTTCGGTCATCAAATCACATAACTCATAATACAAATTGTCATCGAACGTTAAGCGTGCGGACCCTACGGGTTCGACAACTATGTAGACATGGCCGAGACACATCTCCGGTCAATAATCAATAGCGAAACATGGATGCTCATTATTGGCTCCTACATATTCTACGAAGATCTTTATTGGTCAAACCGCATAACAACATACATTGTTCCCTTTGTCATCGGTATGTTACTTGCCCGAGATTCGATCGTCGGTATCATCATACCTAGTTCAATCTCGTTATCGGCAAGTCTCTTTACTCGTTCCGTAATGCATCATCCCGTGACTAACTCATTAGTCACATTGCTTGCAAGGCTCATAGTGATGTGCATTACCGAGAGGGCCCAGAGATACCTCTCCGATACACGGAGTGACAAATCCTAATCTCGATCTATGCCAACTCAACAAACACCATCGGAGACACATGTAGAGCATCTTTGTAATCACCCAGTTACGTTGTGACGTTTGATAGCACACAAGGTGTTCCTCTGGTATTCGGGAGTTGCATAATCTCATAGTCAGAGGAACATGTATAAGTCATGATGAAAGCAATAGCAATAAAACTAAACGATCATTAATGCTAAGCTAACGGATGGGTCTTGTCCATCACATCATTCCCCAATGATGTGACCCCGTTATCAAATGATAACACATGTCTATGGTCAGGAAACTTAACCATCTTTGATTAACGAGCTAGTCAAGTAGAGGCATACTAGGGACACTCTATTTGTCTATGTATTCACACATGTACTAAGTTTCCGGTTAATACAATTCTAGCATGAATAATAAACATTTATCATGATATAAGGAAATATAAATAACAACTTTATTATTGCCTCTAGGGCATATTTCCTTCAGTCTCCCACTTGCACTAGAGTCAATAATCTAGATTACATAGTAATGATTCTAACACCCATGGAGTCTTGGTGCTGATCATGTTTTGCTCGTGAGAGAGGCTTAGTCAACGGGTCTGCAACATTCAGATCTGTATGTATCTTGAAAATCTCTATGTCTCCCTCCTTAACTTGATCGCGGATGGAATTGAAGCGTCTCTTGATGTGCTTGGTTCTCTTGTGAAATCTGGATTCCATTGCCAAGGCAGTTGCACCAGTATTGTCACAAAATATTTTCATTGGACCCGATGCACTAGGTATGACACCTAGATCGGATATGAACTCCTTCATCCAGACTACTTCATTTGCTGCTTCCGAAGCAGCTATGTACTCCGCTTCACACGTAGATCCCGCCACGACGCTCTGCTTGGAACTGCACCAACTGACAGCTCCACCATTCAATATAAATACGTATCCGGTTTGCGACTTAGAGTCATCCGGATCAGTGCCAAAGCTTGCATCGACATAACCTTTTACGACGAGCTCTTTGTCACCTCCATAAACGAGAAACATATCCTTGATCCTTTTCAGTTATTTCAGGATGTTCTTGACCGCTGTCCAGTGATCCACACCTAGATTACTTTGGTACCTCCCTGCTAAACTAATAGAAAGGCACACATCAGGTCTGGTACACAACATTGCATACATGATAGAACCTATGGCTGAGGCATAGGGAATGACTTTCATTTTCTCTCTATCTTCTGCAGTGGTCGGGCATTGAGTCTGAATCAATTTCACACCTTGTAACACAGGCAAGAACCCTTTCTTTGACTGATCCATTTTTAACTTCTTCAAAACTTTATCAAGGTATGTGCTTTGTGAAAGTCCAATTAAGCGTCTTGATCTATCTCTATAGATCTTGATGCCCAATATATAAGCAGCTTCACCGAGGTCTTTCATTGAAAAATTCTTATTCAAGTATCCTTTTATGCTATCCAGAAATTCTGTATTATTTCCAATCAACAATATGTCATCCACATATAATATTAGAAATGCTACAGAGCTCCCACTCACTTTCTTGTAAATACTGACTTCTCCAAAATCTGTATAAAACCATATGCTTTGATCACACAACCAAAGCGTATATTCCAACTCCGAGAGGCTTGCACCAGTCCATAAATGGATCGCTGGAGCTTGCACACTTTGTTAGCACCTTTAGGGCTGACAAAACCTTCTGGTTACATCATATACAACTCTTCTTTAAGATATCCATTAAGGAATGCAGTTTTGTCATCCATTTGCCAAATTTCATAATCATAAAATGCGGCAATTGCTAACATGATTCGGACAGACTTAAGCATCGCTACAGGTGAGAAAGTCTCATCGTAGTCAACTCCTTGAACTTGTCGAAAACCTTTTGCAACAAGTCGAGCTTTATAGACAGTAACATTACCGTCAGCGTCAGTCTTCTTCTTGAAGATCCATTTATTCTCTATGGCTTGCCCATCATCGGGCAAGTCAACTGATACGTCTCCAACGTATCTATAATTTTTGATTGTTCCATGCTATTATATTACTTGTTTTGGATGTTTAATGGGCTTTAATATGCTCTTTTATATTATTTTTGGGACTAATCTATTAACCAAAGGCCCAGTGCCAGTTTCTGTTTTTGTGTGCCTATTTTCGTGTTTTGCAGAAAAGGAATACCAAACGGAATGAAACCTCCGTGATGATCTTTCTTGGAACAAACACAATCCAGAAGACTTGGAGTTGAAGTCTGGAACTCCGCGAGGCGGCCACGAGGCAAGAGGGCGCGCCCAGGGGGTAGGCGCGCCCCCACCCTCGTGGGCCCCATGGAGCTCCACCGACGTACTTCTTTCGCCTATATATACTCTTATACCCTAAAAACACTAGGGGGAGCCACGAAACCACATTTCCACTGCCGCAACCTTCTGTACCCGTGAGATCCCATCTTGGGGCCTTTTCCGGCGATCTGCCGGAGGGGGAATCGATCATGGAGGGCTTCTACATCAACACCATAGCCTCTCTGATGAAGCGTGAGTAGTTTACCATAGACCTTCAGGTCCATAGTTATTAGCTAGATGGCTTCTTCTCTCTCTTTGATTCTCAATACAAAGTTCTCCTCAATGTTCTTGGAGATCTATTCGATGTAATACTCTTTTGCGGTGTGTTTGCCGAGATCCGATGAATTGTGGATTTATGAACTTGATTATCTATGAATATTATTTGGTTCTTCTCTGAATTCTTATATGCATGATTTGATATCTTTGCAAGTCTCTTCGAATTACTGGTTTAGTTTGGCCTACTAGATTGATCTTTCTTGCAATGGAAGAAGTGCTTAGCTTTGGGTTCAATCTTGGGGTGTCCTTTCCCAGTGACAGCAGGGGCAGCAGGGCACGTATTGTATTGTTGCCATCGAGGATAAAAAGATGGGGTTTATATCATTGCTTGAGTTTATCCCTCTACATCATGTCATCTTGCTTAATGCGTTACTCTGTTCTTATGAACTTAATACTCTAGATGCATGCTGGATAGCGGTCGATGTGTGGAGTAATAGTAGTAGATGCAGAATCGTTTTGGTCTACTTGACACGGACGTGATATTCGTGATCATTGCCTTAGATATATTCATAACTATGTGCTTTTCTATCAATTGCCCGACAGTAATTTGTTCACCCACCGTAATACATGCTATCTTGAGAGAAGCCACTAGTGAAACCTATGGCCCCCGGGTCTCTTTCTTATTATATTGCATCTCTTTTATTTACATCGCATCTCGTTTACTATTTTGCAATCTTTACTTTCCAATCTATACAACAAAAATACCAAAAATATTTATCTTACTATCTATATCATATCTCACTTTTGCGAGTGGCTGTGAAGGGATTGACAACCCCTTTATCGCGTTGATTGCAAGGTTCTTGATTGTTTGTGTAGGCACTAGGTGACTTGCGCATTGTCTCCTACTGGATTGATACCTTGGTTCTAAAAGATTGAGGGAAATACTTACGCAACTTTGCTGCATCACCCTTTCCTCTTCAAGGGAAAACCAATGCATGCTCAAGAGGTAGCAAGAAGGATTTCTGGCGCCGTTGCTGGGGAGATCTATGCCAAGTCAAGACTTACCAAGTACCCATCATAAACTCTTCTCCCTCGCATTACATTATTTTCCATTCTCCTCTCGTTTTCCTCTCCCCCACTTCTAAAACGATTTTTGAAAACCTTTGCCTTTTCTTCGCCTCTCTTCCATTCGTCTCTTTTCGCTTGCTTCTTGTTTGCTTGTGTGTTGGATTGACTATTTGTCATGATGGCTCAAGATAATACTAAATTGTGTGACTTTTCCAATACCAACAACAATGATTTTATTAGCACTCCGATTGCTCCTACTACCGATGCTGAATCTTGTGAGATCAACATCGCTTTGTTGAATCTTGTTATGAAAGATCATTTTTCTGGCCTTCCTAGTGAAGATGCCGCTACCCATCTAAACAACTTCGTTGATTTGTGTGATATGCAAAAGAAGAAAGATGTCGATAATGATATTGTTAAATTGAAGCTATTTCCGTTTTCGCTTAGAGATCGTGCTAAAACTTGGTTCTCTTCTTTGCCTAAAAATAGTATTGATTCATGGAATAAGTGCAAAGATGCTTTTATCTCTAAGTATTTTCCTCCTGCTAAGATCATCTCTCTTAGGAACGATATTATGAATTTTAAGCAACTTGATCATGAGCATGTTGCACAAGCTTGGGAGAGAATGAAATTAATGATATGTAATTGACCTACACATGGTTTGAATTTATGAATGATTATACAAAAAATTTATGCTGGATTGAATTTTGCTTCTAGAAATCTTTTAGATTCGGCCGCGGGAGGCACTTTTATGGAAATCACTTTAGGAGAAGCTACTAAACTCCTAGACAATATTATGGTTAATTATTCTCAATGGCACACTGAAAGATCCACTCGTAAAAAGGTTCATGCTATTGAAGAGATTAATGTTTTGAGTGGAAAGATGGATGAACTTATGAAATTGTTTGCTAATAAATGTGTTTCTTCTGATCTAATGATATGCCTTTGTCCACTTTGATTAAGAATAATAATGAATCTATGGATGTGAATTTTGTTGGTAGGAACAATTTTGGTAACAACGCGTATAGAGGAAATTTTAATTCTAGGTCGTTTCCTAGTAATTCCTCTAATAGTTATGGTAATTCCTACAACAACTCTTATGGAAATTTTAATAACATTCCCTCTAATTTTGAGACTAGTGTTAAAGAATTTATGAATTCGCAAAAGAATTTCAATGCTTTGCTCGAAGAAAAATTGCCTAAGATTGATGAGTTGGCTAGGAACATGGATATAATTTCTCTTGATGTTGATTCTTTGAAACTTAGATCTATTCCACCTAAGCATGACATCAATGAGTCTCTCAAAGCCATGAGAATTTCCATCGATGAGTGCAAAGAAAGAACCGCTAGGATGCGTGCTAAAAAAGATTGCTTTGTGAAAGCGTGTTCTTCTAGTTTTTATGATAATAATGATGAAGATCCAAAAGTGATTGATGTGACTCATATTAAATCTTTGTTTTCCAATATGAATCTTGATAAAGATGGGACTGGAGATGAGTTAACTTTAGTTAAAAGGCGTCCCAATGATTCGGAGTTTTTAGATCTTGATTTAAAAATTGGTAAAAGTGGGATTGAAGAGGTCAAAACTTTACATAGCAATGAACCCACTATTTTGGATTTCAAGGAATTTAATTATGATAATTGTTCTTTGAAAGATTGTATTTCCTTGTTGCAATCCGTGTTAAATTCTCCTCATGCTTATAATCAAAATAAAGCTTTTACCAAACACATCGTTGATGCTTTAATGCAATCCCATGAAGAAAAGCTTGAACTAGAAGTTTCTATCTGTCATGGAATAGTCACGGCAGATGCCCTCGTGAAAGGACTTAGTCGTGGAGCCATCGCAACTAGGAAGCTTAAAGGGGTTAAAGCGGGACAAAGGACACGAGGGTTATACTGGTTCGGCCCCTTACGGTGAAGGTAAAAGCCTACTCTAGTTGAGGTGGAATTACTAGGGTTTCGATGACCAGGGAGCGAATCCTCTATGCCTGGCTACCGATTTGATGTTACTTGCCCTAAGCCGCCGGCGAGTCGTCCCCTTATATACACGGGTTGACGCCCCGCGGCCTACAGAGTCCCGGCCGGCTCATAAACAGTGTCTGGCTCGGTGACTAGTTAATCTTGCCTTACAACACAAGTCATGCCATTACGGCGGTTTATCACCACGGGCCTTAAGTCGCCTACGGGCTTTAGGCCCTTTATTGAACCGCCATCTTCAAGCTTGATATTGGGCTTCATATGATAAATTGCCATAGCGTAACCCGGCCCCTCCTGGGCGGTTTACACTAGTAGTTATATCCGCAACATTAGGCCCCAGATTGATTTGAACCGGCTCATGTCAATCTTCAATACCTTAAGAAAAAGCCTTCTGGCTTCTGTCTGTGCAGAAGTTATAACCCACCATGACGTCATCTTCTAGATTCATGATAACCCGCCATGACATCATCTTCCATTAAATTCATTTTTTATTCTGTCATATCACAACGGATCCTTATCTTAATGACCATCCCAAAAATCGAGGCGTCAGAGTAGCTGGATAACCACGTCTGGCTTCCTCGTTTCTCGCGCCCTCTCTGTCAGTCTTTTCCTTATAAATAAGCACGACCTTTAGGTCTTTCTTCATTCTCCCCCTTTCTGTCGTCTTCTTCCTCTCGCGACTCCGCTGCTGCTCGAGCTCCGCCGCCGCCGCCACAGCAGAGCACCTCATCTTCGTCGATCTTGGCCGCTGCATCAACCTGAATCGACCAGAGAACGGCGGCGATCCTCCGCAGTAGATCTACAGCTGTAAGTCTTCACCTTCCCGCACTTCAGATCTGCATTTAGGGTTTTCAAGTTCTTCCGTGTTCTTCATGGTTCATCACGGTTTCTTCGTAGTGGTTTCTTCGTAGTTCTTCCGCCGCGGTCTCCTTTGATCCAAAAGTGGTACGGAACTCATGCGGTAGTTGTTTTGCGTCCATTTTCAATACTAGCGGATCCCTTTTGCCTGTAAAAAGACCTCCTTAGAGCTCATGAATTTATCTGGACCAGTTTTTTAGGTCTAGAATATTTTCTTTTCTGAACGACCATTTGACCCAAAATAACAGCTGCAACTTGTGAAACTTGTTTGTGCGACACTTAGGCAAAAACTGTATCCGTCAGCCATGGCGGCTCTTATCGCTGGCTTAAAAGAGGCAATGTCAATGAATAATCCTGATGCCCATGGCGGCTTAAACAATTTGACACAATTAGCCATATATCATTATGCCCCTTCGTAAGCCGCCATATTGAATATGATTTGAAATATTGTCTCTGGCTTAAATTTGAGCCGGAAATTTTTATTTTGTCATAGGCTTCCATCCTTCATAATTCCGCCCAAGGCTCCCAAAGCACCTGTCACATGCAACTGGGTTAGATCCACCGTCACTGATAGCATCTTAAACGATTTTGTGAAGACTGGTCATCTGCCGAAGAAAGAGATCATGTCTTATCGTGCTCCTGACCCGTCAGAAGAGAAGCCTCAACCCAAGGATGGGGAAGTTGTCATTTTTACTGATCACATGAACCGGGGCTTTGCTCCACCCGGCTCAAAAATTTTCAGAGACGTCTTGCACTTTTTTGACCTGCGACCTCAAGACATCGGACCCAATTCCGTGTCAAACATCTGCAATTTCCAAGTATTCTATGAGGTGTACCTTGGAGAAGAACCCAACTTACTACTCTTTAGAGAGTTATTTTATCTGAACCGTCAAAACGAATGTGCCCACGGGCCCAGCTTGGAGCTTGGCGGAATCTCAATCCAGCGATGTAGAGACTGCCTCTTCCCTTATGCCGAGCCGCCGAGTCACCCTAAAGATTGGAACCAGACATGGTTCTACTGTCAAGACACTTCTCCGGCTAATGAGAACCCTTTGCCCGGCTTTCGCGCCCTGCGCCTGGAGTCAACTCACCCCTTACCAGATAAATTATCTCCGGCTGAACGTCAAACACTTGCCCCCACCATAAACAACATCAAAGCTCTTCTGGGGAACGGCCTAAACGGCATTGACTTGGTCCGGGTTTGGATTGCCTGGCGGGTGATTCCTTTGAGCCACCGCCCCGGCTTGATGTGCGATTACACAGGCTAGAAAAATGATCCTCTACGGCACAGTCCTGACGACTTACCTGAGGATGTCATTGATGACATGACCAAGTCTCTTCTGAACGAGAGCCTGGCAGATTGCGGGAAAGCGGGCTTAAGTCCTTTCTGCAAGGCTAACCCGGCTCCAGCGGTAAACCATTAACTTGAGCATCTTACTTTCCACTTTGATAATTTCATCTTTACTCAAAAACTCTTGCTATATTTTACAGGCTGGTGATAAATTCTGAAAGGTCAAATATGACCATGAGGCTGCAAAGAAAGCTAGAAAGGCCAAGAAAGCCGCCAGGAAAGCCGCTGCCCGTAAGAAGGGGAACAAACCTAGAGCCTCGGATATGTTTCATCTGGACGATACCTCCGAGTCAGAGGTAACTCTTGACTCTTTAGGCTCCTTCTTTAACCATCTTATTGACACTGATTATGAGCAGGAGGATACAGGAGCAAGTCATGCAGTAATTGAAGAGGTAACTATAATTTCCTTCGACTCCGAGCCTTTGCCGAGACAAAAAGTCCGAAGGGTAACCCGGAAAGTAAGATTTTCACATCCTTTAGCTTATCAAGATCCTCAATTTCTTTTGAAGCGACAGATTCACGAGAGTCGGAGGCAGACCCAGACCAGCAAAGATGCGGACCTCTCCTGCGGCTTACCCGATGTAACAAGAAAACGCCGGACTGAGGTTATCTCTGATTTATATTCTTTGTATCCTTTGGCGGGTTTCACTCGTCAACCACTCAATTCTGCTGACTCAAACTATCAGGGAACTTCACCTTCCTCCGGCGAATCAATGCAGTCCAGCATGCCGGCTTTCAAAACCGCTCCAGGGTAATGATAATCTGTTTATCTTGTGCTTATCTTACTCATGTTTTTGTACTAATCCTTTAATTTTCAGTGTACAAGTAAAGCCCAGCAAGAGGACGAAGAGAAGTAAGCCGGCCGAAGAGCCAATCTCTGCTGAACCGGAGCTCAGAACGGCTGCTCCTGATACTTCCGCTCATGAGCTGCCGCCTGAACCAGCCCATGATACTCCAACTCTCACCACTGATCCGTCCGTCGAACAAGCTATGGAAGGTTCTGAGAACCCGGAGAACCCTAGCCCGGCCAAGGCGGATGACCCGGACGTCGAAATTATCCGGACTGATTTCGTTGAACCGGGGAGACCCACCACACTGGCCAAGTGCTCCGCCAAAGAAGAACTTCTGGAACGCCGCAAAACCCGACTGGATGTCACTGATTATGATCATCTGAGTATTGGAGAAATCGTCTCTAGTTATGTAAACCAAGTGCACTACAGCCGGGATCTGGAAATTGATATGGTGAAACAAATACACCAAAAATCTGAGGTATAACTCTTGTTGCTTGTTCCTTAGTTATCCTTGCTATGCCAGCCCCCAAGTCTATTACTTATGATGAAATATGTTGTAGACTTAACACCAGCTTAGTAATCACTGCAAGAAAACCGGCTTATCCGGTAGCACCCAAGGATCGGCTCAGACAGCATATTTGAACCGGTCTTCACCGTATTTTAACCAAGTACTTGAACAACAATATGCATTAGCCCCCAAGTGCCAAGTACCTTTGCCTGCAAAGTGCTTGGGACTTATTTCCATGAACCGCCACTGTAAATAGAGCTCTTTAGCATACATTAGCCCCCAAGTGCCAAGTATCTTTGCTTGCAAAGTGCTTGGGACTTAATTTTGCATTATGATAACCCTAACTGTAACCCGGAATTTATACAGGCCGCCATTAAGCAATTTGAATCGGAGATCTCTGACTTGAAGAATCGCCTGAAAACTCAAGAGAGTGAAACCCAAACGGCGAATTCCAAGTTTGAATTCAGTGTATCCGCACAAGAGAAATTGAAAAAGAAGTTTGAAGCAGAGAGAAAGGCCTGGACGGATGAAAAGACCGCTTTGCTCAACCGGGCTGAACAAGCGGAGGCCACTCTTGCAGAAACAACCGCCGAGTTATCCGGCTTAAAACGCCATGTATCTCAGATGGTCTCAGCAATCTTTGGTAAGTTACCCTGTAAGTGTTATCTAGTTTAAATCCTTTACAACAAGCATCTCAATTGTCATCAGCTCACCTGACTTTGTAATGCAGGCCCCAGGAGTTCCAATCTCGACCAAAGCATGCTGACAAAGCCGAAGGCCGTTTATACCCTGGTGGAACAACTCTACACCGGGTCACAACGTGCCTTAGCCGTCGTGGCTCTGTCAAATGAAGTTCCCACTCGTCTGGCGGATGTGCTAAGGCGGCTTGCCGTGCTACCTCAATGATTCCAGGAATTGAGACGAGCTTCTGCAAGAGCCGGAGCCATAGCCGCTTTAAGCCGGGCCAAGGCGTGGCTACCGGAGCTAGACCCGGCTGACATCGCCCTTGGGTATCCCAGTTTGAAGGAGGACGGCACCCCATTTGACCAGAAGGATTTCGCCGCTTGCGTGAAGGACATACGTCCTGTGGCCACTCTGATCGGTAATGATACGGATCTTACCAAATACCAACCGGGTTATGATGCCGAGAATCAGAGAATTCCAACACCACATTATGAAGCAATCAGCCTGATCCCTCCCCCTCGTAAGCATACCTTCGCCCCTGAAGTTGATCCGGCCGGGTTAATTGATGATGAAGCTGAATTTGAAGCCTTGAGTGGCATTGACTGGAAATCATCAACCTTCCAGGACAGGGAAACAGACGGAGGAGCGGAAAGGGATGAACCGGAAGCTTCAGCCCAACAACACCTTTGATCCCTCAGGCGGCTCATATTTATGTCTTGATAAAAAACAATGCTTCACTATTTGGACTCGGGGAGTCATGTAATAGAGTAGGAAAAACACCTATTTTTGTCGTGCCATCACGCACTTGTGTGGCGCTCAACACTGTTTAAGCCGCCATCTTATATTCCCCCGTTTTATGCTGATCCTCTTCTTTCCTTACGTTTAGAGAGCTGCCTTTAACTGTCCTGCATAGAGAACAAATTACAAGTCCCTTGGCGGCTTACCGCATAGAGGGTCATATATTTTACATATAACCCGGAGTATGAATCAAAATCATAAAAAACCGGTTCTCAATTATATCTTTGAGACAACCATAACAGCATACCTGTGACCCTTCGATTACACTTCCGGTTTATGTGACCCGAACAATGAGGGTGAGAACCCAACTCTGTAATACGATGTTTATTATATGCGATCATCTTTATTGATAAAGGTTAAGCCGGTGGAATAGGAACCACCTTTGAACACTTTAGACATGATCAAAAGAACTTCCAGTAAAATCCAAAAACTTGTTTGCAAAAAGAGACTTCAAAAATTTGGAGGCTTCTGATTCGAATATGACCAGAAAACCGTCCCAAAGGGGTTAAGCTAAGATTCGAATACGATCATATAGCCCCCAGTGGCTTTGGCGTTGCCGATCAAGAGGGTACCGACAGCTATGTCCTCTTTAGTTCGAATACGACCTATGTTTGAACAGGAAGCCCCCAAATGACCTGGAGAGTTGTTTAACGACGCTTATTCGAATACGATCCACGTCGGTTCCCAAAGGGGGTTGAGCTATGATTCAAATATGACCAAGAAACTCCCCAGTGAGCTCGGCAGTGTGCCGATCAAAAGGGTATCGACAGCTATGTTCCCTTTGGTTCGAATACGACCTATGTTTGAACAGGAAGCCCCCTAGTGATCATAATATTTAATGGCTAGATTCGAATATGATCGTAAGCCGGATCAGCCCCCAAGTGATCATGTGATATTATAATGAAAATAACGATGACACATTTACCTTTGAGGGGAAAAAAGGACAGAGGTCCTGCTTTATTATTTATCATAATATATACGTTGTCACGGAAGTATGTACATTATGAGAGCCGGTGGCTCAAGTGTAATAAGGCCTAAGATGAGCGATATTCCATGGCTGGCAGGTCTCCTCCTCCGACTTACGTGAATCTTTGTGCTCTCGAACATCGATGAGGTAGTATGACCCATTGTGCAAGTTCTTACTGACCACAAAGGGCCCTTCCCAAGGTGGGGATAACTTGTGTGCATTTGTTTGATCCTGGATGAGCCGGAGCACCAAGTCACCTTCCTGAAAGGTTCTGGACTTAACCCGGCGGCTGTGATAGCGGCGCAGGTCTTGTTGGTAAATCACCGAGCGAGCTGCTGCTACGCCATGCTGTTCGTCCAACAAGTCAAGAGCATCCTGATGCGCTTGTTCATTGTCCGCCTCAACATAAGCCGCCACACGAGGCGAGTCATGACGGATGTCGCTAGGGAGAACCGCCTCGGCTCCGTAAACCATGAAGAAAGGCGTATAACCCGTAGACCTATTAGGAGTAGTATTGATGCTCCATATCACAGAGGGTAATTCCTCCACCCAACAACCCGGCGTCCGCTGCAGAGGGACCAAAAGCCGGGGCTGATGCCTTTCAAGATTTCCTGATTGGCTCTCTCAGCTTGACCATTGGATTGGGGGTGAGCCACTGATGAAACATCAAGTCGAATATGCTCTCGTTGACAAAATTCTTCCATGGCGCCTTTAGATAGATTGGTACCATTGTCAGTTATAATGCTGTGTGGAAAACCAAAGCGAAATATCACCTTTTTCATGAACTGAACCGCCGTGGCTGCATCACACTTACTAACTGGCTCTGCCTCAACCCACTTTGTGAACTTGTCAACCGCCACCAAGAGGTGGGTATTCTTATCCTTGGACCTTTTGAAAGGTCCAACCATATCAAGCCCCCAGACTGCAAACGGCCAAGTGATTGGAATCATCCTCAACTCTTGAGCCGGCACGTGAGCACGTCTTGAGAACTTCTGACAACCGTCACATTTACTGACTAAGTTCTCTGCATCAGCATGAGCCGTCAGCCAATAAAAACCGTGACGAAAAGCTTTGGCCACAAGGGATTTTGAGCCGGCATGATGGCCACAATCCCCCTCGTGAATCTCACGTAAAATTTCTTGATCTTCCTTAGGGGAAACACAACGCTGAAAAGCCCCAGTGACACTGCGATGATGCAATTCGCCATTGGCAATTATCATTGACTTAGACCGCCGGGTTATTTGTCTGGCCAAAGTTTCATCCTCAGGCAATTCTCCCCGGGTCATGTAAGCCAAGTATGGCACTGTCCAATCTGGGATAACATGAAGAGCCGCCACCAACTGTGCTTCTGGGTCAGGAACAGCCAAGTCTTCCTCTGTAGGTAACTTGACAGAAGGGTTATGCAGAATATCCAAGAAAGTATTAGGCGGCACCGGCTTTCGCTGAGAGCACAGCCGACTTAAGGCATCAGCCGCCTCGTTCTTTCTGCGGTCAATGTGCTCCACTTGGTAACCCTGAAAATGCCCGGCAATGGCATCAACTTCATGGCGATAAGCCACCATGAGGGGGTCCTTAGAGTCCCACTTGCCTGATACTTGTTGAGCCACCAAATCTGAGTCACCAAAGCACCTTACCCGGCTTAAGCTCATCTCCTTAGCCATCCGATGACCATGGAGCAAGGCCTCGTACTCAGCTGCATTGTTAGTACAGGGAAACATCAACCGTAGCACATAACAAAATTTGTCACCTCGAGGGGAAGCTAACACGACTCCAGCCCCCGAGCCCTCCAATTGCCTGGACCCGTCGAAGTGAATAGTCCAGTATGTGTTATCCGGTTTCTCTTCAGGCATCTGCAGCTCTGTCCAATCGTTGATGAAATCTACCAATGCTTGCGATTTGATAGCCGTGCGTGGCACATACTTTAGACCATGAGGCCCAAGTTCAATGGCCCACTTAGCGACTCTTCCTGTGGCTTCTCTGTTTTGGATGATATCTCCTAAAGGAGCAGAACTAACCACAGTGATAGGGTGGCCCTGGAAATATTGCTTAAGCTTCCGGCTTGCCATGAATACCCCATAAACAAGCTTCTGCCAATCTGGATACCGTTGCTTGGACTCAATAAGTACTTCGCTGACGTAGTAAACCGGCCGCTGAACCGGATGTTCCTTACCTGCCTCCTTGCGCTCCACCACGATGGCCACACTGACGGCTCGTGTGTTAGCGGCTACATACAATAATAAGGGCTCCTTATCAACAGGAGCAGCAAGAATTGGCGGTTCAGCTAACTGTCTTTTCAAATCCTCAAAGGTGGCATTGGCAGCATCACTCCAGACAAAGTCATCTGTTTTCTTCATCATGTGATACAGCGGTATGGCCTTTTCGCCCAACCGGCTTATAAACCGACTTAAAGCAGCGATCCGGCCCGCCAGACGCTGGACGTCATTTATGCACGCCGGCTTAGCCAGAGAGGTGATTGCCTTGATCTTCTCCGGGTTAGCTTCGATGCCTCTGTGAGAAACCAGAAAACCCGAAAGCTTGCCTGCAGGAACACCAAAAACACACTTGGCCGGGTTAAGCATCATCTTGTAGACCCGGAGATTATCAAAGGTTTCCCTCAGATCGTCTATCAAGGTCTCCTTCTCTCTGGATTTTACCACAATATCATCCACATAGGCATGAACGTTGCGCCCAATCTGATTATGAAGACAATTCTGTACGCAGCGCTGGTAAGTCGCCTGGGCGCTCTTGAGCCCAAAAGGCATAGACACATAACAGAAGGCTCCAAAGGGAGTAATGAACGCCGTCTTCTCTTGGTCCTTAACTGCCATTTTGATCTAATGGTAACCAGAGTAAGCATCCAGAAAACTCAAACGCTCACAACCCGCCGTAGCATCAATAATTTGATCAATACGGGGGAGAGCAAAAGGATCAGCCGGGCAAGCCTTGTTTAAATCCGTATAATCCACACACATACGCCAGGTGCCGTTCTTCTTGAGCACGAGCACCGGGTTGGCTAGCCATTCCGGATGAAAGACTTCAACGATGAACCCGGCCGCCAAGAGCCGGGCTACTTCCTCACCAATGGCTTTCCGCCTCTCCTTGTTAAACCGCTGGAGAAATTGCTTGACTGGCTTAAATTTTGGATCAATATTGAGAGTGTGCTCAGCGAGTTCTCTCGGTACATCCGGCATGTCAGAAGGTTTCCATGCAAAGATGTCCCGGTTCTCACGGATGAACTCGATGAGCGCGCTTTCCTATTTAGGATCCAGATTGGCACTGATGCTGAACTGCTTAGATGAGTCGCCTGGAACAAAGTCAATAAGCTTAGTCTCATCGGCCGACTTAAATTTCATTACCGGCTCATGCTTCGTGATCGGCTTTTTCAAAGACGTCATGTCTGCCGGGTCAACATTATCCTTGTAAAATTTTAATTCCTCCGTCGCACAAACAGATTCGGTGTAAGCAGCGTCACCTTCCTCGCATTCCAAAGCTATCTTTTGGCTGCCATGAACCGTAATGGTCCCGTTGTGACCCGGCATCTTGAGCTGCAAATATACGTAACACGGTCGTGCCATGAACTTGGTGTAAGCCGGCCGCCCAAATAAAGCATGGTACGGGCTTCTGATCTTGACCACCTCAAAAGTCAGTTTTTCCGCCCTGTAGTTGTACTCATCTCCAAAGGCTACTTCCAGCTCGATCTTACCAACTGGATACGCCGACTTACCGGGGACCACGCCATGGAAAATAGTATTGGACTGGTTGAGGCTTTTATCAGTTAATCCCATACGACGGAAGGTCTCATAATAGAGGATGTTGATGCTACTACCTCCGTCCATGAGTACCTTAGTGAATTTATACCCACCAACATGAGGAGCCACCACCAAGGCCAGGTGACCCGGATTATCAACCCGGGGAGGGTGATCCTCCCTACTCCATACAATCGGCTGCTCAGACCATCGCAAGTAACGTGGAACTGCCGGCTCAACAGCATTCACAGCCCTCTTATGAAGCTTCTGGTCTTGCTTGCACAAACTGGTAGTAAACACATGATACTGTCCACTATTGAGCTGCTTTGGATGGGTCTGGTATCCCCCTGCTACTGCTGCTGATTACCCTGGCCAGATTGCTGGTTAAAACCACCTTGATTACCTTGAGAATTCTAAAAATTGGAATTTGAACCGCCGCCCGGGCCATGAAAGTCGCCGCCACCTGAGCCGCCGCCCTGCCCATTGTTACCGTTGAACATGTTGGAATTCTTGAAAGCTTTCATGATCGCACAGTCTTTCCATAGATGAGTGGCCGACTTCTCCCTAGAGCCATGCCTTGGATAGGGCTCATTTAACAATTGCTCAAGCGTCGGGCCAGACCCGCCAGACCGGGGAGGTGGTCTCCCCTTACGTCGGTGATTGTTACCCTGCGTGTTGGTGTTAGCCACAAACTCCATACCATCATCAGCCTTACGTTTATTACCTCCTTGACTCGCCGGGTTATGCCGAGGGCCCTTGCCGTTGCCATTCTTCTTTCCCTTCCCTGTCTTTTCATCATCAGACGCGGGATCCTTGGTACTATCAGAGTCGACGTACTTGACCAGAGCCGCCATCAGCGTACCCATATCGTTGCAATCGTGCTTGAGCCGCCTGAGCTTCATCTTCAGGGGCGCAAAATGACAATTTTGCTCCAACATTAAGATTGCAGAGCCGACATCCATCTTATCAGAATGTATTATTTCCTTGACCCGGCGTACCCAATGGGTTGTAGATTCGCCTTCTTGCTGCTTGCAGCTAGTCAAATCCACAATTGACATAGATTGCTTACATGTATCTTTGAAGTTTTGGATGAACCGGGCTTTCAGCTCTGCCCATGACCCGATGGAATTAGGTGGCAGTCCCTTCAACCAAGTGCGGGCAGTCCCATCCAACATCATGGTGAAGTATTTGGCCATCGCCGCTTCACTGACCTCCAGCAACTCCATAGCCATCTCGTAGCTTTCAATCCATGCTCCGGGCTGTAAATCAGCCGTGTAATTAGGTACCTTCCTAGGTCCTTTGAAATCTTTGGGCAGACGTTCGTTACGGAGAGCCGGCACCAGACAAGGGACACCTTCGGTCCTCGTAGCTACGCCTGCCTCGATAGAAGCCGTTGGGTAAACTGGAAAAGGCTGGTAAGCTGTCCGCTGAGCCGCCTGCTCAGCCTCTTGACGTGCTCTGTCTTAATCTACCGCGTTAAAGGCTCCATTATGCGCCGGGCCATGCCCACCTGGCAAGTCATGGCACCGGACGTTGCTTGAGCTGGCCGTTGAAACCATGTGTCTGCTATAACTTGGGCTCCGGTTTGGACGAGGGGTTGAATGAATCCTGTCCCGGCTATATGAATATGCCTCCTGTTGTGCCAAAGCCGTCTGAAGAAGTTCTCTGACCCTGTGGGTTTCGACCGCCGTTGGAGAATCTCCCTTGACCGGGAGAGCCGCCAGTCGTGCCGCTGCAGCGATCATGTTTTCCAATGGATTAGAATAATGACCCGATGGTATTGGTACGTATCGAGGTGGGGCAGTATTCACACGGGGAGGCCCCATCACTTGCGGCTGAACCAGCGTTCCAACCCCGGGTGCCGTGATTTCTGGCGGGTTACTAGGCCCTGCACCAGGCGTGTTGAAGAGGTTTCGAGGATCATAAACCGGAGGGAGCCGAGATTGAGCTTTCTGATGCCTCCTTCTCATGACCTCATTGGATGCATCCTGATCCATTGTGAGCTGGAAAGACTGCGCCCGAATCAGCTGAGTCTAGGCGTCCAGAGCGGCCCGTTCTGCAGCCATCCTGATTTCTTCCGCTGCCAGATCTTCCTTGGCTTGCGCTATATCCAGCTTTAACTGTGCCACTTCTGCATCATGTTGAGCTTGATCCGCTGGGACGACTGTGGCGGTTAACAGTGCAGTCATCTTATCCGTGAGATCCATCAGCACCTAAGCCGGCGAGTGCATAGGGCCTCCTGCCCCAGCGGTGGAGTTTTGAACAGGTTGCGTGCCGGCCATGAAGATTCCAACCCGGCTTGGCGGCTCAAAAGGGTCCGGAATACTGTCGCCATCGGAACAACCCCCGAGCCTGCCGTCTTGAAGTTGATACAACGAGTCCGTCTCACCTGTGGACGATTCACCATCAGAGTAGATGGCCGTCTCATCGCCAGATCTAGATTCTTCAGAGAGTCCTCCGTGGATGCATCCCACGAAAGCATGCTTCAAGGCAGGCGGAGTCCGGGCGGGTCTCGCACGCTGAGCCGTCTCGATGAGGTCGGTGCAGATGTCCGGCTCAGGGCCCGGCTCGCCGATCTTGCCAATGAAAACGTGGATTCCGCCGAAGGGGACCCGGTACCCATACTCGATTGAGCCGGCGTCGGGGCCCCAGCCTGCGTCGTCGATGTAGAGCTTGCCGCCACGACTCTTGGTCATCCAGCCCACAGCGTATCCCTTGAGCCCTTCGAAGCTGCCCTTCAAGAACTCAAATCCACTGTGCGCTGGCCCCACGGTGGGCGCCAACTGTCGTGGAATAGTCACGGCAGATGCCCTCGTGAAAGGACTTAGTCGTGGAGCCATCGCAACTAGGAAGCTTAAAGGGGTTAAAGCGGGACAAAGGACACGAGGGTTATACTGGTTCGGCCCCTTACGGTGAAGGTAAAAGCCTACTCCAGTTGAGGTGGAATTACTAGGGTTTCGATGACCAGGGAGCGAATCCGCTATGCCTGGCTACTGATTTGATGTTACTTGCCCTAAGCCGCCGGCGGGTCGTCCCCTTATATACACGGGTTGACGCCCCGTGGCCTACAGAGTCCCGGCCGGCTCATAAACAGTGTCCGGCTCGGTGACTAGTTAATCTTGCCTTACAACACAAGTCATGCCATTACGGCGGTTTATCACCACGGGCCTTAAGTCGCCTACGGGCTTTAGGCCCTTTATTGAACCGCCATCTTCAAGCTTGATATTGGGCTTCATATGATAAATTGCCATAGCGTAACCCGGCCCCTCCTGGGCGGGTTACACTAGTAGTTATATCCCCAACACTATCCCTAGAAAACTTTATGATGAGTGGGAACCTACTATTAAAATTAATATTAAAGATTATGAATGCTATGCTTTATGTGATTTGGGTGCTAGTGTTTCCACGACTCAAAAAACTTTCTGTGATGTGCTAGGTTTCTGTGAATTTGATGATTGTTCTTTAAATTTGCATCTTGCGGATTCCACCATTAAGAAACCTATGGGAAGGATTAATGATGTTATTATTTTTGCAAATAGGAATTATGTGCTCGTAGATTTCATTGTTCTTGATATAGATTGCAATCCTACATGTCCTATTATTCTTGGTAGACCTTTCCTTAGAACGATTGGTGCAATTATCGATATGAAAGAAAGAAATATTAGATTCCAATTTCCATTAAGGAAAGGCATGGAACACTTTCCTAGGAAGAAAATTAAATTGCCTTATGAATCTATTATGAGATCCACTTATGGATTGCATACCAAAGATGGCAATACCTAGATCTATTCTGGTTTTTATGCCTAGCTAGGGGCGTTAAACGATAGCGCTTGTTGGGAGGCAACCCAATTTTATTTTTGTTCTTTACTTTTTGTTCCTGTTTAGTAATAAATAATTCATCTAGCTTATGTTTAGATGTGGTTCTATGTTTTAATTAGTGTTTGTGCCAAGTAGAACCTTTGGGAAGACTTGGGTGAAGTCTTTGTGATCTTGCTGTAAAACACAGAAACTTTTGCGCTCACGAGAATAGCTGCCATTTTTTACTGGAGAGTGCTTTTAGGTTGATTATTTTTGAATATGATTAATAGACAAATTCCTCACGTCCACCAATTTATCTCTGAATTTTTTAAGTTACATAAGTATTCGAACATTACATATTGCTACAGACTGTTCTGTTTTTGACAGATTCTGTTTTTCGTGTGTTGTTTGCTTATTTTGATGAATCTATGAGTAGTATCGGGGGTATGAACCATAGAGAAGTTGGAATACAGTAGGTTTAACACCAATATAAACAAATAATGAGTTCATTACAGTACCTTAAAGTGGTGGTCTATTTTCTTATACTAACGGAGCTCATGAGATTTTCTGTTTAAGTTTGTGTTGTGAAGTTTTCAAGTTTTTGGGTAAAGATTTGATGGATTATGGAATAAGGAGTGGCAAGAGCCTAATCTTGGGGATGCCCAAGGCACCCCAAGGTAAAATTCAAGGACAATCAAAATCCTAAGCTTGGGGATTCCCCGGAGGGCATCCCCTCTTTCGTCTTCGTCTATCGGTAACTTTACTTGAGGCTATATTTTTATTCACCACATGATATGTGTTTTGCTTGGAGCGTCTTGTATGATTTGAGTCCTTGATTTTTAGTTTATCACAATCATCCTTTCTGTACACACCTTTTGGGAGAGACACGCATGAATCGCAATTTATTAGAATACTCTATGTGCTTCACTTATATCTTTTTAGAGCACGATGGTGGTTTTATTTTATAGAAATTATTGATCTCTCATGCTTCACTTATATTATTTTTAGAGTCTTTTAGAACATCATGGTAATTTGCTTTGGTTATAAAACTAGTCCTAATATGATGGGCATCCAAGATGGGTATAATAAAAACTTCCATATAAAGTGTGTTGGTGCTATGAGAAGTTTGATACTTGATGATTGTTTTGAGACATGAGGATGGTGATATTAGAGTCATGCTAGTGAATTAATTGTGAATTTGAGAAATACTTGTGTTGAGGTTTGCAAGTCCCGTAGCATGCACGTATGGTAACCGTTGTGTAACAAATTTGAAGCATGAGGTGTTTCTTTGATTGTCTTCCTTATGAGTGGCGGTCGTCGGGGACGAGCGATGGTCTTTTCCTACAAATCTATCCCCCTAGGAGCATGCGCGTAGTGCTTGGTTTTTGATGACTTGTAGATTTTTGCAATAAGTATGTGAGTTCTTTATGACTAATGTTGAGTCCATGGATTATACGCACTCTCACCCTTCCACCATTGCTAGCCTCTCTAGTACCATGCAATTTTCGCCGGTACCATAAACCCACCATTTACCTTCCTCAAGAAAGCCACCATACCTACCTATTATGGCATTTCCATAGCCATTCTGAGATATATTGCCATGCAACTTTCCACCGTTCCGTTTATTATGATACGTTCCATCATTGTCATATTGCCTTGCATGATCATGTAGTTGACATCATATTTGTGGCAAATCCACCTTCATAATTCTTTCATACATGTCACTCTTGATTCATTGCACATCCCGGTACATGGACGGAGGCAAGCATATAGAGTCATATTTTGTTCTAAGTATCGAGTTGTAATCTTTGAGTTGTAAATAAATAGAAGTGTGATGATCATCATTATTAGAGCATTGTCCCGTGTGAGGAAACAAAAAAAGACAAAGGCTAAAGAAGACCCAAAAAAAGGAGAAAGGCCAAAAAAAGAAGGCCCAAAAAAATGAGAGAAAAAGAGAGAAGGGACAATGCTACTATCCTTTTTCCACACTTGTGCTTTAAAGTAGCACCATGATCTTCATGATAGAGAGTTTCCTATTTTGTCACTTTCATATACTAGTGGGAATTTTCGTTATAGAACTTGGCTTGTATATTCCAACAATGGGCTTCCTCGAATGCCCTAGGTCTTCGTGAGCAAGCAAGTTGGATGCACACCCACTTAGTTTCTTTTGTTGAGCTTTCATATATTTATAGCTCTAGTGCATCCGTTGCATGGCAGTCCCTACTCACTCACATTGATATCTATTAATGGGCATCTCCATAGCCCGTTGATACGCCTAGTTGATGTGAGACCATCTTCCTCTTTTTTGTCTTCTCCACAACCACCACTCTATTCCACCTATAGTGTTATGTCCATGGCTCGTGCTCATGTATTGCGTGAAAGTTGAAAAAGTTTGAGAATACTAAAGTATGAAACAATTGCTTGGCTTCTCATCGGGGTTGTGCATGATTTGAGCATTTTTGTGTGACGAAGATGGAGCATAGCCAAAGTATATGATTTTGTAGGGATGAACTTTCTTTGGCCATGTTATTTTGAGAAGACATAATTACATTGTTAGTATGTTTGAAGTATTATTATTCTTATGTTAATATTAAACTTTTGTCTTGAATCTTTTGGATCTGAACATTCATGCCACAATAAAGAAAATTACATTGATAAATATGCTAGGTAGCATTCCACATCAAAAATTCTGTTTTTATCATTTACCCTACTCAAGGACGAGCAGGAATTAAGCTTGGGGATGCTTGATACGTCTCCAACGTATCTACAATTTTTGATTGTTCCATGCTATTATATTACCTGTTTTGCATGTTTAATGGGCTTTAATATGCTCTTTTATATTATTTTTGGGACTAACCTATTAACCGAAGGCCTAGTGCTAGTTTTTGTTTTTTTGCCTATTTCAGTGTTTTGCAGAAAAGGAATACCAAACGGAATGAAACCTTCGCGATGATCTTTCTTGGAACAAACGCAATTCAAAAGACTTGGAGTTGAAGTCTGGAACTCCGCGAGGCAGCCACGAGGCAGGAGGGCGCGCCCAGGGGGGTAGGCGCGCCCCCACCCTCGTGGGCCCCACGGAGCTCCACCGACGTACTTCTTTCACCTATATATACTCTTATACCCAAAAAACACCAGGGGGAGCCACGAAACCACTTTTCCACCGCCGCAACCTTCTGTACCCGTGAGATCCCATCTTTGGGCCTTTTTCGGCGATCTGCCGGGGGGGGGGGGAATCGATCACGGAGGGCTTCTACATCAACACCATAGCCTCTTTGATGAAGCATGAGTAGTTTGCCACAGACCTTTGGGTCCATAGTTATTAGCTAGATGGCTTCTTCTCTCTCTTTGATTCTCAATTCAAGTTCCCCTCGATATTCTTGGAGATCTATTCGATGTAATACTCTTTCGCGGTGTGTTTGCCGAGATCCGATGAATTGTGGATTTATGAACTTGATCATCTATGAATATTATTTGGTTCTTCTCTGTTATATGCATGATTTGATATCTTTGCAAGTCTCTTCGAATTATTGGTTCTTGCAATGGGAGAAGTGCTTAGCTTTGGGTTCAATCTTGCGATGTCCTTCCCCAGTGATAGCAGGGGCAGCAGGGCACGTATTGTATTGTTGCCATCGAGGATAAAAAGATGGGGTTTATATCATATTGCTTGAGTTTATCCCTCTACATCATGTCATCTTGCTTAATGCGTTACTCTGTTCTTATGAACTTAATACTCTAGATGCATGCTGGATAGCGGTCGATGTGTGGAGTAATAGTAGTAGATGCAGAATCGTTTTGGTCTACTTGACACGGACATGATATTCATGATCATTGCCTTAGATATCTTCATAACTATGCGCTTTTCTATCAATTGCTCGGCAGTAATTTGTTCACCCACCATAATACATGCTATCTTGAGAGAAGCCACTAGTGAAACTTATGGCCCCCGGGTCTCTTTCTTATTATATTGCATCTATTTTATTTACATCACATCTCATTTACTATTTTGCAATCCTTACTGTCCAATCTATACAACAAAAATACCAAACATATTTATCTTACTATCTTTATCAGATCTCACTTTTGCGAGTGGCCGTGAAGGGATTGACAACCCCTTTATCGCGTTGGTTGCAAGGTTCTTGATTGTTTGTGCAGGTACTAGGTGACTTGTGCGTTGTCTCCTACTGGATTGATACCTTGGTTCTAAAAAACCGAGGGAAATACTTACGCTACTTTGCTGCATCACCCTTTCCTCTTCAAGGGAAAACCAACGCATGCTCAAGAGGTAGCATCAACCAAAGTCCACACTTTGTTCTCATACATGGATCCCATCTCGGATTTCATGGCCTCAAGCCATTTCGCGGAATCTGGGCTCATCGTCGCTTCCTCATAGTTCGTAGGTTCGTCATGATCAAGTAACATGACGTCCAAAACAGGATTACCGTACCACTCTGGTTGACCTACGAGGTTCGATAGTAACTTGATCAGAAGTTTCATGATCATCATCATTAGCTTCCTCACTAATTGGTGTAGGAATCACTGGAACTAATTTATGTGATGAACTACTTTCCAATTCGGGAGAAGGTACAATTACCTCATCAAGTTCTACTTTCCTCCCACTCACTTCTTTCGAGAGAAACTCCTTCTCTAGAAAGGATCCATTCTTAGCAACTAATATCTTGCCTTCAGATCTGTGATAGAAGATGTACCCAACTGTCTCTTTTGGGTATCCTGTGAAGACACATTTCTCCGATTTGGGTTCGAGCTTATCAGGTTGAAGCTTTTTCACATAAGCATCGCAGCCCCAAACTTTAAGAAACGACAACTTGGGTTTCTTGCCAAACCACAGTTCATATGATGTCGTCTCAACGGATTTAGATGGTGCCCTATTTAACGTGAATGCAGCCGTCTCTAAAGCATAACCCCAAAAAGATAGCGGTAAATCAGTAAGAGACATCATAGATCGCACCATGTCTAATAAAGTGCGGTTACGACGTTCGGACACACCATTACACTGTGGTGTTCCAGGTGGCGTGAGTTGCGAAACTATTCCTCATTGTTTCAAATGAAGACCAAACTCATAACTCAAATATTCACCTCCACGATCAGATCGTAGAAACTTTATTTTCTTGTTACGATGATTTTCCACTTCACCCTGAAATTCTTTGAACTTTTCAAATGTTTCAGACTTATGTTTCATCAAGTTGATATACCCATATCTGCTCAAATCATCTGTGAAGGTCAAAAAATAACGATACCCGTCGCGAGCCTCAACACTCATCAGACCGCATACATCAGTATGTATTATTTCCAACAAGTCAGTTGCTCGCTCCATTGTTCCGGAGAATGGACTCTTAGTCATCCTGCCCATGAGGCACAGTTCGCAAGCATCAAGTGATTCATAATCAAGTGATTCCAAAAGCCCATCGGCATGGAGTTTCTTCATGCGCTTTACACCAATATGACCTAAACGGCAGTGCCACAAATAAGTTGCACTATCATTATTAACCTTGCATCTTTTGGCTTCAATATTTTGAATATGTGTATCACTACAATCAAGATTCAACAAAAATAGACCACTCATCAAGGGTGCATGACCATAAAAGATATTACTCATATAAATAGAACAACCATTATTCTTTGATTTAAATGAATAACTATCTCGCATCAAACAAGACCCAGATATAATGTTCATTCTTAACACTGGCACCAAATAACAATTATTCAGGTCTAAAACTAATCCCGACGTTAGATGTAGAGGTAGCGTGCCGACCGCGATCACATCGACTTTGGAACCATTTCGCACGCGCATCGTCACCTCGTCCTTAGCAAATCTTCGTTTAATCCGTAGCCCCTGTTTCGAGTTGCAAATATGAGCAACAAAATTAGTATCAAATACCCAGGCGTTCTTCACTTGAGCAGCAACTTGCTTGCCGTTCTTCTTGAAGTTCCTCTTCTTCTCTTTGCCATTTTTCTTGAAACTAGTGGTCTTTTTAACCATCAACACTTGATGCTCCTTCTTGATTTCTACCTCCGCAGCCTTTAGCATTGCGAAGAGCTCGGGAATTGTCTTATCCATCCCTTGCATATTATAGTTCATCACGAAGCTTTTGTAGCTTGGTGGCAGTGATTGAAGAACTCTGTCAATGACACTATCATCAGGAAGATTAATCCCAGTTGAGTCAAGTGGTTGTGGTACCCAGACATTCTGAGTATATGTTCACTGACAGAACTATTCTCCTCCATCTTGCAGCTATAGAACTTATTGGAGACTTCATATCTCTCAATTCGGGCATTTGCTTGAACTATTAACTTCAACTCCTGGAACATCTCATATGCTCCATGACATTCGAAACGTCGTTGAAGTCCTGATTCTAAGCCATAAAGCATGGCACACTGAACTATCGAGTAGTCATCCGCTTTGCTCTGCCAGACGTTCATAACATCTGAGTTGCTCCTGCAGCAGGTCTTGCACCTAGCGGTGCTTCCAGGACGTAGTTCTTCAGTGCAGTAATGAGGATAATCCTCAAGTTACGGACCCAGTCCATGTAGTTGCTACCATCATCTTTCAACTTAGCTTTCTCTAGGAATGCATTAAAATTCAAGGGAACGGTAGCACGGGCCATTGATCTACAATAACATAGACATGCAAAATACTATTAGTTACTAAGTTCATGATAAATTAAAGTTCAATTAATTATATTACTTAAGAACTCCCACTTAGATAGACATCCCTCTAGTCATCTAAATGATCACGTGATCCATATCAACTAAACCATGTCCGATCATCACGTGAGATGGAGTAGTTTTCAATGGTGAACATCACTATGTTGATCATATCTACTATATGATTCACGTTCGACCTTTCGGTCTTAGTGTTCCGAGGCCATATCTGCATATGCTAGGCTCGTCAAGTTTAACCCTAGTATTCTGCGTGTGCAAAACTGGCTTGCACCTGTTGTATGTGAACGTAGAGCTTATCACACCCGATCATCACGTGGTGTCTCGGCACGACGAACTGTAGCAACGGTGCATACTCAGGGAGAACACTTATACCTTGAAATTTAGTGAGAGATCATCTTATAATGCTATCGCCGTACTAAGCAAAATAAGATGCATAAAGGATAAACATCACATGCAATCAAAATAAGTGATATGATATGGCTATCATCATCTTGTGCCTTTGATCTCCATCTCCAAAGCACCGTCATGATCACCATGGTCACCGGCTTGACACCTTGATCTCCATCGTAGCATCATTGTTGTCTCGCCAACTATTGCTTCTACGACTATCGCTACCGCTTAGTGATAAAATAAAGCAATTACATCACGATTGCATTTCATACAATAAAGCGACAACCATATGGCTCCTGCCAATTGCCGATAACTGTTACAAAACATGATCATCTCATACAAAAATTTACATCTCATCACGTCTTGGCCATATCACATCACAACATGCCCTGCAAAAACAAGTTAGACGTCCTCTACTTTGTTGTTGCAAGTTTTACGTGGCTGCTACGGGCTTCTAGCAAGAACTGTTCTTACCTACGCATCAAAACCACAACGAATTTTCATCAAGTGTGCTATTTTAACCTTCAACAAGGACCGGGAGTAGTCAAAGTCGATTCAACTGAAGTTGGAGAAACAGATACCTGCTAGCCACCTGTGTGCAAAGCACGTTGGTAGAACCAGTCTCATGAATGCGGTCATGTAATGTCGGTCCGGGCCGCTTCATCTAACAATACCGCCGAATCAAAGTAAGAGGTTGCTGGTAAGCAGTATGACTATTATCGCCCACAACTCTTTGTGTTCTACTCGTGCATATAACATCTACGGATAGACCTGGCTCGGATGCCACTGTTGGGGAACACAGTATTTCAAAAAATTTACCTACGATCACGCAAGATCTATCTAGGAGATGCATAGCAACGAGCGGGGAGAGTGTGTCCACGTACCCTCGTAGACAGAAAGCGGAAGCGTTTAGTAACGCGGTTGATGTAGTCGAACGTCTTCGCGATCCAACCGATCCAAGCACCGAATGTACGGCACCTCCGTGTTCAGCACACGTTCAGCACGATGACGTCCCTCGAGCTCTTGATCCAGTTAAGGACGAGGGAGAGTTCCGTCAGCACGACGGCATGGTGACGGTGATGATGATGTTACTGACGCAGGGCTTCGCCTAAGCAGTACGACGATATGATCGAGGTGTGTAACTGTGGAGGGGGCACCGCACATGGCTAAGAGAAGACTTGGTCTGCCTTTGGGGTGCCCTCCTCCAACGTATATAAAGGGGGGAGGAGAGGAGTCCGGCCATAGGGGGGCACGCACCATAGGGGAGTCCAACTAGGATTCCCAATCCTAGTTGGAGTCCCCTTCCTTTCCAAGAGAGGGAGAGAGAGGGAAGGAGGAAGAGGGGAGAAGGAAAGAGGGGGCGCCGCCCCCTCCCTAGTACAATTCGGACTGGCCATGGGGGGCGGCCTCCCTTGTGGCCCTCCTATCCTTTCCACTAAGGCCCATGAAGGCCCATGAACTTCCCCGGGGGGTTCCGGTAACCCCCGGTACTCCGAAACTCATCCGTAACAACCCGTACCATTCCGGTGTCCGAATGTAACCTTCCAATATTTGAATCTTTACCTCTCGACGATTTTGAGACACCTCGTCATGTCCGTGATCTCATCCGAGACTCCGAACAAACTTCGGTCATCAAATCACATAACTCATAATACAAATTGTCATCAAACATTAAGCGTGCGGACCCTACGGGTTCGAGAACTATGTAGACATGTCCAAGACACATCGCCGGTAAATAACCAATAGCGGAACCTGGATGCTCATATTGGCTCCTACATATTCTACGAAGATCTTTATCGGTCGAACCGCATAGCAACATACGTTGTTCCCATTGTCATCGGTATGTTACTTGCCCGAAATTCGATCGTCGGTATCATCATACCTAGTTCAATCTCGTTACCGGCAAGTCTCTTTACTCGTCCCGTAATGCATCATCCCGTGAATAACTTATTAGTCACATTGCTTGCAAGGCTCATAGTGATGAGCATTACCGAGAGGGCCCAAAGATACCTCTCCGATACACGGAGTGACAAATCCTAATCTCGATCTATGCCAACTCAACAAACAGCATCGGAGACACCTGTAGAGCATCTTTCTAATCATCTAGTTACGTTGTGACATTTGATAGCACATAAGGTGTTCCTCTGGTATTCGGGAGTTGCATAATCTCATAGTCATAGGAACATGTATAAGTCATGATGAAAGCAATAGCAATAAAACTAAACGATCATTAATGCTAAGCTAAAGGATGGGTCTTGTCCATCACATTATTCCCCAATGATGTGATCCCGTTCATCAAATGACAACACATGTCTATGGTCACGAAACTTAACCATCTTTGATTAACGAGCTAGTCAAGTAGAGGCATATTAGGGACACTCTGTTTGTCTATGTATTCACACATGTACTAAGTTTCCGGTTAATACAATTCTAGCATGAATAATAAACATTTATGATGATATAAGGAAATATAAATAACAACTTTATTATTGCCTCTAGGGCATATTTCCTTCAAGTGCCTCCAGCGTTGGTTTGGGAACTGGAATCAGATGCCTCTCTCGCGTGGGCCAACCCACCATCGCGAGTTGCTGGCTCGCTAGGGCCGTACCCCCTTCACTTGTTTGATTGACCATTGACACGTTGAGTTTAAAAAAAATCAAGAAACTGAAAAAAAGTTTGCGAGTTTGTAAAAAGTTGGTGAATTAAAAAAAAGATAATGGATTTGACAATTTTTGTGAGTTTGGAAATTATTCATGAATTTTAAAAAGGTTCACATATTTGAAATTTGATCAAGGATTTGGAATTTTTTCATGCTTTAAAAAAGCTCATGAATTTGACAAAAAATGTTCGCAGATTTGAAAAAGGTTGTGAGATGGAAAAGCTCATGAGTTTGAAAAAAAGTCATGGATTTAAAAAAAAGAAAATAATAAAAAATATAACCAAGAGAAAACTCCGACCAAAAGCTTCTAGTAGCTTCACAAAACTGGACGATGTAGGCTTAAACTTCACAAAAATGCAACCCTACATAAGTTGGCCCATTTTACATATAGGTGCTAGGGAGGGTGTGCGCCATGCACCAAGAGGACAACTGTCACCACCGCCATGATGCCCGCCGAAGAGCCAATCATGCGGACCGCCATCCGGGGCCGCCACCCCGACATCCATGTCGCAGACACTGCCCCCATGCACAACGCGGATCACTGACCACGGTAGGAAGAGTGAAAGGTGACTGCTTTCACTCCTAGCCCGACATTAGCCACGGAGTTTGGGTCGGCGCCTCCAGCGTCGGAGGCGCCCACGCCCGTGTCCCCACCTAGCCCCGGTAGACCTGGGGAGACACGACCCTGTGGCTACCGACGGCAGTCCCCGAGCTGACTCCCACGACGCCATGCCCATGGCCTCTGGCTCCGCTCTGCCAGACAGAGGAGCATAGTCCCGACCACCACCCTCGACCATCGTACCCGCAAGGAGATCCCACTGCTCGCGAGCACCACCCGGACCGCGCCCACCATCGCCTACCCAAAGCTGAAGCACCGACCGGGCCCCAAGATGGTCTGCCCGAGCACGAGCCCCAAGTCCTGGCCATCACCGCTGACCCGGACCTAGGAGAAGAGAGGAGCACCACCACCCGCACCCCGCTGCCGAACGCCAACCACCGCCACCCAAGCCGCAGTGGCCGCCTCGCCGGCGGGCGCCACCACCCTACGACCGCCCTGCCGGACCTCCACACCATCACACGAACCACAAGCCACCACCCATCTGCCACCAACGACCACCTCAATAGGGAAGGGGAAGCCAACATCCGAGCTTGGCGCGCACGGGGACAACCACACAACGGGGAAATAGCCCAGATGGCCATGCCCACATCAACGGCCGCCGCCAGCCAGCGCCGCTGGAGGGTCAACCGCCGCCGGCCGCCAAATCTGACAGCTCCAGATCCAGCAGGGGCAGCCCGAGGAAGCCAGGCGCCCGGCTGCGCCGCGGCAACAGCCCCCCCTCCAGACGGGCGCGCACGGGAGCCACCAGCGTCCCAGACCGCCGTCGAAGCCCACCTGCGCACCATCACCCGGCCATGGATCTGAGGATGATGAGGACGACCGCACTGGCGCCGCCACACACCCACCGCACCCCGTGCAGCCACCGCAGCATCACCGCGCGCCCGAGTCGCTGGTCCAGCAGCGCGCCTTGCCGCCGCCATGCCCCACACCAGCGTCGCGCCCCCAACTAGATCCACAGCCCGCGCTGACGACCCCATGCGGGAGGGAAAGCAGGGACCTCGCCGCTGCCGACGCCGCCCGGGCTTTGCCCGGTGGCGCCCTCCGGCGACGGCGAGGGAGGAGGGGACGAGAGAAAGACCGGGAGGCCGCTGGATCTAGGGTCGCCCGGCCGCCGCCAGCGGGAGCGACCTACGTGATGGACCTCATAGATTATTTACTTTTGTTTCTCCTCCCACCCCATACTCGTACTCGGGTCTCTGTCAGACTAGTTGATACATGCAACAATGGCAAGGAAAGCTGGAAGTGTGAGGCGATGGTTCCAGAACCCATTAGAAGCAGCTGCGGGTATTGTTCACTGCGAATCCCTCAAGTCTCAACCGTTAGATCTAGGAGACCAACGACTAGGATTGATGCTTTAGCTATCATTCAAAACTCGTACACTATGTAGTAGTATAGAAATAGGAATTGGCCACACAACCCCCCACCCCCTCCCCGCACTCTTTGGGCTGGCCCAGTGCCTTTTTCTCCATTTTTTTGTTCATTTTTTTCCCTTTTTTATTTTTAGTTATATTTAAGAAAATATTCATGAAATTATAAAATGTTCACCAATTTGAAAGCGATGTTCAGTATTTTGGGGCTTATGAATTTAGAAATGCTCGTGGAAGTATAAAAAGTATTCCAAAATGTTAAAACAATCACATTTTTTTAAAGTATGAAATTTAGAAAAAGTTCAACAATTTGACCCCCCTGTCGTGGAATTGTCACGGCAGATGTCTTCGAGCTAGGACTTAGTCGTGGAGCCATCGCAACTAGGAAGCTTAAAGGGGTTAAGCGGGACAAGGAACACGAGGGTTTATACTGGTTCGGCCCCTTACGGTGAAGGTAAAAGCCTACGTCCAGTTTGAGGTGGTATTGATTAGGGTTTCGATAACCAGGGAGCTAAACCGCTATCCCTGGCTCTCGATGAGATTGTTCTTGTCCCTAAACCGCTGCCGGGTTGTCCCTTTATATAGGGAGGCTGGCGCCCAGCAGCTCTCAAAGTCCCGGCCGGCTCATAAGAGTGTCCGGCTCAGACTCTCAACTATTCTTGCCTTACACTACAAGTTCTACCATAGTAATGATTGTAACCACGGGCCTTAAGCCATATCTGGGTCTTAAGCCCATCTTCGGCCCACCGTCTTTAAGCTTGGCGTCGGGCTTCTGGCAATGACCATTAGAGTAACCCGGCCCCTCCTGGAGGGTGACTCTAAGGTCTATATCCTCAACATTAGGCCCCAGATTGATTTGAGCCGGCTCATGTCAATCTTCAATCCTTTCGACAGAAAATCGCCGGCTTACAATTGTGTGAAGGCCATAACCCGGCGTGACGTCATCCTCTGGACTCCGGGTAATCCGCCGTGACGTCATCTTCCATTAAGCCCGTTTTTTACTCCGCCAGATCCGCAACGGATCTTTACCTTTACTGTCATCCCGAAAATTGAGGCGTTTCGTGGGGAGATAACCACGTCGTGGTCTCCTTGATTCTCGCGCCCACTTATGAGCTCGCCCTTATAAATAGGCCGGCCCGACGGGCCTTCAGCCACGCTTCTTCCTCCTCGCGCCACTGTTCCTCTGCTCGAGCTCGAACTCCGCCGCCGCGCCCCCGGTCTTCATCAACCTTGGCCGCTGCATCACCCTGACTCGGTCCAGAAAAACGGCGGCCATCTCCGCATCTCTTCAGCACCAGTAAGTCCTTGATACTCCATTGGGCAGATCCACATTAGTGTTCCGTAGTTCATCCTCTGTTCTTCGTAGTTCGTTGCGGCCCTTGGTAGATTTGGTTTTTACTGCCCTTTTTTGATCTTAGCTCTGTATAGAATCACTGCGGCAGATGTTTAAGACCCATTTCACATGCAAATAGCCCTCTTTTTACTGCATAAGAGCCTTGTTCGAGCTCAAGAACTTCCTCGCGTCTGTTTCTAGGTCTAGAAACTTTTCTTTTGCCCGACCATTTTGATCCAAAATATTTACCGCAATGTGTGAAACCTGTTTTACCACACTTAGTAAAAAACTGCAATCATTGAATCACGGCGGTTTACATTTCCGGTTTAAAGAAACCACGCGCCGTAGAACCTTCCGGCTTAAAGAAAACCATGCGCCATAAAATTTTCCGGCTCACATATAGCAAGGCTGTAGACAATTTGAATTACCCTCAAGCACACCAGCGGCTTAGATAACCCGATGTACTTAGACATATATCATTAGTCCCCTCCATAAGCCGCCACCTTAAACCTTAACTTGTAAGTCTCCGCCGGCTTATTATTAAACCGGATATTTTTCCCTGTATCATAGGCTTCCAACAGTCACCATGCCTCCCAAAGCTCCTAAAGCCTCCATCACTTGCAACTGGATGAGGTCCAATGTCACCAATGAGACCCTAGCAGATTTTGTCAAGTCTGGATATCTGCCCAAAAAGGACGTCATGTCCTATCGTGCCCCCGACCCATCAGAGGAGAGACCACAGCCAAGGGACGGGGAGGTGGTCATTTTTGCGGATCACATGAGCCGGGGCTTTGCACCGCCCGGCTCAAAGTTTTTCAGAGATGTTCTGAATTTCTTCGATCTGCGGCCTCAGGACATAGGACCCAACTCAGTGTCCAATATCTGCAACTTCCAAGTGTTCTGCGAGGTTTACCTTGGAGAAGAACCCAGTCTGCTGCTCTTCAGAGAGCTTTTCTATTTAAACCGCCAGAACGAGTGTGCCAACGGGCCAAGTCTGGAGCTAGGTGGCATCTCCATTCAGCGGCGAAGGGACTGCCTTTTCCCGTACGCAGAGCCGCCAAGCCACCCCAAAGATTGGAATCTGACGTGGTTCTACTACCAAGACACGTCGCCGGCTGATGAAAGTCCGTTGCCCGGCTTTTGCCCCTCGCGTCTGGAGTCAACACACCCACTGTCTGACAAACTGACGCAAGCGGAGCGCCAGCCTCTGCTCCCCACCATAAACAAGATCAAGGCTCTTCTGGGCAATGGTCTCAACGGAATCGATCTGGTCCGGGTCTGGATCTCCTGGCGGGTGATCCCATTAAGCCGCCGCCCCGGCTTAATGTGCGAGTACACGGGACGAAAGGATGACCCCCAGAGACACAGCCGCAACGATCTTCCTGAAGATGTTGCAGAGGAGATGACCAAGGCTCTCTTGAACGAGAGCCTGGCAGACTGCGGGAGGACCGGGTTAGCCCCCTTCTGCAAGACCAACCCAGCCCCAGTGGTAAGACACTGATTTAAACATTTTATCTTTGTCCACAGATAACCTTCATCTGAATCTTTAAGAAATCATCATTGTATTTTTCAGGCTGACGACAAGTTCTGGCGGGTCAAGTATGACCATGACGCGGCCAAGAAAGCCAGGAAGGCGAAGAAAGCCGCCAGGAAAACTGCTCCCCACAAGAAGGGAAGTAGGCCCACTGCTTCGGAGCTGTTGCAGCTAAGTGACAGCTCTGAGTCTGAGGTAACTCCTAAACCTGTAAGCTCTTGTTATACTTGTTGTTTATTTCTGTCCGCCTTATCAATGCTGTTTTTCAATAGGAGGACACCGGAGCCAGTAACCCGGTGGCTGAAGAGGTAACAATACTTTCCTCCGACTCGGAGCCCTTGCCAAGGCTGAAAACCCGAAGAGTAACCCGGAAAGTAAGCTTTTCCCATCCTTTAGCTTACCAAGATCCTCAATTTATTTTGAAGCGACAGGTTCATGAGAGCCGGCGGCATACCCGGACCAACAAGGACACTGACCTCTCCTCCGGGTTACCTGATGCATCAAGGAAACGCCGGACCGAGGTGATCTCGAAATTGTACCCTTTTCATCCTTTTGCGGGTGTTATCCGCCAACCGCTTAATTCTTCTGACTCAAATTATCTTGAGACTTCCCCTTCTTCCGGCGACTCTATGCAGTCGAATCTGCCGGCTTTCAAGACCGTGCCCGGGTAATGATAATCATCTCATGTTGTTCTGATCTTTACTCATACTTTTTGTACTAACCTTTGTTGTCCTTTCAGTGCCCAGGCAAAGCTCACCAAGAGGGCGAAGAAGACCAAGTCGGCCGGAGAGCCGGATTTGCCTGAACCGGAGGTGGCGGCTCAAGAACCGCCAGCTGCCTCCGCCCCCGAAGCCACCGCTCCAACCGACAAGGCACCTGTAGAAGCTTCTGCTAACCCGGAGGCCTCCGGCTCGGCTCAGCCAGCAAATGATCCGGACGTGGTAATCACCCAGACGGAATTTGTTGAGCCGGGGAGGCCTACTGCACTGGCCAAGTGCTCTGCCAAGGGGGAATTACTGCAGCCCCGCCGGGTCAGTTTGGATCTAACTGACTATGCCAACCTGAGCATCGGAGAGCTCGTCTCCGGCTACGTCAGTCAAGTGCACAAGAGCCGGGACGCAGAGATTGCCATGGTGACCCAGATCCAGCAGAAATCTGAGGTATTATCCTTCTGTCCTCTTACTTACTGCATAGTTACCTTTACCATGCTAGCCCCCAAGTCGACGACTTATGATTGAATATGTTGTAGACTTAGGTTCCGGCTTACCCAATTGAACCAGTAATTTGTAGATAGGAACATTCGATACACATTAGCCGCCAAGTGCCAAGTGTCTTTGCTTGGAAAGCACTTGGGACTTATCTTCCGGCTTACTCGCATGAACCGGAAATTTGTAAATAGAAACGTTTAACATGCATTAGCCCCCAAGTGCCAAGTGTCTTTGCTTGGAAAACGCTTGGGACTTTAAATTTGCATAGTAGTTGTTCATGCCATAACCCGGAAATTTATACAGGCTGCTGGCAAGAAGCTTGAGGCTGACCTTGCTGATCTCAAGAACCGGCTGAAGATGCAAGAGATGGAGACCCGGAAGGCAAACGCCAAGTTTGTATCCAGCATCGCCGCGCAAGAGAAGCTGAAGACAGAGTTTGACGCTGAACGGAAGGCGTGGGCCGAAGAAAAGGCCGCATTGGTGAACCGTGCTGATCAGGCGGAGAGGGCCCTGTCAGAGAAGATGGCCGAACTCTCCGGCTTAAAGCGCCAAGTGTCTCAAATGGTTGCTGCAATCTTTGGTAAGTCATCCGCCGGCTTTCATTCAGTTTAAAATTTTGATGCCTCATAACTCACCCTTGTCGACGGCTTATCCTGTTCTATGAAACAGGTTCCAGAAGTGCCAACCTCAACCAGAGTGTGGTAACCAAGCTAAAGGCCGTGTACACCCTGGTGGAGCAACTCTACACCGGGTCACAGCGTGCCTTAGCTGTGGTGGCCTTATCCAACGAGGTGCCGACTCACCTGGCGGAGGTTCTTCGCCGGCTCGCCGTTGTGCCTCAACGTATCCAAGAGCTGCGACGGGCCTCTGCAAGAGCCGGAGCGATCGCCGCGCTGAGCCGGGCCAAGGCTTTCCTGCCGGAGCTAGACCCGGCAGACATCGCCCTCGGCTATCCAAGTCTGAAGGAAGACGGCACGGCTTTCGACCAAAAAGACTTCGCCGCCTGCGTGAAGATCGTGCGCCCGGTGGCAACTCTTATTGGAAACGACACGGATCTGACCAAGTACCAGCCGGGTTATAATGCGGAAAATCAGATGATCCCGACCCCTTGCTATGAAGCCCTGAGTTTAATCCCGCCGGCTCGTCAGCACACCTTCGCCCCGGAGATTGACCCGGCCGGGTTAATTGACGAGGAAGCCCAATTCGAAGCACTGAGCGGCATCGACTAGAAGTCGTCGACTTTCCAGACCTTGGGAACAGCCGGAGGAGAAGAAAGAGATGAGCCGGAGACTTCAACCCAGCAAGCATCTTAACTTCTGCAGACGGCTTACCACACAATGCTCCACCCTTTTGGACTTGATGAGTCTTGTAATAGAGTAGGTCCAACACTTTATCTTTGCCGTGCCATCGTGCACGTATTGAATGCTGAAGTCTATTGAAGTTGTCTCTTTGATATTTCTCCGGGTCATTCATTCGCCTTAGTCTCAAATAGTTGCCTTGAACTATCCCGCATAAAAGGACAAATCACAAGTCTCTAGGCGGCTTACCGCGCAGAGAATCATAGGTTTGAGATATATAACCCGGATATGAATCAAAAAAGAGTGATCCTCAGTCATGTTCTTAATATAGCCGTGATAACACACTTAGCAGGCTGCAATCATATTTCCGGTTTAGATAACCCGGGTAATAAGATTGGTACCTCAACTCCGGTGTACCTGTCTTAATGATACCCATTGTGTTCAACTAACACTGTTAACCAAGTTTGAAACTGGCAAAGTGAGACCCGGCTGTACACACTTTGACATAATCAGATAAAACTCGCTATAAAGCAGAAGAACTTAGGGGCTTCCGGTTCGAATACGACCAGAGACCCGGCCCAAAGGGGTTATGCTAGGATTCGAATGCGATCATATAGCCCCCAGTGGGTGTGGCGATGCCAATCAAGAGGGTACCGACAGCTATGTTCTCTTTGGTTCGAATACGACCCATGTTTGAACAGGAAGCCCCCAAGTGATTTTAAGAATTTGTTTAACGACGCTGATTCAAATACGATCCACGTCGGTTCTCAAAGGGGTTAAACTTAAGATTCAAATATGATCAAAGAAAACTCCTCAATGAGCACGGCACTTTGCCAATCAAATGGGTATCGACAGCTATGCTCTCTTTGGTTCGAATACGACCCATGTTTGAACAGGAAGCCCCCAAGTGACCTTATTGCTTACAGCTAGATTCGAATACGATCATAAGCTGGATCCTCCTTCAAGTTATCATGTAATCTTGTAATGAAAACAACACGTGCATATTCGGAGGAGAAAAAAGGACAGAGGTCCTGCTTTATTGCTTATCATAATATCTACATGGCTGAGAGAAGTATGTACATTATGGTAGCCGGTGGCTCAAGTGTTGTAAGGCCGAAGCTGAGCTATGTTCCACGGCCGACGGGTCTCTTCCTCTGACTTACGTGAATCTTTGTGCTCCCGAATGTCAATGAGGTAATATGACCCGTTGTGCAAGTTTTTGCTGACCACAAAGGGCCCTTCCCAAGGCGGGGATAGCTTGTGCGCATCTGTTTGATCCTGGATGAGCCGGAGCACGAGATCGCCTTCCTGGAAGACCCGGGATTTAACCCGACGGCTATGATAACGGCGCAGGTCTTGTTGGTAAATCGCTGAACGGGCTGCTGCCACATCACGCTGTTCGTCCAACAAGTCAAGAGCATCTTGGCGCGCCTGTTCATTATCCGCCTCAACGTAAGCCGCCACTCGAGGTGAGTCATGACGGATGTCACTGGGGAGGACTGCTTCTGCCCCATAAACCATGAAGAAAGGTGTAAAACCTGTAGACCTGTTAGGAGTAGTGTTGATGCTCCATAACACGGAGGGCAACTCCTCCACCCAACAACCCGGCGTCCGTTGCAAAGGGACCAAAAGCCGGGGCTTGATGCCCTTCAGAATCTCCTGATTAGCTCTCTCAGCTTGACCATTGGATTGAGGATGAGCCACTGAGGAAACATCAAGTCGGATATGCTCTCGTTGGCAAAACTCTTCCATGGCGCCTTTGGAGAGATTGGTGCCATTGTCAGTGATAATGCTGTGCGGAAAACCAAAGCGAAAGATCACCTTTTTCATAAACTGAACCGCCGTGGCTGCATCACACTTGCTAACTGGCTCCGCTTCAACCCACTTGGTAAACTTGTCAACTGCCACCAAAAGGTGGGTCTTCTTATCCTTGGACCTTTTGAAGGGCCCAACCATATCAAGCCCCCAAACCGCAAAGGGCCAAGTAATTGGGATCATCCTCAGCTCTTGAGCCAGTACATGAGCCCGTCGCGAGAACCTTTGGCAACCATCGCACTTACTGACCAAGTCCTCTGCATCAGCATGAGCCGTCAACCAATAAAAACCATGACGAAAAGCCTTGGCCACAAGAGACTTTGAACCGGCGTGATGGCCACAATCCCCTTCATGGATCTCACGCAAGATCTCTTGACCTTCCTCAGGGGAAACACAACGCTGAAATGCTCCCGTAACACTGCGGTGATGCAACTCACCATTGATAACAATCATTGACTTAGCCCGCCGGGTTATTTGCCTGGCCAAAGTTTCATCCTCAGGCAACTCGCCCCGGGTCATGTAAGCCAGATAGGGCGTTGCCCAGTCCGGTATGATATGGAGAGCTGCCACCAGTCGTGCCTCCGGGTCAGGGACAGCCAAGTCTTCCTCTGTAAGCAGCTTAACAGAAGGGCTATACAAGACGTCCAGGAAAGTGTTAGGCGGCACCGGTTTTCGCTGAGAGCCCAGCCAGCTTAAAGCATCAGCCGCCTCGTTCTTCCTGCGATTGATGTGTTCCACTTGGTAACCCTGAAAGTGCCCAGCAATGGCATCAACTTCACGGCGATAAGCCGCCATGAGAGGGTCCTTGGAATCCCACTTTCCTGATACTTGTTGAGCCACCAAGTCTGAGTCGCCGAAGCACCTTACCCGGCTTAAGCTCATCTCTTTAGCCATCCGAAGACCATGGAGCAAGGCCTCGTACTCAGCCGCGTTGTTAGTGCAAGGACACAACAACTGTAGCACATAATGGAACTTGTCACCTTTAGGGGAAGCCAACACGACTCCAGCCCCCGATCCCTCCAACTGCCTGGACCCATCAAAGTGAATAGTCCAATATGTGTTATCCGGCTTCTGCTCGGGCACTTGTGACTCTGTCCAGTCATTGATGAAATCTACCAAGGCCTGAGATTTAACAGTAGTGCGTGGCACGTACTTGAGACCATGAGGTCCAAGCTCTATAGCCCACTTAGCCACTCTCCCTGTGGCCTCTCTGTTTTGAATGATATCACCAAGAGGGGCAGAACTGACCACAGTTATGGGATGACCCTGAAACTAATGCTCAAGTTTCCGGCTCGCCATGAACACACCATAAACAAGCTTCTGCCAATGCGGATACTGCTGCTTGGACTCAATGAGCACTTCGCTGACATAATAAACCAGCCGCTGAACCGGATGCTCCTTACCCTCCTCCTTGCGCTCCACCACCATAGCCACACTGACGGCTCGTGTGTTCGCCGCCACATATAATAATAAGGGCTCCTTATCAGCCGGAGCAGCAAGGACTGGAGGCTCTGCCAGCTGCTTCTTCAAATCCTCAAAGGCAGTATTAGCTGCATCATTCCAGACAAAGTTATCAGTTTTCTTCATCAACTGATATAATGGCATGGCCTTCTCACCCAGACGGCTTATAAACCGGCTTAAAGCAGCGATGCGACCCGCCAAGCGCTGAACGTCATTTATACACGCCGGCTTAGCCAGGGAGGTGATGGCCTTGATCTTCTCCGGGTTAGCTTCAATGCCTCTGTCAGAAACCAAAAAACCCAAGAGTTTGCCTGCAGGAACACCAAAGACACACTTGGCCGGGTTAAGCATCATCTTGTAGACCCGGAGATAATCAAAGGTTTCTCTCAAATCATCTATCAGGGTTTCCTCCTTTATGGACTTAACCACAATATTCTCCACATAAGCATGAACATTGCGCCCAATCTGTTTATGAAGACAGTTCTGCACGCAACGCTGATAAGTCGCCTGTGCACACTGGAGTCCAAAGGGCATGGACACATAGCAGAAGGCTCCAAAGGGAGTGATGAACGCCGTCTTCTCCTGGTCCTTAACTGCCATTTTAATCTGATGATATCCGGAATAATCGTCCAGGAAACTTAAACGCGCACAACCGGCCGTAGCATCAATAATTTGATCAATACGGGGAAGGGCAAAAGGATCAGCCGGACATGCCTTGTTCAAGTCCGTGTAGTCTACACACATCCGCCAAGTGCCGTTCTTCTTGAGTATGAGCACCGGGTTAGCTAACCACTCTGGGTGAAAGACTTCAACAATAAACCCGGCCGCCAAGAGCCGGGCCACCTCTTCACCAATAGCTTTCCGCCTCTCTTCATTAAACCGCCGAAGGAACTGCCTGACTTGCTTAAATTTCGGATCAACATTGAGAGTGTGCTTAGCGAGTTCCCTAGGTACACCCGGCATGTCAGAAGGTTTCCATGCGAAGATGTCCCTATTCTCACGGATGAACTCGATGAGCGCGCCTTCCTATTTTGGATCCAGATTTGCACTGATGCTAAACTGCTGAGATGAATCTCCTGGAACAAAATCAACAAGCTTAGTTTCATCAGCCGACTTAAATTTCATCGCCGGCTCATTTTCCGTAGTCGGCTTTTTCAGAGAGGTCATATCTGTTGGGTCAACATTGTCTTTGTAAAACTTCAACTCCTCTGTTGCACAAACAGATTCTGCATAAGCTGCATCGCCTTCTTCACATTCCAAGGCCACCTTCCGGCTGCCGTGAACCGTAATGGTCCCATTATGACCCGGCATCTTGAGCTGTAAGTAAACATAACACGGCCGTGCCATGAACTTGGCGTAAGCCGGCCGCCCAAATATAGCATGGTACGGACTTCTTATCTTGACCACCTCAAAGGTCAATTTTTCCACCCTGTAGTTGTTCTCATCTCCAAAGGCCACCTCCAACTCGGTCTTGCCGACTGGATAAGCCGACTTACCAGGTACCACACCGTGGAAAATAGTGTTGGACTGGCTGAGGTTCTTATCAATCAACCCCATACGACGGAACGTCTCATAATAGAGGATGTTGATGCTGCTGCCTCCGTCCATGAGCACCTTAGTAAACTTATATCCTCCCACTTGAGGAGCCACCACTAAGGCCAAGTGGCCCGGGTTATCCACCCGGGGAGGGTGATCCTCCCTACTCCACACTATAGGCTGTTCAGACCACCGCAAGTAGCGTGGAATCGCCGGCTCAACGGCATTCACAACCCTCTTATGAAGCTTCTGATCTCGCTTACACAGACTGGTGGTAAACACATGATACTGTCCACCGGTAAGCTGCTTTGGATTGGTCTGATAACCCCCCTGCTGCTGTTGATGACCCTGGCCAGACTGCTGATTAAAGCCCCCTTGACCGTTCTGAGGATTAGAATTTGAGCCGCCGCCCGGGCCATGAAAACCGCCGGCGCCTGAGCCGCCGCCCGGGCCATTGTAGTTCTTAAAGGCCTTCATGATTGCACAATCCTTCCATAGATGAGTCGCTGGCTTCTCTCTAGAGCCATGCCTTGGACAAGGCTCATTCAACAGCTGCTCCAGTGTCGGTCCTGACCCGCCGCCTCGGGGAGGGGGCCTCCCCTTGCGTCGCTGGTTATTACCTTGTGAGCTGGCGTTGGCTACAAACTCTAGGCTGCCATCCGCCTTGCGCTTGCCTCCTCCTTGGTTCCCTGGGTTATGCTGAGGACCCTTGCCATTGCCATTCTTCTTTCCCTTCCCTGCCCTTTCATCATCTGAAGGGGGATCCTTGGTACCATCAGAATCGGCGTACTTGACAAGAGCCGCCATCAGTGTACCCATATCATTGCAGTCGCGCTTAAGCCGCCCGAGTTTCATCTTCAGGGGCACAAAACGACAATTCTGCTCCAACATTAAAACTGCTGAGCCGGCAGCCATCTTATCTGACGAATGTATGATCTCCTTAACCCGGCGAACCCAATGTGTCGTAGACTCACCCTCCTGCTGCTTATAGTTAGTCAAATCCACAATTGACATAGACTGCCTACAGGTATCTTTGAAGTTTTGGATGAACCGGGCTTTCAGCTCAGCCCAAGACCCGATGGAATTCGGTGGTAGCCCTTTTAACCAAGTGCGGGCAGTCCCATCCAACATCATGGTGAAGTACTTGGCCATTGCCGCCTCACTGACCTCCAGTAGTTCCATGGCCATCTCGTAACTCTCGATCCAGGCTGCGGGTTGTAAGTCAGCCGTGTAGTTGGGCACCTTCCTAGGGCCTTTGAAGTCCTTGGGTAAATGTTCATTGCGGATAGTTGGCGCTAAACAAGGGACACCCCCAGTCCTGGTAGGGATACCCACGTCGACGGAAGTCGTAGGATAAGCCGGGGGGGTCTGGTAGGCCGTCAATTGGGGCATCTGCTCCGCCTCTTGCCGCGCTCTGTCCTGGTCTGCTGCGTGAAAGGCTCCATTATAAGCCGGGCCATGGCCGGGGGGCGGGTCATGGCGTCGGACGTTACTTGAGCCGGTCGCTGAGACCATGTGCCTGCTGTAACTCGGGCTCCGGCCCGGACGAGGGGTCGAGTGGATCCTATCTCGGCTGTAGGAGTACGCCTCTTGCTGCGCCAGTGCTGTCTGAAGGAGTTCCCTGACCCGACGGGTTTCAATAGCCGTCGGAGAGTCGCCGTCAACTGGGAGAGCCGCCAGCCGTGCTGCCGCAGCGACCATGTTCTCCAGCGGGTTATTATAATGACCCGGGGGTGTTGCCACATACTGAGGCGGGGCAGGGGGCACCTGGGGAGGCCCCATCACTCATGGATGAATAGGGGGCCCAGTACCGGGCACTATGACCCCTGGCGGGATACTAGACCCCGCACCTGGCGTGTTGAAGAGGTTGCGTGGATCGTAAACCGGAGGGAGTCGAGATTGGGTCTTTTGATGCCTCCTTCTCATGACCTCATTGGATGCGTTCTGATCCATCATGAGTTGGAAGGACTGCGCCTGGATCAACTGAGTTTGGGCATCGAGAGCCGCCCTCTCCGCAGCCATCCTGATCCCTTCCGCCGCAAGATCCTCCTTAGCTTTTACTAGATCCAATTTTAACTGTGCCACCTCCGCATCGTGCTGAGCTTGATCTGCCGGGTCAACCGTGGCAGTTAACAGGGCCGTCATCTTGTCCGTGAGATCCATCAGCACCTGAGCCGGAGAAGGCACCGGGTTTCCCGCTCCGGCGGCGGGGTTCTGAACAGGCTGCGCACCGGCCATAAAGATTCCGACCCGGCTTGGCGGCTCAAACAGGTCCGGAATACTGTCACCATCGGAACAACCCATGAGCCTGCCATCTTGAAGTTGATACAACGAGTTTGACTCATCGGTGGTCGACTCGCCGTCAGAGCCGGCGGCCGTCTCATCACCAGATCCAGATCGATCAGAGAGTCCTCCATGGATACATCCCACAAAAGCATGCCTTAAGGCAGGCCGGGCCCGGGCGGGTCGTGCACGCTGGGCCATCTCGATGAGATCGGCGCAGAGATCCGGCTCAGGGCCCGGCTCACCAATCTTGCCAATGAAAACATGAATTCCGCCGAAGGGGACCCGGTACCCGTACTCAATTGAGCCGGCGTCGGGGCCCCAGTTTGCATCGTCGATGTAGAGCTTGCCGCGACGACTCTTGGTCATCCGGCCCACAGCGTATCCCTTGAGCCCTTCGAAGCTGCCCTTCAAGAACTCAAATCCACCGTGCGCTGGCCCCACGGTGGGCGCCAACTGTCGTGGAATTGTCACGGCAGATGTCTTCGAGCTAGGACTTAGTCGTGGAGCCATCGCAGCTAGGAAGCTTAAAGGGGTTAAGCGGGACAAGGAACATGAGGGTTTATACTGGTTCGGCCCCTTACGGTGAAGGTAAAAGCCTACGTCCAGTTTGAGGTGGTATTGATTAGGGTTTCGATAACCAGGGAGCTAAACCGCTATCCCTGGCTCTCGATGAGATTGTTCTTGTCCCTAAACTGCTGCCGGGTTGTCCTTTTATATAGGGAGGCTGGCGCCCAGCAGCTCTCAAAGTCCCGGCCGGCTCATAAGAGTGTCCGGCTCGGACTCTCAACTATTCTTGCCTTACACTACAAGTTCTACCATAGTAATGATTGTAACCACGGGCCTTAAGCCATATTTGGGTCTTAAGCCCATCTTCGGCCCACCGTCTTTAAGCTTGGCGTCGGGCTTCTGGCAATGACCATTAGAGTAACCCGGCCCCTCCTGGCGGGTGACTCTAAGGTCTATATCCTCAACACCCCCTCCCCTTGAAATTAGAAAAAGTTCACACTAAAAAATATTCACGAATCAAAAAATTACTAAAAACTGTTCAAGAATATGAAAATCTTTGTTAACTTAAAAAATATTCATGGATTTAAGTAATAATCCACAAGTTCAAAAAATGTTCTTGATATTTAAAAATATTCATAGATTTAATAAATATTCTGAAATATCATAAATATTATCAAATTTTAGAAAATGTTCATGATTTGAAAAATGATCATGAATATTAAAAAAATTAAAAAATGAACAAAGTAATAAAAACCAAAGTAATACCTAAATTATATTTGAAAATGATTTTGGCAAGGTTATAAAACCTTCCCGTAATTGGTGGGAAGAGGAAGGTATTGGGCCGGCACAAAATGAAATGCAGTATTTTGCGGGTGCACACTAGGTAGCTACCCAACGACCTACACGCAGAATAGCGTTTCCTTGGAATGAACATCGACATACTCCAGTAGACCACTCACATTCATTTCAAGCGGTCACCATGGCATTGGCATGCCACCCTAGCCCAAACACTATCTTAAATTTTCGTACAAAAATAACGAGATGTGCCATACACTCGATATGTTACTCTCATTCCAGTGATGATGTGCACGTCCATAATGGCTCAGGTCTTGGGTTCGAGTTCAATACCTCAACTTTTAACTACCAGGGCTAAGCCTAGTAGTGATTCGGGGTAAAGGTCAGGGCGCGCTACGGCTAATTGGTTAGTAGTAGCACGGATCCACCCGCATTACTAGTACTACTTATGTTAGTAGCAGCATGTGTTTTACTCACGCTACTACTAACTAGCAGTGGCATAGTACCTCGCACCACTGTTAAATTTGTGTATTCGATTTTTGCATATTTATATTGTACATATAACCTTGTACACATTTTTATATACTAGCAATGACATAAAAACTCATCATCATTGTAGTGATGTAACAACTCATCTTCATAGTGATATAACAATGTCTCATCATCATCGTCATCATCATCATAAGTTAACCACCACTAGCTAATTGTTATCATCCTAGGTAAATAGCTTCCGAGCACATGACAAGTACTAGAACCTACTCCTCTCTCCTAGGTAAAATAGGATAAAACAGAAGAAACCCTCCATCTCCACTATGGAGCATAGGGATTCACCAATCTCCAATTTACGGCATGTGCTCATTCACTATTTGCCTTCATCCTTTGATTTTTGAGGCATCCATTTGTTTCATCCAATCGAGTATGCATATTGGAAACTGGTCCATGACCGTAGGCAAACAATTGTCATCTCACCTTCGACATACATCAGCGGAGGCACAACATCATTCGGGAGCTTCTATTGAAGAACATATAGTAACATAGTTAGCAATGCAAGTTTACTTAAGAAATAATGTATGCAAAAGATGGATTAGTGACATAAACATAATAGTAAAAAAATCTTACCATGATACTTGCACGAAAGTTAGCATCGCTCAACTCGTGGACTAGTGTCATGTACCGTGTATAATTTCGGCCAGCTCCATAACTGCTCTTAAAACTCGGAACATCATTAACAAAGAAGACAAGAGAATTATTCTCCTCCAAAGTTAGCTCTTAGCCAGCACTATAATAGGTCTCGTCTAATATCTTCCGTGTATCTCTCGAAGAAAGAAAATAAGCTATCAATTATAAATAAACAAGTTAAGTAGGGGTGAATAATAACTATTTTTAAATAAGCAATATACATTATTTAACAAATTTGTTTACGAAGTCATAGGAGGTAGATTTGGAATCATGTCCAGATCCACCCAAGTGTCTTTATCATGTTCAGGATCATCTTGAGGAATGCCAATATTGAAGGTTATTTTCATACCCTCCTCAAATCCTTAGGCCTTTCATAATCCTCTCCAAATAGAACAACCAAAATGTGTGTGACCTACTTCATTTAAGATCTTAACCTAAAAATGAAACCATGTTTCGCCTTAAGGCGAGCTTTCTTCGTATCCACCTTTTCCATCTCATCGTAAGATAACTTCTCTAGGACATAAGGTCTTGCATAACAGTGGATGCACTAGTCGAATTATAAAAAACGGAGATTACATGTTAAAGCAAAAATCTTAAGTCATGCTTAATTAAGAAGAAATACGTGCCGCTGAAGTTATATACCGTAAATTTTTTGAAGGCCTCCTTAAGCGTGAGGGACAAGCGCCTATAATTTTCCAAGTGAGGGTCGTACAATCATCGCACTCGGAGGATCTTATCATCGTCATCCATCTGATGTGCTCATAATTGAAAGATTAAAAATTGACGGCAAATACCAGGAAATCAACACATATATCACTATTCAACACTTGTAGACTTTCGGTCTATCGAGTCTCCCTTGAACAACTCTCATCTTTGGTGGTTTATATGGTGGGCACTTCCTCACAGATATTTTGACCGTCGGTGATGGTCATTCCTCCCTTCTTTCCCGAGTGCATTTCCAAAAGGTCTATCACATGGGGAAGAAGGAGAAGTGACCCCCACGATAACAGTCGGGATAAATGTCGGTGTACATAGTGGACACTCCCTCACTGATATTTCAACCGTCCATGATGGTCGCTTCCCCTTCTCCCCCAAGTGCATTACGAAGGTCTAGCACAAGGAGAAGAGGGGGAAGTGACCCCCACGACAACAGTCGGGATACTTCCCTCAAGGACATCAATATATCACACAGGGAGCTCCATCACACTGAAAGTAAACCCTAAGCATCGATCAACATTACATATAGCAGAATGCACACAAAACAAATGGACCATTATTTTTCACTACCGTGGCATCGCTTTCATATAGATCATCATTTCTCCTAGTTACTACTAGGGTAGGGCACTCGATATGTCCTACTTTCTACCACAAGTCATGCCAAAAATTCTGTCATGACCTTTGCTAAAAATAGGACATATGGAGCGCTTGAAATATGCCGAAATGGAAATGAATCAACATTCTGGCAAAACATAGGTCACTCGGAGTCTCCCTGCAACAAGAACACCAAGAAACAAGCTCTCCATGTTCATTATCGACATCAACATGGGGACTAGCCCTTGCATTTTAATAGAAAGAAGAAATACATGAAGTCCTCGACATGGGTACAGTTTCCTCTGTGCGTGTTCATCATCGACATTCACCAGAGATCATCATTGACATCAACAACATGGGGATTTGGCTGGGCTCAGCTCGAGGTCAGAGGGGGTCGGTGATGGGGATGACGAAAACGACGAGGCAGGGGCAAATACTTGATTTATACATAAACAAAATATAAATAGAACATTATCATGTCGATTTTAGGACTTAGTGAAAAACAGAGGTCTATATAAACAGAAAACATTATCATCGTTGACATGGTTATAGTTTCCTCTGTGCATGTTCATCATCGACATTCACCAGAGATCATCATTGACATCAACAACATGGGGATTTGGCTGGGCTCAGCTCGAGGTCAGAGGGGGTTGGTGATGGGGACGAGGAAATGACGAGGCAGGGGCAAATACTTGATTTCTACATAAACAAAATATAAGTAGAACATTATCATGTTTATTTTTAGGACTTAGTGAATAACAGAGGTCTATATAAACAGAAACATTATCATGTTTATTTTTAGGACTTAGTGAATAACAGAGGTCTATATAAACAGAAACATTATCATGCTGACTTGGATGCAAGACATGAAATGCTACAGGAAGTTAACATGGCATATATGCATGGCATGAAAGTTGACATATGATGTAGTTCCTAACTCATGTAGAAATTCACCAAGTGTCAACAGGCAACAATATTATTATAGGTAATTTACATGCTCAAAACAGTGTGTTAAAGATTTTTAGAGATGATAAAAAGGATATGGACAGATAGTACAAATAACATAGAGAAAATCATATACATGGCATGAATTTATTTGATGCATGGTTATTTAGGTATGAGTTTTACAAAATGCCAAGTTTTACTGAAATCAGTGAAAATTATATATTAACATTAAGTTGACTACTTTGAGCAGATCCAACAGTGGCTAAAAAAGATGATCAAATCAGGCAATTGGCATGTAGATGTAGTATTCACAGAGCTTAACAAAACATCTTTAGCACATGCATCCAAAAGAGCCACGGATAATTCACGAATTCCACCACAAAAGGGCTAAACAGATTTGGATTCAGACTTGGCACAAATTTAGTAATCAGCATGCAAATTTGAAGTTGCTCCTCACCTTGCTCCGGCGGCGGCGACGTGGGAGGGAGGGAGCGGGCGGAGTCGATGTGGGAAGGAGGGACAGGGCGAAGGCGACGTGGGAGGGAGGGACAGGATGGCGGCGACGATGTAGGAGAGAGTGCCGGCGAGAGGAGTGGAGGAAGGAGGGAGGAGGTGGGGTGACGGCTGGAGGAGTGATGGCGGCGGCGGGAGGAGGAGCGACAGCGAGAGAGCGAGAGTGAGGAAAGTGGAGTGAGGAACGTGTAGGGAGATAAGAGTGTTCGGCTTAGCAGCAGCGCCGAGCAGGGGGGCGCACTACAGCTAAGCCCAGTAGTTGTAGTGTGTGCTGTATAACTTGCGCTGCTGCTAAGCGTGGCCCACCTGCTGGCCATGTGTACCCATAGAAGCAATGCTCGGTACCTAGCCAGCGCTACTCTATCAAGTTCGTTGTAGTCTACTAATACTCAAGTGATTGTTTAGGTGGTCACCATGGGCTATATGTATCTGATGGTCACTAGAATTTATGTAAACATGCATGCATGTAGTTTTGATGGTTGATTTACATGTACATTATAGTACAAATCACTTATTACATAAATCTTGTAGTTTTCCGAGAAAAATACCTAACAATAGCTAGCCATGTCTGAATTTCTACAGATGCTAACAGTGTGCTATAATATAAAGTAAGGTGCCACTTAGTGCATATTTTGGTTCATACCTAAATTAGCATACTAATCTTTGTACATTAATCATGTTTGTTTAGTGACAAAGCTAATAAAAAACCATGTTTAAATTTGGTAACATGCTGATGTAATCCCTTGTAAACAGGGAACCTTTTGGTATATGTTGTTATTTCATACATACTGACGAAGAACTCTGACGAATAGAATAACCTATTTTCTTATAAAGCAATGTCTTAATATTTATGTTAATTTTAGTTTTCCTTTAGTTTTTCGTAGTTTATTCCATGCTTTGCAATAAAACAATTCCTAAAAAAGCTGATCGTTCCATCATTTCAGAAGAGCATCTCTACCCTACACACCATAGAAAGGGGATCCGTTCCTTTCTGTCTAATGTTGCCCTACACGCCACATAGAATATTTTGAGCGCTTCCCGTACAAAACACCGCCCAAACTCATCGCGTATCTCTGACTGCTCGGGTACACCCCCACCTCGACAATGTAATCCTCAACATTATCCATTTATAAAAAAAAGTAATGCAGGAAATATTTTTTACCACCTTGGGAGCCTGAACCTTAGTAAATCGTGCACCCCCTTCACTTGTATTCTAGATCTACTAGTATAATAACATGATATTGCTCGACTACAAATTTCATGTACTAGCTTGATAACCAATGTTAGGACCCACGAAAATCCCTCAACACTTGTCGCCACAGAATTGTTTCAGAATTGAAGCACCTTGCCACCGTCCGTAGTGCCCACTCCCGTTGGGTGCCTAACACCCGCTGATGGAGTCCTGGACTAGGAAGTACTCACCACGTCGTCTTTCGACCAGGTGGTTCGGACCGAGGAACCCCATGGTGGTTCACTGATAGGCGACTTCGGACAGCCCATGACGTATATAAGGAGGTTTCTACAAGACTTGACGCAGAAGACGAGGACTCATGTTTTCCTAGGCCTCCGCTACATTATATAAACCGAGGCTAGACTAGTCAATAGATCATTACAACTTAGATCAACAATCTCGTGGTAGATACTTGTATTCTGTACTATACCCCACATCAATACAAGAAAAAGCAGGACGTAGGGTATTATCTCTTCGAGAGAGCCCGGACCTATGTAAAATCCTGTATCATATTACCATCGCTCCAAGATGCCTAACTTAGGACCCCTACCTTGAGATATGCCGGATTTAGTACCGACACCCGCCATTTCTGTGCCAAGGTAGCTCCACGTTGTCTTGCCTCTGATGTCTCTCGTTCGCTCCCTCGATCATTGAGGACGACCCTATCATGGGCTAACCGGGCGACGTCGTCTATTCGCCCTCCCACCACCTCTGGTCATTCGCCCAAGATCATCCACCGTCATGTCACTGCCGATTACCATGCACTTTCCCCGACACTCCCAACCCTACAAAAGCTCTATGGTAACATCGTGCGGCCTCCCTTCTCACCCCTGACAGACTCAATTTGGCTCTTCCCGGCTGAAGAGGACTCAACTGCTTGCGAGGTTTTTTATCATTCTTCCTGGGGGTATGTTATGTTTGGTTTGCATTTGTGCAAATTGGTTACATATTTTTGCTTAGAGCAGTGTAGATGACATTGCCTCTCATGACTTATGGATTTGGCATTGCTACTTTTGCTTGCACTCTCACATTGAATCAGTATTTTGCATAGATCTCATATTGTTGCTAGGCCAACAAATGGGAAGCTCTCGCATACAACTACAAGGCCAATGGGCATGGTTATAACCAAGTGTACTGTCTAGACGACATACTTTCTCATTCTTGGTCAAAAATTGTGAAGAGAGTTTCTAACCCCCAAGGTAAGAAGAGATGCCACTTTGCAAAGGTTCAAAAGCGACGAGGAAATACATTGAAAGAGTGTTTAGTGAGTTGCAAGCTCGATAGGATACATTAGCGAAGATCATGGAGGATTGTGTGATCCCGCCAGGGCCGTCTCCATGGATTTGGGGGCCCAGGATGAAAAAAATACAAAACATGGGCGTATTTTTTTTAAATTCGTATAACTAAAGAAGTATCCAAAGAATATCTACACTGGCCAAATAATACCTCGCTATCCAAGAACGCCTCATGCCAAAGCATAGATAAATTTGCTCGATTGCACAATATATGTAGAACTGAAACTCAATGCTTAACAATGGAACCATATAGATTAAACATGAAAAAAGGTACAAATAGTAATAAGGGACACAAAAGAATACCAAATCAACAGTTTGCCTCATCCATTCCTCACATATGTGTAGACACTCCTGTTGTTGCAGGTCGCTAACGAAAACATGTCTTCATCTTATTTTTCTGTAGCATGGAATAAAATTGATATAAAAATGCATCAATTCGGGTTTCATCTAAGAAAGACATCAGTTTAGAAATCAACACATACAACATGTCAGTTAAACTTCAAGTGCATCTTTTATTGTCGTTTGCTTCTCCCAGTCCAAGAATCAGTAAATTACCCACCGATTAGTGGCCGAGGCGACGACCAGTACCGGATTTGGAGGCAAGGCCAGCGCCTAGTGGCCAGGCGGGGGACGCGAATCACTGCCTGGCATGGTACACTAGTGCAAGCAGGGAGCAGCTAGTACACGGAGCTAGACTGGGGGAGAGCAGACGCCAGCGTTGATCCGCAGCAGACCAATACTCGTGGATTCATTGCAGATCGGAAGAGAGGCGGCGCGTCTGCGCAGGCGAGGGACTGGGAAGGGTCACGACCCTAGGGCTCAAGTTGTAGCAGGCGCCCCAGAGGCAGATTATCTCTCTTTTTTCTCCAACTAAAAAAAAACCTTGCGTTTTCTCTCCAATCGGGGGCCCCAAGATTTTGGGGGCCCCTGTGCGGTCGGCCACTTTGGCCCCCCTCATCGACGGGCCTGGATCCTGCATAACATGATCATCGAGGATGAGAGGGGTTCCCAAGTGAACTACGACTACGACTTTGTTGGCAGCACTTTGAAACCCCGTAGGCACCTGAACCAAATTGAAGCTTTCGTCGAGGCATATCGAAAGATTGAAGGCAAGCCATCACATGAGCAGCTTCACAAGGATCTCGTCGAGCATCAGTGGAAGCTACATGAGCACTAGATTTGTTCAAATTCATTTACTCTTAAATAATTTTTATTATTTGTTGCATTCGGACCCTATTTATTTGTTTAAATTTGAATTTATTGATTTGAAATGTTGTTGAATTGTGTGGTGTCGCAAAATGAAAACTTCGGTTCACGTTGATGCGATGTTGGAGTTGAAATTGAGTTTATATGCACATATATAGAATAAACACATGAGGTCAAATTATTAAGGCTGTAGTTTTAGGGAACCTTAGTTTGCCCACTTGCTCTATAGACTTATAAAAATATATAAAGAGGGTCGAAAACAAGTTTTAAAGTCAGGGATTTTAGGGAATCTGCTGCCAGAGTTGCTCTTATAATAGATAAGAGTATATTTGAGGACCTTAATAAATGGCTTCTCGACCTACAACGGCGGGTATGAGTTGGCTTATTATGTTCTCCAAACATGAACAAACCACTCCTTCGTTTGCCAATGTAATTAACCTGGGGTATCCACTACTGTAGCAACTCAACTTGTTGGAAAATATAAGTAAATGGATTGATTCTTCCTTTCCATGCAGGAATTAACAATATGGTTAAGCTTGGTGACCTTTTGCCAAAGTAAGACATGTCGGCAAACAAGGACGGAGACAAACCATGTGCAATACAGGCACAGAAGGGGGTCCCACATCTTCAAAAACTCTTGTCATTGATTGGCGAATCGGACGATGCACGACCGAATACATCCATATCCATCTGTGACACCAAAAAGGAAGAGAAAAGGAAAACATGCCCTCAATGATCAGAGATCCATCCTAACGCTGTGGCGGTAATCACTCAAATCACTCCAAGCTAGCTAGCACCTTAGCTTAATTAATCAGGTACCATGCCAGTGCCGGGGATTCATTTCAGGCTCAACAAAGAAGAAAACGGAGAAGAGTTTCAGGACTCGTCGTCGACGGTCTGCAGATTGAGCGCCAAAGGCTCTGAAATCTGCACGCAGTGGATGTGGCAGTAGTATGTACTGGATCGATGATGAAACTCCTCGACCCATCGATCCATCGATCTGTGGTCATGGAGCGCGAGGTCACGAGGCGGTGGTGTCGAGGACCTTGGCTTTGTTGTCGAGCATGGACCACATGACCTGCACGTCCTCGTAGGCGCACGCCATCACGTCGCCGTAGAGCTGCGCCGTCGTGGACGGGCTCTCCACCACCTCGCCCTGCGCCATCGCCGCCGCCCCCGCCGCGCCGGACCGCTTGAGATGATGGCGCGTGCGCGGCGTCTTCTTGCCGTCATGGCCGCTGCCGCCGTGCTGATCGTCGCTCCTGCCGCCGCCGTGCTGCGGGCTGAGCATGGTGCACGCCTTCCTGAACGGCGTCGTGATGGTGCGCTTCCAAGAACCCATATTCTATGTGGTATGTCTAGCTAGCTAGTATATCTACGAAGTATCAAAGCAATGGAAGTTTCTCTCTGTGTGTCTATTCAACTGTGCTGTAGAGCGAGAACCGGCTGCCCTGCCCGGGCCTGGGAGCCGATATATATCCATGGCGAGAGGGGGGGTGGTGAGAGAGGGAAAGAAGGGGTGGGGAAGGTGGGGGAGACAAGATCCGGAAGACAGGATGGGTAGGGGTGCACGTTGCGGGCGAGAGCGCCCAAGGGGCGGTAGGGACTTCCGCTGCATGTCTCTCGTCGACAGCCGTCAGATCATCTGATCGGACGGCGCGCAAGCCCCGGTAGGTCACCGCGTAGGGTACGCACCACAAGAGGATTGTTTATCATTTCCCGTTGGCGATGAAGGAAGGTGAGTGAGTGAGAACAGAATCATACGCGGGCACGTGCTCCGTGGTGGGGGTGGCTCCGCGAATGATGAGGAGCAAGCGCACATGGATACACCATGGATGGGATCATGGCCGCTGCCGATGAGTGGACGAAGGGTAGGCAACGTACAGCGGCATGCGCGCGCGCCCCGCCGCCCCAGAACCGTTAGCGTCCGGCCATCGCGTTCGTACGACG